>NC_133716.1:655000-1085000 GCF_048934315.1 Petromyzon marinus | reverse complement strand
ATGCTAAATTCTATGCTAATTCCTTTGTCAAGGGGTGCCTCTGCGGATGTGTATGCTTTAACTTTAACATAGCCATTTCTGTGACCAGTCACAAGGTAATCACTCAGCCATTTCAATGCTAAATTCAATGCTAATTCCTTTGTCAAGGCGCTTTGTTTCTTCTCACACAGCTTAAAGGTCGCGATCTGAGCGTGGCTTTTTCACTCCAGCGCTGTCCTCCAGACAGTCTCGTCCCTTCACCTGATGAAGGCCGCTTGTATTGTGGCCAAAACGTCGTGAGAATATTATTGTTTTATTTTATTTGATCAATTTATTATTTTATTCTCATTCTACGTGACTTTAGCGAAAGAACCAAAGAAGATGAATCCGTGCAGTCACGAATTAAATCGAGAGTGCTTTGATATTACGATTGCCTTGATATACGAGTGCTTTGATATTACAAGTGCTTTGATATGCGAGTGCTTTGATATACGAGGGCTTTGATATTAGGAGTGCTTTGATATGCGAGTGATTTGATATTACAAGTGCTTTGATATGCGAGTGCTTTGATATGCGAGTGCTTTGATATACGAGTGCTTTGACATACGAGTGCTTTGATATTACGAGTGTTTTGATATGACGAGTGCTTTGATATTACGAGCGTTTTGATATACGAGTGCTGTGATATTACTAGTGCTTTGATATGCGAGTGCTTTGATATACGAGTGCTTTGATATACGAGTGCTGTGATATTACGAGTGCTTTGATATGCGAGTGCTTTGATATACGAGTGCTTTGATATACGAGTGCTTTGATACACGAGTGCTTTGATATTACGAGTGCTTTGATATACGAGTGCTTTGATATACGAGTGCTTTGATACACGAGTGCTTTGATATTACGAGTGCTTTGATATACGAGTGCTTTGATATACGAGTGTTTTGATATTACGAGTGCTTTGATATTACAAGTGCTTTGATATGCGAGTGCTTTGATATACGAGTGCTTTGATATGCGAGTGCTTTGATATGCGAGTGCTTTGATATTACGAGTGCTTTGATATTTGAGTGCTTTGATATACGAGTGCTTTGACATACGAGTGCTTTGATATTACGAGTGCTTTGATGCACGAGTGCTTTGATATTACGAGTGCTTTGACATACGAGTGCTTTGATATACGAGTGCTTTGATATACGAGTGCTTTGATATACGAGTGCTTTGATATGTGAGTGCTTTGATATACGAGTGCTTTGATATACGAGTGCTTTGATATTATGAGTGCTTTGATATACGAGTGTTTTAATATTACGAGTGCTTTGATATGCGAGTGCTTTGATATGCGAGTGCTTTGATATAACGAGTGCTTTGATATGCGAGTGCTTTGATATTACGAGTGCTTTGATATTCGAGTGCTTTGATATACGAGTGCTTTGATATGCGAGTGCTTTGATATGCGAGTGCTTTGATATACGAGTGCTATGATATTACGAGTGCTTTGATATGCGAGTGCTTTGATATAGGAGTGCTTTGATATACGAGTGCTTTGATGCACGAGTGCTTTGATATTACGAGTGCTTTGATATACGAGTGCTTTGATATACGAGTGTTTTGATATTACGAGTGCTTTGATATTACGAGTGCTTTGATATGCGAGTGCTTTGATATACGAGTGCTTTGATATACGAGTGCTTTGATATTATGAGTGCTTTGATATACGAGTGTTTTGATATTACGAGTGCTTTGATATGCAAGTGTTTGATATACGAGTGCTTTGACATACGAGTGCTTTGATATTACGAGTGCTTTGATATACGAGTGTTTTGATATTGTGAGTGCTTTGATATGCGAGTGCTTTGATATACGAGTGCTTTGATATACGAGTGCTTTGATATGCGAGTGCTTTGATATGCGAGTGCTTTGATATTACGAGTGCTTTTAGATTATGAGTGCTTTGTTATACGAGTGCTTTGATATGCGAGTGCTTTGATATGCGAGTGCGTTGATATACGAGTGCTGTGATATAACGAGTGCTTTGATATGCGAGTGCTTTGATATAGGAGTGCTTTGATATACGAGTGCTTTGATGCACGAGTGCTTTGATATTACGAGTGCTTTGATATACGAGTGTTTTGATATACGAGTGTTTTGATATTACGAATGCTTTGATATTACGAGTGCTTTGATATGCGAGTGCTTTGATATACGAGTGCTTTGATATACGAGTGCTTTGATACACGAGTGCTTTGATATTACGAGTGCTTTGATATACGAGTGCTTTGATATACGAGTGCTTTGATATTATGAGTGCTTTGATATACGAGTGTTTTGATATTACGAGTGCTTTGATATGCAAGTGTTTGATATACGAGTGCTTTGACATACGAGTGCTTTGATATTACGAGTGCTTTGATATACGAGTGTTTTGATATTGTGAGTGCTTTGATATGCGAGTGCTTTGATATACGAGTGCTTTGATATACGAGTGCTTTGATATGCGAGTGCTTTGATATGCGAGTGCTTTGATATTACGAGTGCTTTTAGATTATGAGTGCTTTGTTATACGAGTGCTTTGATATGCGAGTGCTTTGATATACGAGTGCTTTGATATACGAGTGCTTTCACATACGAGTGCTTTGATATACGAGTGCTTTGATATTACGAGTGCTTTGATATGCGAGTGCGTTGATATACGAGTGCTTTGACATACGAGTGCTTTGATATACGAGTGCTTTGATATACGAGTGCTTTGATATGCGAGTGTTTTGAAATGCGAGTGCTTTGATATTACGAGTGCTTTGATATTTGAGTGCTTTGATATACGAGTGATTTGACATATGAGTGCTTTGATATACGAGTTCTTTGATATTACGAGTGCTTTGATATACGAGTGCTTTGATATACGAGTGCTTTGATATACGAGTGCTTTGATATGCGAGTGCTTTGATATTCGAGTTCTTTGATATTACGAGTGCTTTGATACTACGAGTGTTTTGATATGTGAGTGCTTTGATATACGAGTGTTTTGATATTACGAGTGCTTTGATATTACGAGTGCTTTGATATATGAGTGCTTTGATATACGAGTGCTTTGATATAAGAGTGCTTTGATATTATGAGTGCTTTGATATTACGAATGCTTTGATATACGAGTGCTTTGATATAAGTGTGCTTTGATATTACGAGTGCTTTGATATACGAGTGCTTTGATATTATGAGTGCTTTGATATTACGAGTGCGTTGATATTACGAGTGCTTTGATATACGAGTGTTTTGAAATTACGAGTGCTTTGATATTACGAGTGGTTTGATATACGAGTGCCTTGATATACGAGTGCTTTGATATTACGAGTGCTTTCATATGCGAGTGCTTTGATATGCGAGTGCTTTGATATTACGAGTGTTTTGATATTACGAGTGCTTTGATATACGAGTGTTTTGATATTACGAGTGCTTTGATATACGAGTGCTTTGATATACGAGTGTTTTGATATTACGAGTGCTTTGATATTACGAGTGCTTTGATATGCGAGTGCTTTGATATACGAGTGCTTTGATATACGAGTGCTTTGATATTATGAGTGCTTTGATGTACGAGTGTTTTGATATTACGAGTGCTTTGATATGCAAGTGTTTGATATACGAGTGCTTTGACATACGAGTGCTTTGATATTACGAGTGCTTTTAGATTATGAGTGCTTTGTTATACGAGTGCTTTGATATTACGAGTGCTTTGATATACGAGTGTTTTGAAATTACGAGTGCTTTGATATTACGAGTGGTTTAATATACGAGTGCCTTGATATACGAGTGCTTTGATATTACGAGTGCTTTCATATGCGAGTGCTTTGATATGCGAGTGGTTTGATATTACGAGTGTTTTGATATTACGAGTGCTTTGATATACGAGTGTTTTGATATTACGAGTGCTTTGATATACGAGTGCTTTGATATACGAGTGTTTTGATATTACGAGTGCTTTGATATTACGAGTGCTTTGATATGCGAGTGCTTTGATATACGAGTGCTTTGATATACGAGTGCTTTGATATTATGAGTGCTTTGATGTACGAGTGTTTTGATATTACGAGTGCTTTGATATGCAAGTGTTTGATATACGAGTGCTTTGACATACGAGTGCTTTGATATTACGAGTGCTTTGATATACGAGTGTTTTGATATTGTGAGTGCTTTGATATGCGAGTGCTTTGATATACGAGTGCTTTGATATACGAGTGCTTTGATATGCGAGTGCTTTGATATGCGAGTGCTTTGATATTACGAGTGCTTTTAGATTATGAGTGCTTTGTTATACGAGTGCTTTGATATGCGAATGCTTTGATATACGAGTGCTTTGATATACGAGTGCTTTCACATACGAGTGCTTTGATATACGAGTGCTTTGATATTACGAGTGCTTTGATATGCGAGTGCTTTGATATACAATTTCTTTGATATTACGAGTGCTTTGATATGCGAGTGCGTTGATATACGAGTGCTTTGGCATACGAGTGCTTTGATATACGAGTGCTTTGATATACGAGTGCTTTGATATGCGAGTGTTTTGATATGCGAGTGCTTTGATATTACGAGTGTTTTGATATTACGAGTGCTTTGATATACGAGTGCTCTGATATTATGAGTGCTTTGATATGCGAGTGCTTTGATATTACGAGTGTTTTGATATTACGAGTGCTTTGATATTACGAGTGTTTTGATATTACGAGTGTTTTGATATTACGAGTGTTTTGATATGCGAGTGCTTTGATATGCGAGTGCTTTGATATAACGAGTGCTTTGATATGCGAGTGCTTTGATATAACGAGTGCTTTGATATGCGAGTGCTTTGATATACGCGTGCTTTGATATGCGAGTGATTTGATATGCGAGTGCTTTGATATACCAGTGTTGTGATATTACGAGTGCTTTGATATGCGAGTGCTTTGATATAGGAGTGCTTTGATATACGAGTGCTTTGATGCACGAGTGCTTTGATATTACGAGTGCTTTGATATACGAGTGCTTTGATATACGAGTGTTTTGATATTACGAGTGCTTTGATATTACGAGTGCTTTGATATGCGAGTGCTTTGATATACGAGTGCTTTGATATACGAGTGCTTTGATATTATGAGTGCTTTGATATACGAGTGTTTTAATATTACGAGTGCTTTGATATGCGAGTGCTTTGATATGCGAGTGCTTTGATATAACGAGTGCTTTGATATGCGAGTGCTTTGTAATTACGAGTGCTTTGATATTCGAGTGCTTTGATATACGAGTGCTTTGATATGCGAGTGCTTTGATATGCGAGTGCTTTGTTATACGAGTGCTGTGATATTACGAGTGCTTTGATATGCGAGTGCTTTGATATAGGAGTGCTTTGATATACGAGTGCTTTGATGCACGAGTGCTTTGATATTATGAGTGCTTTGATATACGAGTGCTTTGATATACGAGTGTTTTGATATTATGAGTGCTTTGATATTACGAGTGCTTTGATATGCGAGTGCTTTGATATACGAGTGCTTTGATATACGAGTGCTTTGATATTTTGAGTGCTTTGATATACGAGTGTTTTGATATTACGAGTGCTTTGATATGCAAGTGTTTGATATACGAGTGCTTTGACATACGAGTGCTTTGATATTACGAGTGCTTTGATATACGAGTGTTTTGATATTGTGAGTGCTTTGATATGCGAGTGCTTTGATATACGAGTGCTTTGATATACGAGTGCTTTGATATGCGAGTGCTTTGATATGCGAGTGCTTTGATATTACGAGTGCTTTTAGATTATGAGTGCTTTGTTATACGAGTGCTTTGATATGCGAATGCTTTGATATACGAGTGCTTTGATATACGAGTGCTTTCACATACGAGTGCTTTGATATACGAGTGCTTTGATATTACGAGTGCTTTGATATTACGAGTGCTTTGATATTACGAGTGCTTTGATATTACGAGTGCTTTGATATGCGAGTGCTTTGATATACGATTTCTTTGATATTACGAGTGCTTTGATATGCGAGTGCGTTTATATACGAGTGCTTTGACATACGAGTGCTTTGATATACGAGTGCTTTGATATTACGAGTGCTTTGATATACGAGTGCTTTGATATACGAGTGCTTTGATATACGAGTGCTTTGATATGCGAGTGCTTTGATATTCGAGTGCTTTGATATACGAGTGCTTTGATATGCGAGTGCTTTGATATGCGAGTGCTTTGATATACGAGTGCTGTGATATTACGAGTGCTTTGATATGCGAGTGCTTTGATATAGGAGTGCTTTGATATACGAGTGCTTTGATGCACGAGTGCTTTGATATTACGAGTGCTTTGATATACGAGTGCTTTGATATACGAGTGTTTTGATATTACGAGAGCTTTGATATTACGAGTGCTTTGATATGCGAGTGCTTTGATATACGAGTGCTTTGATATACGAGTGCTTTGATATTATGAGTGCTTTGATATGCGAGTGCTTTGATATGCGAGTGCTTTGATATGCGAGTGCTTTGATATGCGAGTGCTTTGATATTACGAGTGCTTTGATATTCGAGTGCTTTGATATGCGAGTGCTTTGATATAGGAGTGCTTTGATATACGAGTGCTTTGATATGCGAGTGCTTTGATATTACGAGTGCTTTGATATACGAGTGCTGTGATATTACGAGTGCTTTGATATGCGAGTGCTTTGATATAGGAGTGCTTTGATATACGAGTGCTTTGATGCACGGGTGCTTTGATATTACGAGTGCTTTGATATACGAGTGCTTTGATATACGAGTGTTTTGATATTACGAGTGCTTTGATATTACGAGTGCTTTGATATGCGAGTGCTTTGATATACGAGTGCTTTGATATACGAGTGCTTTGATATTACGAGTGCTTTGATATGCAAGTGTTTGATATACGAGTGCTTTGACATACGAGTGCTTTGATATTACGAGTGCTTTGATATACGAGTGTTTTGATATTGTGAGTGCTTTGATATGCGAGTGCTTTGATATACGAGTGCTTTGATATACGAGTGCTTTGATATGCGAGTGCTTTGATATGCGAGTGCTTTGATATTACGAGTGCTTTTAGATTATGAGTGCTTTGTTATACGAGTGCTTTGATATGCGAATGCTTTGATATACGAGTGCTTTGATATACGAGTGCTTTCACATACGAGTGCTTTGATATACGAGTGCTTTGATATTACGAGTGCTTTGATATGCGAGTGCTTTGATATACAATTTCTTTGATATTACGAGTGCTTTGATATGCGAGTGCGTTGATATACGAGTGCTTTGGCATACGAGTGCTTTGATATACGAGTGCTTTGATATACGAGTGCTTTGATATGCGAGTGTTTTGATATGCGAGTGCTTTGATATTACGAGTGTTTTGATATTACGAGTGCTTTGATATACGAGTGCTCTGATATTATGAGTGCTTTGATATGCGAGTGCTTTGATATTACGAGTGTTTTGATATTACGAGTGCTTTGATATTACGAGTGTTTTGATATTACGAGTGTTTTGATATTACGAGTGTTTTGATATGCGAGTGCTTTGATATGCGAGTGCTTTGATATAACGAGTGCTTTGATATGCGAGTGCTTTGATATAACGAGTGCTTTGATATGCGAGTGCTTTGATATACGCGTGCTTTGATATGCGAGTGATTTGATATGCGAGTGCTTTGATATACCAGTGTTGTGATATTACGAGTGCTTTGATATGCGAGTGCTTTGATATAGGAGTGCTTTGATATACGAGTGCTTTGATGCACGAGTGCTTTGATATTACGAGTGCTTTGATATACGAGTGCTTTGATATACGAGTGTTTTGATATTACGAGTGCTTTGATATTACGAGTGCTTTGATATGCGAGTGCTTTGATATACGAGTGCTTTGATATACGAGTGCTTTGATATTATGAGTGCTTTGATATACGAGTGTTTTAATATTACGAGTGCTTTGATATGCGAGTGCTTTGATATGCGAGTGCTTTGATATAACGAGTGCTTTGATATGCGAGTGCTTTGTAATTACGAGTGCTTTGATATTCGAGTGCTTTGATATACGAGTGCTTTGATATGCGAGTGCTTTGATATGCGAGTGCTTTGTTATACGAGTGCTGTGATATTACGAGTGCTTTGATATGCGAGTGCTTTGATATAGGAGTGCTTTGATATACGAGTGCTTTGATGCACGAGTGCTTTGATATTATGAG
This sequence comes from Petromyzon marinus, assembly GCF_048934315.1. NCBI lineage: Eukaryota > Metazoa > Chordata > Hyperoartia > Petromyzontiformes > Petromyzontidae > Petromyzon > Petromyzon marinus. The sequence continues at coordinate 1,076,794 of NC_133716.1, read as the reverse complement.
TGCTTTGATATACGAGTGCTTTGATATACGAGTGTTTTGATATTATGAGTGCTTTGATATTACGAGTGCTTTGATATGCGAGTGCTTTGATATACGAGTGCTTTGATATACGAGTGCTTTGATATTTTGAGTGCTTTGATATACGAGTGTTTTGATATTACGAGTGCTTTGATATGCAAGTGTTTGATATACGAGTGCTTTGACATACGAGTGCTTTGATATTACGAGTGCTTTGATATACGAGTGTTTTGATATTGTGAGTGCTTTGATATGCGAGTGCTTTGATATACGAGTGCTTTGATATACGAGTGCTTTGATATGCGAGTGCTTTGATATGCGAGTGCTTTGATATTACGAGTGCTTTTAGATTATGAGTGCTTTGTTATACGAGTGCTTTGATATGCGAATGCTTTGATATACGAGTGCTTTGATATACGAGTGCTTTCACATACGAGTGCTTTGATATACGAGTGCTTTGATATTACGAGTGCTTTGATATTACGAGTGCTTTGATATTACGAGTGCTTTGATATTACGAGTGCTTTGATATGCGAGTGCTTTGATATACGATTTCTTTGATATTACGAGTGCTTTGATATGCGAGTGCGTTTATATACGAGTGCTTTGACATACGAGTGCTTTGATATACGAGTGCTTTGATATTACGAGTGCTTTGATATACGAGTGCTTTGATATACGAGTGCTTTGATATACGAGTGCTTTGATATGCGAGTGCTTTGATATTCGAGTGCTTTGATATACGAGTGCTTTGATATGCGAGTGCTTTGATATGCGAGTGCTTTGATATACGAGTGCTGTGATATTACGAGTGCTTTGATATGCGAGTGCTTTGATATAGGAGTGCTTTGATATACGAGTGCTTTGATGCACGAGTGCTTTGATATTACGAGTGCTTTGATATACGAGTGCTTTGATATACGAGTGTTTTGATATTACGAGAGCTTTGATATTACGAGTGCTTTGATATGCGAGTGCTTTGATATACGAGTGCTTTGATATACGAGTGCTTTGATATTATGAGTGCTTTGATATGCGAGTGCTTTGATATGCGAGTGCTTTGATATGCGAGTGCTTTGATATGCGAGTGCTTTGATATTACGAGTGCTTTGATATTCGAGTGCTTTGATATGCGAGTGCTTTGATATAGGAGTGCTTTGATATACGAGTGCTTTGATATGCGAGTGCTTTGATATTACGAGTGCTTTGATATACGAGTGCTGTGATATTACGAGTGCTTTGATATGCGAGTGCTTTGATATAGGAGTGCTTTGATATACGAGTGCTTTGATGCACGGGTGCTTTGATATTACGAGTGCTTTGATATACGAGTGCTTTGATATACGAGTGTTTTGATATTACGAGTGCTTTGATATTACGAGTGCTTTGATATGCGAGTGCTTTGATATACGAGTGCTTTGATATACGAGTGCTTTGATATTATGAGTGCTTTGATATACGAGTGTTTTGATATTATGAGTGCTTTGATATGCAAGTGTTTGATATACGAGTGCTTTGACATACGAGTGCTTTGATATTACGAGTGCTTTGATATACGAGTGTTTTGATATTGTGAGTGCTTTGATATGCGAGTGCTTTGATATACGAGTGCTTTGATATACGAGTGTTTTGATATGCGAGTGCTTTGATATGCGAGTGCTTTGATATTACGAGTGCTTTTAGATTATGTGTGCTTTGTTATACGAGTGCTTTGATATGCGAATGCTTTGATATACGAGTGCTTTGATATACGAGTGCTTTCAGATACGAGTGCTTTGATATACGAGTGCTTTGATATTACGAGTGCTTTGATATGCGAGTGCTTTGATATACGATTTCTTTGATATTACGAGTGCTTTGATATGCGAGTGCGTTGATATACGAGTGCTTTGACATACGAGTGCTTTGATATACGAGTGCTTTGATATTACGAGTGCTTTGATATACGAGTGCTTTGATATACGAGTGCTTTGATATACGAGTGCTTTGATATGCGAGTGCTTTGATATACGAGTGTTTTGATTTTACGAGTGCTTTGATATTACGAGTGCTTTGATATATGAGTGCTTTGATATACGAGTGCTTTGATATAAGAGTGCTTTGATATTATGAGTGCTTTGATATTACGAGTGCGTTGATATACGAGTGCTTTGATATAAGAGTGCTTTGATATTACGATTGCTTTGATATACGAGTGCTTTGATATTATGAGTGCTTTGATATTACGAGTGCGTTGATATTACGAGTGCTTTGATATACGAGTGTTTTGAAATTACGAGTGCTTTGATATTACGAGTGGTTTGATATACGAGTGCCTTGATATACGAGTGCTTTGATATTACGAGTGCTTTTATATGCGAGTGCTTTGATATACGAGTGCTTTGACATACGAGTGTTTTGATATTACGAGTGCTTTGATATACGAGTGCTCTGATATTATGAGTGCTTTGATATGCGAGTGCTTTGATATTACGAGTGGTTTGATATTACGAGTGCTTTGATATACGAGTGTTTTGATATTACGAGTGTTTTGATATTACGAGTGCTTTGATATGCGAGTGCTTTGATATGCGAGTGCTTTGATATAACGAGTGCTTTGATATGCGAGTGCTTTGATATTACGAGTGTTTTGATATTCGAGTGCTTTGATATACGAGTGCTTTGATATTACAAGTGCTTTGATATATGAGTGCTTTGATATACGAGTGCTTTGATATACGAGTGCTTTGATATACGACTGCTTTGATATACGAGTGCTTTGATATACGAGTGCTTTGATATACGAGTGCTTTGATATACGAGTGCTTTGATATTACGAGTGCTTTGATATACGAGTGCTTTGATATACGAGAGTTTTAATATTACGAGTGCTTCGATATGCGAGTGCTTTGATATGCGAGTGCTTTGATATTACGAGTGCTTTGATATGCGAGTGCTTTGATATTACGAGTGCTTTGATATACGAGTGCTTTGATATAAACCCAGTAACTGTATACCCAGTTACTCTATGTTTATAGCTCAACTTATTGAAGAATATATTGAGTACATTTCTTATATTGATGTAGTTTATACTTAGTTTTTTTTTCACATCGGTATATTGTATGATAGTTGGGTAGTTGCAGTCCTTTAGCGCCCATATACTAAATGCCTCTGTTGATATGTAAACTCTGACTTTAACATAGCTATTTCCGTGACCTGTCACATGCTAATCCCTCACATTAACATCATGCTAATCTCCCAGTTACATGCTAATTTATGACTTTAGCACCCTGCTGATCCAAAACTTTATCACAGCTATTTCAATGCTAAATTCTCCTGTTTGATATGTAAACTCCTTTGTCAAGGCGCTTTACTTCTCCCACCCAGCTTAAAAGACGCTGCGAATCTTAGCAGCGTTCATTGAAGCGCTGTCGTCCCGACAGTTCTGTTCCTTCACCTGAAGAAGGCTACTTGTGTTGTGGCCGAAACGTCGTGAGAATTTTATTGTCTCATTTTGTTTTATTCTTTTATTCTCATTCTACGTGGTGACTTTACCGAAAGAACCAAGAAGATGAATCCTTGCAGTCACGAAAGCTTTAAATCGAAAAATAAAAATGTATTTGAAGAAGAGGAGGAGAACAATGTAGGGTGAATGGAAAGGTGGGGAAGGTACGAGGGGTGGTAGTATTTGGTGACGGTGGGAGCAAGGGGGTATCAGCAACCAGCTGGAGCTTCGCTATCAGCACCTTGCCACACACACAGTGTACACACAGTGAGTACACACACACAGTGTACACACAGTGCACCACACGATCTACACAGTATACACACAGTGAGTACACACACAGTGTACACCACACAGTATCTCGAGTGTGAAGACAGCCAATCAGACTGTTTTTATCACTGGAGGAGGAATCCGATTAGCTATGACGCACTTGTTCACAGATGTCCATAAAGAGCTTGAGGAGTTAGCGAGTTGCAACAATACAATGCATCATACAAGAGTAAGAGAAATACAAGTTAACCAATTCAAAATAAATAAATATACTTTTTTACAGATTTGTAATCAAATTTAATGATGAGCAAAATAGCAAAACAACAATCACAGCAACAATAGCAATCACAACAATAATAATGATAATAATTAAAAACCACGCCAAGACAACGTGGAGTGCCACCATCACTAGATTTGAAGCTTTCGTGATTGCAAGGATTCATACTCTTTGGTTCTATTTGGTAAAGTCACGTAGATAAAATAAAACAAAATCAAAGAAAACAATTAAATAACGACGTTTCGGAGGCAACACAAGCTTCCGTCTTCAGGTGGAATAGTCAACGCAGAATATCTGTGTCAGGAGCACAGTTCAGAGACGACCGGGATTATAGTTTCGGTAAAGTCACGTAGGTAAAACTAAATTAAATTAAAAGAAAACAACTAAATCAAATTACGACGTTTCAGAGGCAACACAAGCTTCCGTCTTAATGTTTATCTAACACCACTATTTGCATATTCTTAACTCTTACACAAACAGGTTACAGTCGATTAACATGTTTGTGCATATGTAGTAGTCGTGTATGGAGATGGAGTCGTAGTAGGAAGCAATACGTTTTATTTATATCTTTAACAACACTCACTAGGACTTAACACGAAGGGGTAATGGCCCCTTCCACCCACAACCTGTGGAGGTACAGCCTCCGGGCTATCTATCCTAGCCACTGACCTACTCCTATAGCCCTCCGGCTGGCTGGAGCTAAGGAGGCTGACCCACCGCTGGCACCGGTGGGTCTCTGACCACTGGCCCGTCCAGACCCGGCCCTAAAAAGGACGTCGGGGCTTGGGGTCCAGGGTCTCGTCTCCAGGTGGCTCCTCGACTTGGGCTCCAGGCGAACTGAGCTCTGCTCTCAGGAGCCCGCCTTTTATACGATTCCCCACCGAGGGGCGGGGTTCTGAGGGATCACAGATCCCCCGCAGCCCCCTCCCCTCAGGAGGGGTTCTGGCCACAGGAAGCCCAACCGATCTGTGTTTGTTTATCCTGCTTTCTGCCTACGGCAGACATGGACAAAGTACGGCCCCCGGGCCGTATATGGCCTGTTGGGCTTTTTAATCCGGCCTGCCGATCTTGTCCAAATATTATTATTAAATTAAATTTTACATTTCTCCTGTAATGCCCCCATTTCCCCATTAGATGGCGCACTTTGACCGGGAGTGGCCCAGCCCCTCTGTCAAATTTTAGAACCCATTGTGGCCCGCGAGTCAAAAAATGTGCCCACCCCTGGCCTAGGGGCAGGGTTCTGGGGGATCACCCACACACACACTCCACAGCCTCTACCCCTCAGGCGGGGTCTTGGTCAGGGTTATCAATGACCCCGCTCTTGTTAGTACTGTGTAGCGTGTGTGTGTTTACAGAGTTACCACCACACATATATATAATATCTAAACAGGAATATTTATACTGCTACTGATATTAAATCATGACGGGAATATCCATACTGTTGTTGATATTAAATCATGACAAGGATTCTATGTTGAAGGAAATGCTACTCGGTCGTACCATATCAGTTCAACTACCTCCAACATCACAACTACATTTTTTTCTCTTTTGTCTGCCCTTTCGTACGATTAAACGAGGCCATACGCAATCTTTCAGTTCTAGTGGCCAAATAATTTAGTCAAAATAATCTTTTAAGCATGAGGGTGGTCTATTGTCTAAATTCACAGATTTGTTTTGGGTAACTTTTCATTTCTATACAGCTGCACAAGAACAATGTTTTACAGCATCAACGTTTTGGAACAACCTTGCTTCCTCCCTTAGCATCATAAATCTGCCTTCAAAAAATATTCTGAAGCAGAAGATAAGTACTGGATATGGCCACATTTGCAAGTGATTTGTAACTTTGATTCTTATTGAGAGGCTACTATCTTCTGTCTTAGTATGGTCTGATACTTGTTGTTTTACTGCCTTTCCCAAGCTTGGGAATTGATGTACTAATACAATTTGAACTCACATCATGTATTAATTTTATTCTATTAAAGGGGCACCGTGGTGAAAGGATGTTATCTTCCTCGTGTGGTCTACGGGAGGTCAGGGGTTCAATCCCGACTGTGACCCCTATATATTTGGAGTGTCCATGTTCTCCCTGTGGTCGCGTGGATTTTTTTCTCCGGGTCCTTCGATTTTTCACTTCACATTTAGAATTAATGTGCGTTTAAATTCTTGATATTATTTAGCTGCTATAAATTTCCATGCGATAAGACACTTTGTTGAGCTATTATTTGTGATGTACTAGTATTTGTGCCCCGGTTGCTTCTGAACAAAAAGCTAATAGCTTTACCTGGTGAAATAAAAAATACGTATAATATATATGTATCTCATAGGGCCTCCTTTGCCAGTACAAAACAGCTGTGTTCAGATGTTATAACACCAAACTGTCTCTGGTGTGGACCAATTAGTTTCAAGGACAATGCATATATTATCAGAGTCTTTTGTTTGCACTCTGACCACAAGTATTGTGGTTAATGCAGACATGATTCCTTGTAAAAGGTTTCAGTTTGGTGTTTTAACATCTGAACACAGCTGTTGTGTTGCCAGACAAAAGGGGAAACTCCTATTATAATATTGTTGTTTCTTGCACTCCTATCGGGTTTTTGCATTGTTTGTTGTTGTAACATTCTGACTTGCCCCTCCTGGTCATAGTGCATCGGATTCCTCCAGTATGAATACAGATTCTGACAATAATTGCACTTCATAAATATGACGATATATTTTGCATGCAATAGCAGATTATATGGATTAAAACGATGAGTTTATCTCCTATCCAACGTTGTACCTTCAATGTAACACTGGCAATGTCATGTTTTTACAAAATTGTGTTTATGTTTTTAAACCGTGCTGAAGTTGGAAGAACGGAAGAATATCAAGAGGAAGATACTGATTTTATTCGTAACATTAACTCTATGATTACAAATAAAAGTGACTTCCACGCTATTCTAAGTAAACAAAATTTGACAAAATACTATCCCAATAAATTAACACTTAGTGATGTTCTAAAGATTGATAAAGTTGTTCTCGCCAGAGATGATTCAATATCAATGGGAAACATTGCCATGCACTTTCTACATAACATAATGAAAGCAAATTCAAAATCCAGGACGATAGATATTGATGCTCCAGAGTCACTAAGACAGGATTACTCGTCGAACGCTTCGTTTTTGAATGAGTTGTTACCTGACACAGAAGCAGAAGCTGACTCGGTCAGCATACTGGATCTGGTCACCGCGGTGTTTCTCTGCTGTGACAGCCTCTTGCAGCAGGTGCTCATGGTGAAGATGTCTCGGTGTCATTTTGCGCTGCCACTTTTGCTTCCCGACCCAGGCAAGGGCAACGTCACCTTCCTGCTCTGGGCCATGCGGCCAGTTGTTCACAAGTGGAGGCCGCACGATGGAGAGACCAGAAGGGGATACAGGGAGGATTCGATGGTTACTACTCCCATGCCAATAATATCCTTCGTGCGGCTGGGTGACTGCAGTGTTTCTAAGTGGGAGTGAATCAACTCAGTCCTTAGCAATGAAAACCATGAGTTCTTTGTTCACCGAGCCATGGAATGTGGTGATTGTTGCCGATCCATTTCAAAAGGCATGGTGTAAATGTGCTTTTACCTGCCATGTGGGGAATCACAGTTGGATTTATTCCCTGACATATTCACGGTGTTAATCTCCGAGGTGACATCAGAGATCACCCACATCAGCTCCAGGTTCTGAAACGTACTGCTGATGCGATGTTCATCTTTGTTGAAAACTTTGGGGATGAAGAGTGTGAGTTCTTATCCTCAAATTTTAATTCCAATTCCCCAATGTTCCTGGCAATCAATTAAAGAAATAGAACAGATGAAAAAGTCCTAAAAAAACTAAAGCTTTTTTCCAAAAGCTTGTCTTTGAATCAAAACAATTTTTGTTTCATGGACAAACGAAATGAGAAGAAAAATAAAACTACTTTACAAAAGACAATCACTGACATATTATTAAAGAGTAAGAATTAAACCAGAACTTTAGAAAAAAATGGCTACAAAAGTTCAACAGGAATTGAATACTGAGATAGATGAATATGTTGACTTGTGTACTAAAAGCAAGCACTCAGTTGATAGCATACTTGGGAATGTTAACAAGTCTAACTTGAGTGAAGTTAAGGCGATTATGTTGCCTTGCCAGGGAGAATTGTGGCAGAAATGGGCAGAGCTGTCCAAGGAGCAGTGTCACTCAAAAAGGAGAAGAGATCAAACTTTCGAGGCTTACAATCGCGAAATTGAAGACAGAAAACTTCAACTGAGGCAGCAGCAATCGGGAAAGGGTCTTTCACAAGCAATGCAAACATTTGCTTCGGCAATTCTTGATCTTCCTGCGGAAATGAAAATGTATTTCTTACAGTCCATGAGCATGGAACTGGATGCTTTGTTCAGACGAGCTCTTTTTCTATTGCGAGGAAAATACCAATAACTTTTAAAATCAACTGCAGATGTAAAAGAAGAGTTAAATAAACTTTCAAAAATGATGACATCTTCTTCACTTGGCTTGGAGAATTTCATGCGTGAGATTGGACAGATCTACAAAGCATCCAAGGTGTGAAAATCTGAAAATGCTCACGAGCGCCTTCCAGCCACTATGGCTGAGCTCTTCTTGAAAGGGGTTCCCATGGAGCTCCTAGATGGAGATGCTGGCTGCATTCCCATTGACTGGATCACAGAAGTGTTCGGAGAAGTCCGAAAAAAGCTGGGCCGGGACCCCTGCGTGTTCGTGCTGACGGTGCTGGGCGGTGCAGAGCTCAGGGAAGTCCACGCCTCTCAACACCAAGTTTGGGCTGCAGTTCGCAGTGGGCAGTGGTCGCTGCACACGCGGCGCTTTCATGCAGCTCGTCCCCATTGACGACGACTCAAAGCGAGAGCTCGGGTTTGACTTTCTTCTCGTGATTGACACAGAAGGACTGAAATCCCCTAAGCTGGCAAAACTGGATAACTGTCATGAACGTGACAATGAGCTGGCAACCGTGGTCATTGGATTAAGCGATCTTACTCTCATTAATCTGGCGATGGAAAATGCTGAGGAAATGAAAGAGATTCTGCAGATGGTTGTACATGTTTTCCTAAGGATGACGGTGGCAAATAAAAAGCCACATTGCGTGTTCGTTCATCAAAATTCTGGAGATGTATCTGCTGAAGAAAACAACATGCAAGCTAAAAAGGAACTGCTTGATCAGCTCAACGCATTAACGATATCTGCTGCGGAAATGGAGCACAAACAGCTGTACTATAAAGAGTTCAGTGATGTTATTAAATATGATCTGATGCAAGACAACTACTTCATCCCTGGATTGTTTCATGGCACTTCTTGTATGGCTTCGGTTAGTGATGGATACAGTGAGAAGGTTTATCGATTAAAGAGATATCTTCTCAGGTCATCTAAAGAAAAAAATGCGTCAGAATGTTGTTGCACAATATCAGAATGAAGCCAGTGGATAAACGACATTTGGCGCAATGTGAAAAATGAAACTTATATATTCCAATTCAGAAACACACTTGTTGTTAAAGCCTACAATGAACTTAATCAAAAGTTTGCAGAATGGGAGTGGATCTTCCGTAAGAGCATGATTGATTTCTTACATGTTGCAGAGCTCGGCATAGAAAAGGCCTCACAATAAACAGTTGCTAATCTGCATCAAACATTAATATAACAAGCTACAACTGAAGCAAACAATGGCAAAGACATGATTAAAAAACACATAAATTATTTATTTGACCAAAACTTAACTTTCAATGTTGTTGTAAAATACAAGCAGGATCTTTGCATTAGTGCTGATCATTTACAAAGAGAACTTCTGGATAACACTCTTGCTAAATGTTCAGAGTTTCTCGCTAGGAAAAAATCAAATGCATTTTTAGAAAAAATAAGTAACGATTGCTCCCAAAATATATCAGACAATGTTCACAAGCTTCTGAAGAAACGTGAAGGAAAACCTTTGGGACACGAACAGCTTCGACAGGAATATGAGCGCATTTGGTTAACATCAGTCCCTCAATTGACAACATTTACCGTGACAAAGCACGATAAGACTTGACATGGAAAACTCCTTTCGCAAAAACATAAATCAGCACGAAGGAATGGTAAACGCAATATTAAGTAATCCAACTACAGCTTCCTCAAACAAGGGTAAATTCGAGGTATAAAATTAACATCTAGCCAGTTTGTCTAATAAACGTTTACCAACTCGTCGTCTTGTCACAGACCCTAAAGAATTATGGAACATTTCAGATGAATTAATAGAAAATTGTGAAACTTTTGTCTAAATAAAATGTAACAATAATGCAGATTACTGTCCTTATTACTGGGACGAACTGCTGAAGAATGTAGATGACCTTTTGAATCAACAACCTGATAAGAAATACAAGAATAAGTTCATAATAGACATTAAATATTATATTTGTTGTATCGCTATTGCACGTTCCACAAGCCACCATGAGACCTTTTTAAATCAAAATGATCCATCAATTAAACTTGAAGAAATGAAAGTGAAGTATTTCAATAATTTCACAACTTTGTATGAGGCTGGAAATAAGAAAGACAAGGATGAGAAATTAAAGTGGTTGACTGCATTAATTTACAAAGACTGCCTTGGCCCTGCAGTGTCAAAACACTTAAACAAACGTCTGGGGGAAGAGATAGTGAAGAACATGAGAAAGGTTGGGTCTTATTCCAGCCGTAAAACTCTTGAATTGAATACTCTCTTGCAACTGTTGGAAATAGACGATGTTTCATGTTATCTAGACTTTTTAGACAACAATGACAGTTTCACAAAATCGTGTATAAAAAACAAAGTTTTAGAGTATTCTAAAGAGAAACCTACAAATGTGCTCCATAATATATGCCACTTAAAAAATACCATTTTGAGTGAAATGGCTAAACAGATCAAGGCATCTCTGGAAAAATCAGAAACACATATCCGAGATGGGACATTGTTAGCTATTTTAAGTTGTATAAATACGAATTTGCCGAATGAAATACGGTTAAATTTCAACACTGTTATTGGTTTCTTACAATCTGAGGAGACATGCGACGCCAGCACGTTTTCTGATGAACTAAATAAATGTCTCGACAGAGAGATGAGCGCTGTAGGTGAATGCAGTGAGTCGTGTGATGTTGAGGGGATGCTGGAAGTTCTATCCGTGAAGCCGCATGAGAAGCTCCTCAAGGTGGCTGCTGGCTGTGGTGAAAAGTGTCCCCTGTGCGGGGCTCCCTGTGACGAGATTGGCCATCATCATAGAGAACACAGGGCCACGATGCACTACCCTCAGTCTGTTTAAGCAGCAACGCAACACGAATCAGTTGTCCGCTGAAGTATGCACAACTTCTGTAGCAAGAAAATCAACTTCGTGGTTTATCGGACGCCATACATTCAAAAATGCAAGTACACAATGGAAAGATATAGAATACAGTCGTACCGCACTGTCAACAAAATCTACGAATCCTGGGACATCCCAGCAGCAGCAGACATGGAGATCCCATCCTTCTGGAAGTTCGTGCTGTGGAAGCACAATGAGAGATTTGCTGCAGAACGAGGACTCAAACCGACAGTTATTCCTGACGACTGGAAATCCATCAAGGACGTGAAGCAGGATGTGATCCAGATGTTTTCTGGATAAAGGGGGCAAAGCCAAATCCCTTTAAAATCTACCACATCTCCCAGAGGAACATATCATAAGTTACTTATTTTAATTGTGCGTTAGTGTGTTTGTGAAACGAATCCTTTATGTGTGTGTGTGTGTGCGCTTTTGTATGATGACACAAGTCCCAGGCTATTGTCAGCTTGCCTCTCCATCAAAAAGGTGCTCCCACCAAAGATGCCCAAATCTGGCTGTCGCCTGATGAAGCTAGTTGTAGTTACTGGGGAAACATCGTACTAAGATTGTAATTGTTGTGGATTTGCTCTCCAATACCCAACCGGTGTGCTGTACTAGTGACGAATTGGCCACGTTCTGTTTACGTGACAAACCTCACTAATTGGCTATATCGGATGGTGGCGGGTTTAATTACACATTTATATTCATGCGATCTAACCCAAAAGAACTGTATTATGGATGATATTGGTCGCAAAAGCCTCCGTGTTAAACCGTCCTCAAGGTTATCCATACAGGCCTTTTTTGCAAGAGGGCAACTTACAGATATCTACGACAATACACCAGATGAACGTCCAAGACATCAGATCCATGACACTGTGCTGCACGACCACGTCTATCTGTTCTACATTAACCATGAGATCGTTTTACTGTGCAGTCTACATTCTGCTCCATCAACCCATGAAGACATCACAACATCAAAACGCGAGTACATCATGAAGACATGAGTTTAGAGTGGACAGATATCGATAGTCACCACTGAGACAGTTGAAGCACTGAAGCCAGACATCACCAGTTGATATCAACATGGACATCAATACGGGAGGCGTCACTGACACAGTGAGCCCGTTGTATTCAAGGACCAGAGCTCCCACGTGCCCAAGTTGATAGCCAAACAAGGTTGCACTGTTATAAAAAAATACTCTTGTAATGGAAAACATTGCTGCTCTACATTGGAGCTCATGCAGTGAATGGGCTCTGTGGATGAGAGCCCATTCAATGGATAGAGATGGGGTGAAGGGTAGGTTTAAGGCCTCCGAGTCACTGCAGCATTACTTTCTAAACATCGGTATCTAAAATAAAGTGTGCACCTGTTACTCAGAGCTTTTGAGGCACGGGTGGTGGGTAAAGCAGCTCATGTGTGTGGTAGCCATCGACCAGCAGGCCAACCAGTTGATCTACAGAGCCAAGTACAGCAATCAGGTTCCTCAACTAAATGTGGAATTTTGATTTAAAGCTTTCGTGACTGCAGTAATTCATATTCTTAGCTCTTTCGGTAAAGTCACGTTGAAGGGAAACAATAAAATAATAAAATATATAAAACAATAAAAATTCTCACGACGTTTCGACCATAACACAAACGGTCGTCATCAGGTGTGTCGGTTTGTATTATTGTTTTATATATATTATTATTTTATTGTTTCCCTTCAACGTGACTTTACCGAAAGAGCTAAGAATATAAATGTGGAATTGTTTAGTGGTTTATTTGACTGTCTGATGTAAGTAGATATTTGTCAGGCACTCCGAGGCTCAACATCCTTCCTGATCACACAGCTGTGATTATCAACAAATAATATGGCCACATGTCACCTGGCTAGATAAAGAACATCAGTGGGTCAATATTAGGTCGGCAGAACATTCCAGTAAAATAAAGTGGTAAAGGCATAAAAGCATCAATGATTAAAATCAAGTGATCAATACATAATTGGTGAATATGCCCAATAAAGCCTCGCTGACTTTGTCGACTCTTTTAGAAGCTTCCCACATTTGGATGTTTGTTTTGCTGTGGAACTAACCTAAAGTATTCGATAGAAGCCGAGCCCCATTGTGGCAATCCTTTAACCTGGTCACCTCGCCGGCTTGTGGGATGGATATTGTCACACACCCACCAACCCTTGCTTCCAAAGCGCTGAACTAAGAGGAGTGTGCACCACCACGCTCAAAAATCGAATGTGTGATTTGTTTTTGTTTGTTGAAATTAAGCAAATGATGTTGGCTGAGGAAATTATCTGAGGCGGGATGTTGAGTCCTCGATGGATTCGTGCACGAGAGCAGGAAACCGTCTCGCGTCCAGAGGACTCAAGAGACCGCTTCGTATTTCCACCAATAGCTGGTGGATGGAGTCGACGCGTTTGTCTGGAAAGTGATGACTCGCAAACCGTGTGGTTAAACATTGTACGTATAAGCATGATACGGTAGTATGTAAAAGCATTATATAGTAATTGTGTGGTTTGTAATGATTGCACAGTTACTCTTTAAAATTACAAACATATAAATATTGTTACGGTTGTCATGTATCCTTAGTTTGCCGGTTAAATCGCATTCATATCGATAGGCCTCTCTTTGTAAAATTATTTGTATTTGGTGCATGATTTTTGACAGTGGTTTGTATTTACTCTGCATCTAATCGAGCTTTCATTTATCCACATACTATACGAGTGGGATTTAATAAACGGTGCAAAGATTATTGGAAACTATGTCTTGTGGAATGCATTCTGAAGATCGAGTCGCCCAACCCGCATTGCTCAGGAGAACCCGCTGTGATAATGTTCAACACAGAATAAAGTCTCTCCACTATGAATGTTTTTTATCCTCCAGGGTGTGTGCAAAAGTGGCGTCACGCCTGTGAGAGTGTCACGAGCAGCACGTGAAGACGTCAAATGGATACACAGAAATGAGTGGGAATGATGTATAACTAAATCTTGACTTGAAGCTTTCGTGACTGCAGGAATTCATACTCTTTGGGTATTTTGGTAAAGTCACTTAGAAAAATATTAATAAAAAATCACGACGCTTCGATCGCAACACGAGCAATCGTCTTCAGGTGAAACAACACACCTGGTGAATTGCTGAGGCAGGAGAAATATTGCGGAAGAGCTGCTGCAGCAAGAGGTTATATAGGTTTCATAAGGGTGCAACCCAAGGGTAAGTGGGCAGGGCTAGAGATGGAATTTACATGTAAATGTAAGATCGGAGAGCCTGCCATTGTATTGCTAGAGATTAGCATGTCAATCTGTTAATGTAACCCCACGACTCCGGTGCTGAAGACGCCATTGTATTGCTAGAGATTAGCATGTCAATGTGAGACGGCTCCCACAGCAGTGGCTGTGTTAATGAGATTGGCAAGTCAGTGTCAGAGAACCGGACACACCGCCACCTCGTGGGCAACAAAAGCTGCGGCGTTGGCCGCTGCACTGCGAGAGTCCAGCATGTCAACGCAAGAGAACCACCGCAACGGTGGCCGTGCCAGTGAGACATTCATCCTATTAAGCAATGAGAGCCACCGCCACATCGAGGGAAAGGGATCAGTGGCTATGTCAGTGAGACATTTAGCCTGTTAACGTAAAGACATTTAACAAGGTAATGTAACTCAGAAAGTCGGAAATAACTGCTAACATCGGCAGGTAAAATGAAAGCATCACAGCCAGTTATGACTTTACCTGGTTAATAACGTCCTTCCAATGATTGCTCGGCTTGTACCCATCTTCTCGGTTGAAATTGTGTCTGTGTTAATATATCTGGATGGCTTCATGAATGAATCTTTTTTGATAGCCAGTGGATTTGCAGAGTACCTTCATTGGAAGGACGTTATTAACCAGGTGAAGTCATAACTGGCTGTGATGCTTCCATCATTCCTGCCGTTTGTCTGTTATCTCCGACTCTCTGAGTTGCATTGCCATGTTAGGTGCCTTTGCATTAACGGGCTGGGGTCTCGCTAACACGGCCACCTCTGCTCCCTTAGCCTCGATGTATCGATGGTTCTTAATGTTTTATTGGCTGTGTGTCTCACTGGCATGGCCACTGTTGCGGTGTTTCTCTTGCGTTGACGCTCTTGCCTCTCACAGCGCAGGCCTGGCCACAGCTTGCGCTACACATAGACTTGAAATTAACTTGCTAATCTCCCCAATCTCTCTCCCTAATATATTTTATTAACATAGTGCTAATCTCCCATTAACACTGCTGCTCTGCGCATGTGCGGCGACGGTGCTCTTATACGGTGACGGAAGCTCATTTACTTTGACATGCCAATCTCTCTCCCTAATCTCTCTCCCCCTAATCTCCCCCATTAACACAACTGATGTGCTTGCGTGCGGGAATGGGAATCCGTTCCAGCTAAGACCCCGCTTGCTTGCCCTTGAGCTAAATGCCCCTCAAACATAAATAACCCCTTTGTTGTAGCAACTCTCTCACTGTGTTCTTCCTGGTTCAGCACTTCTACTGCTTTATTATTTATATTTTATTGTTTACCTACGTGACTTTACTGAAAGAACCAAAGAGTAGAAAAACTAAGGCTAAACACACCCGAGGATTGCACTTTTGTTGAAAAATAAAGCTGTAAAAATTTGGCCAGTATTGGCCAAAACGGCATTGGTGAGTATGCCGATTTTCTTTTTGTTGGACGGGAAAATTTCATTGTAAATGCACTTATTTTTCATCGTGAAATTTTCCACTTTTAATCTAATACATAGCATAATAAGGCTAAATACAATAAAGGAATGAACTTTTGTCCAAAATAAACTGTGAAAATTGGGCTTATTTAAGCTAAAAACGGAACAGTATTCCGATTTACTTTTCATTCTCGAAAATTTCATGGATGAAATTCCCCTCCTTTTTTACATAATATATAGGATCTAAGGCTCAAAACAACCAAGGAATGCACTTTTTATTGGAAAATAAAGCTATGAAAATGGGGCAAATTTCGCCAAATAACGGTATGCCGATTTCCTTTTTTTTCTTTAAATGTTCATGGAGAAATTTCCCACTTTTAATGTAATATATAGCATACTAATGCTCAATAAAATGGAGGAATTCACTTTTTCTTGGAAAATTTAGCTATGAAAATTATGAAAATTTTGGTCAAAAACGGCATAGGTTAGTATGCCGATTTGCTTTTTTTTACTTTAAAATTTCATGGTGACATTTTCCACTTTTAATGTAATATATAGGATTCTCAGGCTAAACACAACCGAGAAATGCACTTTGGTTGAAAAATAAAGCTGTAAAAATTTGGCCAGTATTGGCCAAAACGGCATTGGTGAGTATGCCGATTTTCTTTTTGTTGGACGGGAAAATTTCATTGTAAATGCACTTATTTTTCATCGTGAAATTTTCCACTTTTAATCTAATACATAGCATAATAAGGCTAAATACAATAAAGGAATGAACTTTTGTCCAAAATAAACTGTGAAAATTGGGGTTATTTAGGTTAAAAACGGAACAGTATTCCGATTTACTTTTCATTCTCGAAAATTTCATGGATGAAATTCCCCTCCTTTTTTACATAATATATAGGATACTAAGGCTAAAAACAACCAAGGAATGCACTTTATATTGGAAAATAAAGCTAGGAAAATGGGGCAAATTTCGCCAAATAACGGTATGCCGATTTCCTTTTTTTTCTTTAAATGTTCATGGAGAAATTTCCCACTTTTAATGTAACATATGGCATACTAATGCTAAACAAAATGGAGGAATTCACTTTTTCTTGGAAAATCTAGCTATGAAAATTATGAAAATGTTGGTCAAAAACGGCATAGGTTAGTACGCTTATTTTCCTTTTGAGACGTGAAAATGTAATCGTAAAATTTTTGCACATTTTATGTAATATATAGCATACTAAGGCTAACCCCAACCAAGGAAAGGACTTGTTGCAGAAAAATACATCTATGAAAAGTGGGACAATTTTTGGCAAATGTCACATAGATTAGTATGCGATTTGCTTTTTGTTTCATAAATTGTCATGGTGAAATTTCCCACTTTTAATGTTAAACACTACCGAGGAATGCACTTTTGTTAAAAATACAGCTGTAAAAATGCGTCCAATTTTTGCAACAAACGGCATAGGTTAGTGTGCCGATTTTCTGTTTGGGACGTGAACATTTCATCGTGAAATTTTCCACTTTTAGTCTAACACATTGCATACTAAGGCTAAATACAATGGAGGAATTAACTTTCATCGAAAAATAAAGCTGTAAAAATTTGGCCAATATTGGCCAAAAACGGCATAGGTTAGTATGCCGATTATATTTTTTGGGACGTGAACATTTCATCATAAAATGTTCAACTTTAAATCTAATACATAGCATACTAAGGGCAAATACAATGGAGGAATGAACTTTTTCTTCGAAAATGTAGCTATGAAAATGTGGCTCATTTTGGGAAAAAACTGCATAAGTGGCCTAACCCTAATCCTAATCCCTAACACGTGACCTTAACCCTAACCCCTAATCCTAACCCTAATCCATATGTCTTTAAACGCGTCTCAGCGAGATGAGTTGAATCGTTTATGGCGTGACTCTGTCGAGTAGAGTCGAAGGGCAAACACCACTTGCATGTGTGACTTGTGGAACCGGGGCGGCATTTGCATTGAAGTCGATGCTGGGTGTGATTGTTGCCGATTTGTAGAACACTGTTTGGGAATGCAGCGCGTTTCACTACTTCAGCACCGATGTTCACCAAATATTCAACAGAGGAAACGTATGGGACAGCTTGGGATGTCAATGCAGTAGTTTGTTACTTGAAAATCCGTGAAGAAATAAAGAATTGCAGTGCAAATCGGCCAGTTTCGTTTTCATTACCGGCGCTTGATGTGTTACTTGTGCCCTCTGGTGGACAATAGCAGTACCACAACCATTCAATTCGTGGTTACGTCTGGTATGTGGTGGACATGTGTAGTACAGGCCAACACAGTAGGCCAGCAGTTGCCGCTGTCAGGCGTCACCCGCGCATTCCCCGCAGTTGTGAGTCGCTGGTGCTGCGGTGTCCTGGCGTTAGTGCCAAGCGCGGTTGGCTGCAATGAAGCCGTGAAGACACCGCACAGTGCCACTGCTGCTGTTACCGCGCCGAGGCACTGCAGTTGTACCATGTGACCACACGGTGGCGATACAGCACCATGTTGGTTAAGTTGTTTAGCGAGTGTCCATAATGGTTAGGTTATTTAGCGAGTGTCCATGTTGGTTAAGTTGTTTTAGCGAGTGTCCATGATAGGGAATTAGCGAGTGTCCATGTTGGTTAGGTTATTTAGCGAGTGTCCATGTTGGTTAGGTTATTTAGCGAGTGTCCATGTTGGTTAGGTTAATTAGTGAGTGCCTATGTTGGTTAGGTTATTTAGTGAGTGTCCATGATGGTTAGGTTATTTAGCGAGTGTCCATGATGGTTAGGTTATTTAGCGAGTGTCCATGATGGTTAGGTTATTTAGCGAGTGTCCATGATGGTTAGGTTAATTAGCGAGTGTCCATGATGGTTAGGTTATTTAGCGAGTGTCCATGATGGTTAAGTTATTTAGCAAGTGTCCATGATGGTTATTAAATAACCTAATCATCATGGACACTCGCTAAATAACCTAACCATCATTATTAAATAACCTAACCATGTTGGTGTGTATGTTGAACTTCTTTCACACCATACATAGCCAACCATGCTCATCGGAGGTGCGGGGGAAGGACAACAAACTAAGCACAAAAGCAGTTCTCAAGAAAACGTATTTTCAATCTAGATTTTAAAAATGCATAGCTCCAGTGACTTCCTAATATCAGAACATTCCAGATGGCTGCAGAAGTGCATCTGAAAACGTGCAATGCAGCGACCGTCTTTATTCGATGACTAGCCAAAAGCTGCTGCGAGGATGACCAGAGTTAGCATGAGCGTTTATGCTCTTGGATGATACCAGCAAGGTATTGTGGTTCATTTGTGGCAAGCGCTTTGTATGTAATGAGTGCAACCTTATAATGAATGAGTTCGGGAACAGGAAGCCAATGCAGTTCAGTGAGCACTGGACAAACATGGTCGGATTTTGCAGTACCCGTCATGACGCCTGCCAAATAATTTTGTACACACTGCAGAGCTTGGCAATGTTTTTTGCCAGATGTGCCTAACCCCTAACCTTAAACCCAAACCCTAACCGCTAACCTTAACCCGTAACACCCAACCCTACCCATAACCGTAACAGCTAACAGCTAACCTTAACCCCGAACGCTAACTCCTAACCATAACCCTCTAACCCTACAAATTAACCCTACCCCCTAACCCTATCCCAAACCCGAATCCAAATGAACCCTAACCCATAACCGCTAACCCTACCCTAACCCAACCCTAACCCTAAACCCTGACTCTAACCCTAACCCTAAACCCTAACCCCTAACCCGAACCCTAACCCAACCCTAACCCCTAACCCTAACCCTAGCCCTAACCCCTGACCCTAAACCCTAACCCTAAACCCTAACCTTAACCCTAACCGTTAACCCTAACCCCTAAGCCCAAACCCCTAACCGTAACCCCTAAACCCAACCCTAACCCCTAACCCTAAACCTATCCCCTAACCCCTAACCCTAAAACCCTAACCCTAAAACCCTAACCCTAAAACCATGAAACCCTGACCCCTAACCCCAAACCCTAACTCCAGCAGTTGCCACCTGTCAGGCGTCACCCGCGCATTCTCCGTAGTTAAGAATCCTTAATGCTGTGCCGTCCTGGCGTTTGTCTGAAGCACGGTTGGCTGCAATGAACCCGTGAAGACACACCACAGTGCCACAGCTTCGTGTTACCGCGCAGAGGCACTGCAGTTGTACCATTTAACCACACGGTGGCGGTACACCACCATGTTGGTTAAGTTATTTAAACGAGTGTCAATGTTGGTTAGGTTATTTAGCGAGTTTCCATGTTGGTATGTTGAACTTCTTTCACACCGTACATAGCCAACCATGCTCATCTGAGGTGCGGGGGAAGGACAACAAACTATGCACAAAAAGCAGTTCTAAAGAAATTTTATTTTCATTCCAGACTTAAAAAATGCGTAGCTCCAGTGACTTCCTAATATCGGAAGGAAAAACATTCCAGACGGCTGCAGAAGTACATCTGAAAGTGTGCAATGCAGTGACCGTCTTTATTCGATGACTAGCCAAAAGCTTCTGCGAGGATGACCAGAGCTTGCGTGATGGTTTATGGTCTTTGATAATATCAAAAAGGTATTGTGGTTAATTTGTGGCAAGCGCTTTGTATGTAATGAGTGCAACCTTATAATGTACTAGCGGGAAGTACCCGGCGTTGCCCGGGCTAAAAAGGCAGACACACACATGGACTTACACACTGACATCGACCCACACACATAGAAACACATCGACTTAGACGCACACACACAGACATATGGTTAAACCCAGGGTGGATTGTTAGCAGGCCAGCCTAAATGTTTCCAACCGGCGAAGATGTTCCATTAGGTGGGTGCACATTTCGCAAGCATACAGAAGGTAGGGGATTACCGTGGCTGAGACCTGGAGCTTCATGCGGAGCGAGAGACCAGGTAGCTTCCACACAGCGTAACGCAGCCGATGAAAAGATAATGGCGCTCAACTGATTTGGAGTGAGACCTCTGGTGTTAAACCGGAGCTGGTCATGAGCACACTGGCCAGGTATGGGAATCTCTCCAATCTCTCCACAACTGGCGCATCATAAATTGAGAGTTGTGGGGGTGGATTGTCCGATGGTACAAAATACCCAGCCAGGTGCTTAGATTTAATGGGGCTGATGGTAAGGCCCCACCTCTTAGTGCCAAGCTCCAGGTTCAGCAGCAGTGCCTCCAAGTCCTCCTCTGAGTGAGCAGGATTCACCAGAGCATCGGCATACATTACATGGTTGATCAATAGGGAGCCATCCCTTGACCGTACCCGGGCATCGATCAGCCTCCCATTGTATATGTACCATATGGTAATTCCTCCGGTACAGCCATTGAAGTCTTCACGAACTACGTGGTCAAAATGTTAAATAATGTGGGAGCCAGAGGACATCCCTGTCGCACCCCAAGGTGTAGAGGGAATGGCTCTGACTGGCGGCCACGTAGTTTGACGCGGGGCCGCTCACCATAATGAAGGTCCTTAAGGATCGTGAGCAAAGGGTGAGGGACTGCGAAAGTATGAAGAACAACCCAGAGGCCAGACCTACTGATGGTATCATAGGCCTTGACCAGGTCAATAAAGCATACACATTCACTCACACGCACACATGGACCTACAACACGCAAAGAAATGGACTTACACGGACTCACATGGAGCCACGGACACAAAGCGACTAACACACGCCCATGGACACACACATATCGACTCGCACACACAAACACATGGACTTGCACACACACACATATGGACTCACACACGCATAGACATCCACTTTAGATACACACACATGGAGTTACACACACATATATGGACGTAGACACATACAGCGACACACACACAGATATACGTGGACTCACAGACAGATTGACGTAAACACACATATGTACTTACACACACACATATCGACTAAGACACACACACATGGACTTACACACACATACATAGACTGACACACACATTGCCCTACACACACATATACATATGGACTGTCACACAAACATCTACTTTAGATACACACACATGGATTAACACACATATCGACTCACACACACGCATTGACTTACACACACACACATCGAGTGACACACACACATGTATGGACTTACACATACGTGGACTAACAAACACACATCTGGACTGACACACACATCGACGTACACACACACATGGACTAACACACACAGCGACTGATACACACAAAAATGGACTGACACGCACACTTGGACTGACACACAAACACTTGGACACACACACACATTGGGCGTTGTCCAATCGTAAAAGACAGACACACATATGGACTCAAACACACACACATCGACTCGCACACACACACATCGACGTGCACAGCAATCCCCGATGATGGCACAGCTCTCAGTATCGCAGTACTCCGTATGAGTAAATGGCGTGACATGAGCAATGTAAACAATGGAAATGCAATGAAGAAATAAGCAGAAAGCAGTGTAAATTAAAGAGCAGCAGTACGCACAGGTAAGTTGAGAAGTAGGCTACAGTTTAGATTATAGACTGCCAGTACGCCGACTCAATGACATAAGCATTGCTACAGTCGACATTAAAAGCTGCCAATACAGGCAGCAGCTGCAAAAGCAGAATACAGTTAACATGAAAGGCTGGGAGTACACTAAGTGAGGTAAAGAAGCAGGCAACAGATTATAGACTGGCATACTCAAAATGGTCAAAAGGAAAATTAGCAGTGTAGATAATAGAGTGGCAGTGCACTGACGTTAATTAATCAGCAGGCAGCAGAGCACATGACAGACTGGCAATACAAATGTTTAACTTATTCCGCATCGTATGTAATCAACCGTGCTAAGCCAATCCTCTTACAGTCACAAAGCCGAAATGAAGCCTAGTTTGTCGTGTCAGTGTTGTCACATTACACCTGTATCTCCGAGACAAAGTGTACCGTTGCCTTAAGTCTGGAACAATACATCTACAAAGCGTTGGGCTGGAGCGCCTAAAGAACACCACGCATACATGGGGACATGGTATACAAATTATACTTTAAGCTCCGACAGATGAGTTCTGGTATATACTTGCTGTACTGCAATCTATAAACGCCTCGCACCTCAACATATTTGAAAGCTCAACAAATTGACGTGATCATACAACCCTTGGTATGAAAGAACTGAATCACAAGTGTGAATAAGTTCTCAGTGGCCATCAATCACAAGAGGATGCAGTCATGGCTCGTCATATCTTAAAATCAGTCAAACCTCAACATTCTGGAGAGGGATGACCCAGATTAAAAAAAACGTAGATCATGCAAAGCAAGTACAAATTAGAATATAAAATGTGTACTGTTTACCTATATAGGTTGGAAGTGAAGACATACATGTGTGTAATTGTTTCTTAAAATAATCAATTAGTTCCAAACATGTTTGCAAGAAAGTGGGCAATGATTCACCGACCGTGATGAGTCATAAGCAGCAAATAATTGAAACCTGCAATACGCGAACGAGTGAGGTTAATCAGCATTCTGGATAATCTGCCCACGGGTAAAAGAAAGTAGCTGTACCTAGAATTATGCTAATTGAATATTTTATGGAATAGTCGAACAGCTGCACTTGAGAAATAACAACGCATTACAGAGTCAAGTGCTCAATGTTCATGACATACGACATTCCTCATGTGACGTTTATTCCACAAACAGCAGCAGGAATGTTCATACCTACATTCACATTTCTGATGGGTAGTAGTGACAAACATATAACCAACATTACCAGCAAGTGAATTTCATTTCATCACGCATACGAGTGCTTAAAACAAACATGACAGGATTTTTTTTTTACATTCAAAAAAATTCAAATTATACACAGTAGTGAACTGGAATCTATTCTAGACTGTAAAGGAATCTTCTGTTTCTGTGACTTAACCATTCACACGCGAGAGGTTGTGTCAGTGTTAAACGCGAAATCCAAATTTATTCAGCTTTACCATTATTACCACTCTCAAAACCCTCTTGCAAGAGATAATGGATCTCTATAGGTCTAAAACTAGGAGTAAAACTACTATACAAAACTCATCTTGTGAAAAATCAATGAAAACACTTTTGTTTGTATAAAGGAGATTGTGACACCACTCTATTTCAGGTTGTGCATATGAGCAAATATACTTTGAAAGTTATTGCAATACTGTGGTTTTTATTTTGTCAGCTGAAGTCACGGCAATATCTGACATCGACTCATCAACACGGAAACAGAAAGACACATGCAGGTGAAGGAATAAATGAACCACATTTAATTTGCCTTGGATGCCTTAAAATGCAATAAACCAACACCTCCGTCAACGAAACACAAGATCCAAAATTTTTATAAAGCCTCTCACTTCCAATTCAACTCTCCTCCAGTCTCGGTTTCGGTATGGTTGAAGAAAGAAAAAGATCTAACTTCCAGCCCAACCGGGCTTAGGAGGTGAGCGATGATGAGGGGGTGGAAGAGGGGGTGGAAGATGTGGCATCAGCGCTCGTTTTGCTGCTGAGTGCCCTGGGCCTCGCTGGACGCGCCCCGTCGCTCCTGCTGGTTCGACGCCAGCAACTCCCGGAGACGAGCATTCAAGGAGTCGTTCCGCTCCTCCAGCTGGTCCAGGAAGGAGCTGATTTGGTCAAGCGCGGAGTTCAAATCTTGGTACTCTGCACATAAAAAGACAATTCGAATCGAGCACATTTGACATTTGCGCCATTGATACATCACAAGGCTTATGAGAAAGGCGCTATTTTTCACAGGCTATTATAGTCTGCAGTGGTTTCACAGTAGGGGGAATATTGTGACGTGACTTTACCCAATCAGGCAATTTGCTGTGTAATTTGCAACTTTGGCAGATTCGGGTTGTTACGCCAACACACATGGCCTACTCTTTTTCATGTAACATCATAGGATATTTAACGTCCACTGTCAAGCAGACTGCACATAATTCTGGTCAACACATCTGCAGCATTAACCAGAGAAGCCACTATGATGGAACCGCAAATCTCTGCAAAAAACGGCAAATACCTACTGCTCAGCCATGTCTTAATATAGAGATACACCCGTTTATTACCTTTACCAGACTGTTCGTGCTACTGCTCAGCCATGTCTTAATATAGAGATACCCCCCGTTTATTACCTTTACCAGACTGTTCGTGCCAGGTGCTGTGTTAAGCACCTATTAAGGCGGGCACGACAAAGTGGAGATGGGAGAGAAGACTGGGAGAAGGGGGTAGTATCGCTCACAGCACACCTCTAACTCCCTCATGTTGATTTTTACACACAGCACTTAGTAATTATTGAAGGTAGAAATATAAATGGCACAAAACCTGTTCAGATACCGATTTTCCACAAATTTGGCCCTGGCAGAAAATGTTACTGCATGCTAAAATACACACAGACGTATACAACACACACAACCAGTGTACAATACACACAGTGTACATCTGCCTTCACAATGCGCTGACACAAAACACTGTCAGCACACCCATAAACCAGTAACTTGGAGGCGAAGCTGGTCGATCTTTAAAGTGCTTTTGTATGTGAGAAGTTACCAATGGGTTGGACAAAGGTTTGGTATGTTTGGTGTTTATCAATAGGCTAAATCACGTGAAGTGTTGGTATATGATTTTGCGTGTTAACTGAGCTGCCGTGACCTGTCTGGCAAATGGTAAAAAGGGATTGCAAGGTGTGGTGAAATCAACGACTTTGGCCACGTCTCGATCTTGATTCCCAAGCAGAGAACAAGTGGTGTAAGCTGCTACCGAGCAATTGTATCAGCAGGGGGCAATGCAAGAACATCCATTGCTGTGTGGTACTTTTTTTATTACACGCTTTTATTTAACTCACTGTCTGTTGTTGTTGTTGTCGTATCCTCAAATCTTATAACTCAATTGTAACCCACTTCCCAATTTGGTATCGACTGCAAACTTCCTATACTTATGTCTTATTGATGATAATACTATATTCTATCATAAAAATATATTTTTAAACAATCTTTTTACACGCTTTCTATTAACTCACTCTGTTGTTGTTGACATATCCTCAAATCTTGTAACTCAATTTTAACCCACTTCCCAATGTGGTATCGACTGCAAACTTGGTATACTTATGTCACACTGTTGACAATACTATATTCTATCATTAAAAATAAATATTTTTAAACCATCTTTTTATGTTATGTTTCGCCTTGGGTCTAATTATCCACGCTCAACTAACGTTGGCTGTAAATCACCACAGTCCCTTACGTTATGGCAAGCCTCGGGGCCACTTCCTGGAGTTCTGCCATTACTCGTACGGTGCATTTCATTAAAGCGTGTTTTAAAAAAAGTACTTTTAAATATTACTTATATGCCACAACTTGTCCTCCCTACCTGACTAGCGCAGTAAAGTGTGGTGAAATAACCGTCACAACCTGTAGGGCGTGGGGAGGCCGACATAGAGCAGTGTTCAGTTCAGTTTATTTTGGTATAGCCCTGTGAGCCATTCGGCTCTTGAATCGGGTGCAACCACAACAAACAAAAAAAACAAAAAAAACGAACAAGAAAAAAACATCTTAAAGTGACTATGTGACTGTGCAAACAGAAAATCCATGGAAAAAAAACAGCAAAAATATTAAAGTATTAAAGCTTTCGTGATTGCATCAAATTACTCATTGGTTTTTTCGGTAAAGTCACGTATGTAGAAATACAATAAAATTATATTAAAACAAAAAACAATCACGACATTTCGATCACAACGCAAGCGATCTTCATCAGGTGTCAAGAACAAATCACGGAGGTAAATACAACAAAAAGATGAGAGACGAGAATTCAACAAACCTGAAAGGACCAAGAGGTGGTCCTTTTTTGAGCTGCCGTTTTGTATGTGTAAGATGTGCATGTTTGAGCTGCCGCTCTCGCTCTGGCCCCTCCCCCCCTCCAACCGTATTTCCTATTTAAGCTTCTGTTCATCCCTCTGGCCCCACCCCCTCTCTCTCTCTCTCTGCCTCCCTGTCTGTCTTTCCTCCCTCCTTACCTCTTGGTGGACTTGTATATGTATTTCTACTGACCGTGTACCTCGTATTTTTCATTCTATTTATGCTGGTATGTGCAATCCAAAGGTTGAACACGAAATTTAACACTCTTCTGAAATTCGTGGTCCGCCAGGAAGTGTCTAACTGTGTTGTTGGCCTGACTGGATGTGCTTCACATAATGTTTTTTCAGGTTTGTTGAATTCTCGTCTCTCATCTTTTTGTTGTATTTACCTCTGTGATTTGTTCTTGACACCTGATGAAGATCGCTTGCGTTGTGATCGAAACGTCGTGATTGTTTTTTGTTTTAATATAATTTTATTGTATTTCTACATACGTGACTTTACCGAAAAAACCAATGAGTAGCAAAAATATTCCTGAAAAAAGCACCGTACACCAACGCTGTGTGCAAAAAATCACCGTGGGATGCAAGTCAAACAACAACAAGAACCACAAAAACTTAGATTAGGGCGCATCAGTCTAACTCTGTACTATAACAAAACTAACATGTCCAAACCAAAAAACTTTTCCAAATCACCAAAAAATAAAGCCATGATTGCAACGTAACAGTGATCATAAGGACTGTGACCGAATTTTTACAATAAACTACATAAATAACATGTAACACCAAATCCTAGAGCCATAGCTGGCTGCATCAGTTACTCCACAACAACAGAAGCATCGGTCGGAGTATCAAAATTTTCAATGCACCTTTAAGATCAGCACGCTAAATCAAAATACAGATAATACTTTGCAGCGTCATCCGGAGCGAAACATTTTCTTTTATTTTACGCCAATGAATAGCAGTGGCAGCTCGGGGTGTACAACTCCTCTAGAGCAGTTTAGAGAAGATCTCATTGGTAGCGATTCAAGTTGCAGTTTATTGGCAATAGCTTTCCAGACTCTGGGGGCATCAATAGCAAAGGCCCTTCCTCCAGTTTTTGTACGGCAATAGGGAATGTGAAGCTGGTAAATGAGCGAAGACCTGAGGTCAAATTTTTTCTTTGAAACAGAGAGGAGATCCAGCAGGTAGTCTGCGGATTTTTTTTGTAAGTACATCGTGAATAAATAAGATCTGGTGCACAAGCCGTCGAACATTAAGAGATGTTAAGTTTGACCCAATGTAGAGATCACAGTGGCGAGTCCTATATGGGCAGTTCAATGTAACTCTTAAGGCCGAGTGATAGATGGAATCAAGCTTCTTCAGTACAGTACTTGGGGCTGATTTATACACGATGTCACAGTAGTCAAGTAGAGGCAGTATGGTAGTTTTTATCAATTCCAAACGGAACGTTGGGGGGAAGCAGTGCTTGTGTCGATACAGAAAACCAATATTTATTTTTGTCTTTTTACCAATATAATCAATGTGATCTTAAAAATTAAGTTTTGAATCCAGGATGACCCCAAAATACTTATAGATTTTGACTTGCTCTATTTGACAATTATTTAAGGAATGTAATTGGGGAAAAATAATTTCCTGCTTTAGTCCTGGTGAGAAGCATAGCACCTTGGTTTTGGAGGTATTCAGGACTAGTTGAAGAGCAACTAGCTGATGTTGTAGTTTGTTAAAATCACCCTGTAGGTTAGCAATCACGTCATCCGGAGAGCGGCCAGCAGTAATCAGTATCGTGTCATCTGCAAAAAGATTTACCCTGTAATGATCCAGGTCAGTGCCCAAGTCATTGACATAAAGAGAGAACAAAAGGGGGCCGAGGATGGAACCCTGTGGAACCCCTTTTGTTATCTTAACACTCTTTGACCTCTAACCATCTGTGAATACAGTTTGGGTGCGAGAAAAGAGGTAATTTTGTAACCATTTTACTGCGTTTTCGGAAAAACCGAGGCAACTTAGTTTACTAAGCAGGGTGTTGTGGTCTACTGTATCAAAAGCTTTGGACAGGTCTAGAAAAAGACAGGCACAGTACTGCTTATTATCAAGGCTACTGTAAATGTGATTCAGAGAGTAATGCAGCAGATGTGGTGCTGTATTTTTTTCGGAACCCAGATTGTTTTAGATGTAGTAGATTGTTGGTGGACAGGAAACTGCTAATTCTAGATTTGAAGCTTTCGTGACTGCAAGGATCCATACTCTTTGGTTCTATTCGGTAAAGTCACGTAGGTAAAAAAAAAACATGACGTTTCGGCCACAACAAAAGCGGCCTTCATCAGGTGAAGGGACCAGACTGTCTCGAGGACAGCGCTGGAGTGAAACACAGCCAAGCTCAGACCACGACCTGTGTTTCACCGCTTGTGTTGTGACCGAAACGTCATGGTTTTTGTTGTATTATTTTTTTTACCTACGTGACTTTACCGAATAGAACCAAAGAGTAAGGAAACTGCTAATTTGGTAGGTCAATAATTTTTCCAAAATTTTCATCAACGGGGACAAAATTGAGATAGGTCGGTAGTTATTTGGATCATCTTTAGGGCCCCCTTTGTGAAGTGGACGGACATAGGAATGTTTCCATTCTAGAGGAACTGATGCTTCTTTGATGGACAGGTTGAAAATATGGGCTATATGTTTGTATATTAGGTGACCAACAGTTAGTAGAGCAAAGACAGGAATACTATTTGCTCCGGTAGAGGAGGACCCTTTGAGGTAGGACAGTTGTTTCAGAACATTACTTTCGTGGATTGGCTGGAAACTAAATTCGTTTAATGTTTGGACAGGGGTTTCGGAATTTGCATGAGCAGGGGTGACTCCTAAAAAGATTACCAGCTTCAGAAAAATGAAGGTTAAAATTGTCAACTATTTTTTTGGGATCTGAAAAATATTCCCCATTTCGGTTAAGCTCATCGGGCAGATTGTCTGTTTTGGATGCCTTTTCGATACATTTGATTGTTTTCCAGAAAATCCTGGCATTTCCATGTGATTCCAGGAGAGTGGAGGAAAAGTAGGCATTTTTTGCATGCCGTATTTTTTTGACGCATCTATTCTTTAAAATCCTGTATTCTAGCCAGTCATTGACCAAATTACTTTTCTGAGCACATGCCCAAGCCTTGTCCCTAGTTTTCATCAGCTTTGTAATCAAAGGATCATACCATGGTGGGCGGTTGCCTTTAGTTTTAAATCTAACCAACGGAGCATGTTTGTTAAGAATTTGGAAAAACGTGTACCTGAAGGTCGCCCAAGCCATAGTCAGGTTGGGGATATCACAGACCTTGTCAATATCCGAGTGAAGCACATCATTAGTAAATGCCTGAGTGCTGAAGTGTCTCAGTGGACTGACAAAACAGCCATACATGTGCAGTAAAACCTTGGATTGCGAGTAACTTGGTCTGCGAGTGTTTTGCAAGACGAGCAAAATTTTTAAATACATTTTTACTTGATAAACGAGCGAGGTCTTGAAATACGAGTAGTACGTATACGCTTTGTCTGCCGAGCGTCACGTGATCACAACTGAGCCGATGGTTCTTCTCTCTCTCTCGCTGCGGGATTGTGGGTAATCGTCTCCCATGCTCGGTCTCAGCCGGCGTGCCTCACTCTTATAGTCAACATCCGTGCGAGCGTATACTATTTACTATAGTGTTGTGACCACGTGTGTGTGCGTAAAGCATGTTTTTTATTTTGTGTCCAAGTGTAGTGACTGTTCTTTAGTAACTGTACTGCAAGTGAAAGTCGTCCTACACGATAACCCTCCTCCCCTCTCTCATCTCCCTCACACCAGCAACGATTAAATGTAATTCATGAATTTGATTACTTTATATTAAATTTAAATAATAAAAATATAAAAAGGTATTTTGTATTCATAATTTTTATATGAATATTTTTGGGTTATGGAACGAATCATCTGAGTTTCCATTATTTCTTATGGGGAAATTTGCTTTGATATACGAGTGCTTTGGATTACAAACACGTTTCCGGAACGAATTATGCTCGCAATCCAAGGTTTTACTGTATATGATTTTGTGAGTACGGAAGGTCCGAGAGTGATTGTACTGTATAAACTGGTCTCTGAAAGAAAATACTGCCCAAACTTTAATTTACATATGGGGAAGCCCACCCTGGCTACACTGTGTACGAGTACATTTCCAGTGTTCTTCATTGCAAGGCCTGCGGGCCACTGACGGCCCCTGGTGGCCTCGAGTGCGGCCCCCACAATACACAAATGTGAAAATACCCCATTATGCTGTCAAAACTGATGGTTTCAAATGTGTGGTGGCCCTCATACTAATGTTTTATTGGCGAAAGTGGCCTCTCTCTAAATATTTGTGAAGAACACTGCATTACCAGAACACTGCATCCCACTTTCCATGTATAAATCCCTTTCATAATAAAGGTTTTTGGGTTAGATCGCGTTTATTTATAAATGTGTCGTAACCCTCCACCACCCGACACGGCCAATCAGCAAAAAAAGTGTCACATTGACAAAAAGACAAATAATTCACTACTTTAGCCCACCGGTGTGTTGAAGAGTGAATCCACATTTACAGTTTGAGTACGACGTTTCGCTGGTAAATACATCCAGCATCATCGGGCAATTCGCCAGAATGGCAAAGCCCTCGCTTGCTCCCGGTTTTATATAGAGCAGCAGGGTGACGTCATCACTTAACTCATATCCGGTGCAGTGATTAGAGGCGGAGGGGGGGGGTATTGTAATTATATAATCGATTAGTAATCAGTCATTGGTTATGGTTAGTAATGAGTTGTAGATTAGTAATTCTTTAAATCAAAATGTAACGTGTATTATTTAATAATACGCTTCCAGGCCGCACTAAGCCTGTAGCTGTCAGAGCGATTCAAGTTTTTCTTGTTCCTCTCAATTTCAATGGATTCTCTAATTAGTCTTTGCCAGTAATAATTAGTTTTACACACCACTGCAACATTGTCAAAATCAATTGAGTGTCCTTGTTGACAAGCATGTTCTGCCACTGCCAACAGTTGTGTTTGAGATAATTTAATATTTCTCTGATGTTCTTTTAGTCTTACGCTGATGTTACGTCCCGTCTGTCCAGTGTAGCAGCTGCCACATAAACAATTAATCCGATATACACCTTCTGTTGATAATTTAGGTAATGCGTCTTTAGTGCAAGATACTAGTTTTGAATTTTGTGTACTGTACCAAATCTTACTGTAATGTTTTGCTTTTGCAAAACACGGGCTAATTTGTCAGTTACTCCTGAGATATATGGAATTTTTATTGTTTTAACAATCTGGTCGCTTTCAGCAGTATTGCTTTGCGATCGTGATTTGGCATTCAGTGCTCTGTTAATTTGAGCATTATTGTAGCCATTCTGTCGTAGTGCGTCTTTAACGTGTTTAATCTCTCTCACTAGACTCTCACCATCTGACACTGTTTTAGCCCGATGTATGAGCGTTTTGATTAGAGAGGATTTCTGAGCTGGGTGATGATGTGATTCTGCATTCAGATAGGCATCAGTGTGCGTTTGCTTTCTGTAAACGCTGTGTGTTATTTTACCGTTTATGCCATGTCCAAGCAAAATATCTAGGAATGGGAGTGTGTTATTCACCTCCATTTCCATGGTGAACTGGATGGCCGGGTTTTGTGCATTGAGATGATTTAGAAAATCATTAAGTGTATCTTTACCATGTGGCCATACAAGCAAAGTGTCATCCACATATCTAAACCAAAAGGATGGTTTTAATGTGCTCGAGGCAAGTGCTCTTATTTCAAAGTTTTCCACGTACAAATGTGCTATAGGAGGGGATAAAGGATAACCCATTGCTGCTCCTTCCTTTTGTTTAAAGAAATCCCCTCTCCATAAGAAGTAAGTGTTATTTAAACAATGGCCAGCAAGTATCGGAATATCTTTTGGTAAACCGGTATTCTTTACTAGTGTATCAAGTAATTTAAGCGATTCGTCCACTGGAACCTTAGTGAATAGAGAAATCACATCAAAACTTACCAGAATATCATCAGGAGTAAGTTTAATATCTTTAATCACATTCACAAGATGTTCTGAATTTTTTATGAATGAAGATGTCCTACCGATGTAGGGCTGTATTTGTTTGGTTATATATTTTGCCAATTGATATGTGGCAGAGCCAATTGTACTGACTATGGGTCGTAATGGGATGCCTATTTTATGAATCTTTGGTAGCCCATAGAGTCTAGGTGGTTTTGAGGCCCTTGGCTTAATTTGGTATTGCTCATTTTTAGGGATTAATGCATTTGCAATTATTGTAGTGGTCTTACGTTCTAAAGTATTAGTTGGATCTCGTTTAATTTTAATGTAGGTACTTTCCTCTAGTAAATTTCTAATTGTATTATCATAATCGGCTCGTGACATCACTACAGTAGTGTGGCCTTTATCAGCTGCTAGGATTTGGATATCCTTGTTTACACGCAGCTCTCTTAAGGCTTTTGTCTCGTTAGAGCTAATATTTACTTTTGGAACTTTGCTATTCTCAATTATTTTAGCAACCTCATGTCTAGTCATCTCTGCCTCATTATGTGGAAGGAGTCTAACTGCTGATTCTACCTCAGCAATTACCTCATCCACTGGAATTGTGCGTGGGGTAACGGCAAAGTTAAGGCCTTTAGAAAGGATAGAGACCATGTCACCGGTTAATACAGTGTTAGTCAAGTTCAGTACGGTTTTGTTTTTAAATTTTTGGTTTTCAGTAGGGATTTGTTTATTATGTAGTCTAGAAATTTTATTAATTTGGTTAGTTTTTGTTAGTTTAAACACATTATCAGCCGATTGTTGTGTTATGTTATCGATTATATTCCAATAATGCATAGATACACTATTGCTTATATCTAAGTGTAACTGCTTTAGCGATTCCGAAATGTAAGATAATGCACTCCTATTGTGCTGTATTCTCTCTATTAATAATAATTCGCTAGCTTTGTGTAGTATTTGGTTAGCTTTAGAAGACTTTATGTGAAACGTCGTACTCAAACTGTAAATGTGGATTCACTCTTCAACACACCGGTGGGCTAAAGTAGTGAATTATTTGTCTTTTTGTCAACGTGACACTTTTTTTGCTGATTGGCCGTGTCGGGTGGTGGAGGGTTACGACACATTTATAAATAAACGCGATCTAACCCAAAAACCTCTATTATGAATAATATTGGTCGCGAAAGCCTACATGTTAAACTGACTAACCTCTATGGGGAGGATACTTTTCTTAAAACCAGAAAATTGGAGAAGCTCCGAATTAAGCGGATGAAATTGATATCTTCACTGGCGTTCCTCAAAAGGTGCAGAGATTCAAAGGTAATACCAAACGCAGTTAAAATAACACATCACATAAAGTCTTCTAAAGCTAACCAAATACTACACAAAGCTAGCGAATTATTATTAATAGAGAGAATACAGCACAATAGGAGTGAATTATCTTACATTTTGGAATCGCTAAAGCAGTTACACTTAGATATAAGCAATAGTGTATCTATGCATTATTGGAATATAATCGATAACATAACACAACAATCGGCTGATAATGTGTTTAAACTAACAAAAACTAACCAAATTAATCAATTTTCTAGACTACATAATAAACAAATCCCTACTGAAAACCAAAAATTTAAAAACAAAACCGTACTGAACTTGACTAACACTGTATTAACCGGTGAGATGGTCTCTATCCTTTCTAAAGGCCTTAACTTTGCCGTTACCCCACACACAATTCCAGTGGATGAGATAATTGCTGAGGTAGAATCAGCAGTTAGACTCCTTCCACATAATGAGGCAGAGATGACTAGACATGAGGTTGCTAAAATAATTGAGAATAGCAAAGTTCCAAAAGTAAATATTAGCTCTAACGAGGCAAAAGCCTTAAGAGAGCTGCGTGTAAACAAGGATATCCAAATCCTAGCAGCTGATAAAGGCCGCACTACTGTAGTGATGTCACGAGCCGATTATGATAATAAAATTAGAAATTTACTAGAGGAAAGTACCTACATTAAAATTAAACGAGATCCAACTAATACTTTAGAACGTAAGACCACTGCAATAACTGCAAATGCATTAATCCCTAAACATGAGCAATACCAAATTAAGCCAAGGGCCTCAAAACCACCTAGACTCTATGGGCTACCAAAGATTCATAAAATAGGCATCCCATTACGACCCATAGTCAGTACAATTGGCTCTGCCACATATCAATTGGCAAAATATATAACCAAACAAATACAGCCCTACATCGGTAGGACATCTTCATTCATAAAAAATTCAGAACATCTTGTGAATGTGATTAAAGATATTAAACTTACTCCTGATGATATTCTGGTAAGTTTTGATGTGATTTCTCTATTCACAAAGGTTCCAGTGGACGAATCGCTTAAATTACTTGATACACTAGTAAAGAATACCGGTTTACCAAAAGATATTCCGAAACTTGCTGGCCATTGTTTAAATAACACTTACTTCTTATGGAGAGGGGATTTCTTTAAACAAAAGGAAGGAGCAGCAATGGGTTCTCCTTTATCCCCTGCTATAGCAAATTTGTACATGGAAAACTTTGAAATAAGAGCACTTGCCTCGAGCACATTAAAACCATCCTTTTGGTTTAGATATGTGGATGACACTTTGGTTGTCTGGCCACATGGTAAAGATACACTTAATGATTTTCTAAATCATCTCAATGCACAAAACCCGGCCATCCAGTTCACCATGGAAATGGAGGTGAAAAACACACTCCCATTCCTAGATATTTTGCTTGGACATGGCATAAACGGTAAAATAACACACAGCGTTTACAGAAAGCAAACGCACACTGATGCCTATCTGAATGCAGAATCACATCATCACCCAGCTCAGAAATCCTCTCTTATCAAGACGCTCATACATCGGGCTAAAACAGTGTCAGATGGTGAGAGTCTAGTGAGAGAGATTAAACACGTTAAAGACGCACTACGACAGAATGGCTACAATAATGCTCAAATGAACAGAGCACTGAATGCCAAATCACGATCGCAAAGCAATACTGCTGAAAGCGACCAGATTGTTAAAACAATAAAAAGTCCATGTATCTCAGGAGTAACTAACAAATTAGCCCGTGTTTTGCAAAAGCAAAACATACAGTAAGATTTGGTACAGTACACAAAATTCAAAAACTAGTATCTTGCACTAAAGACGCATTACCTAAATTATCAACAGAAGGTGTATATCAGATTAATTGTTTATGTGGCAGCTGCTACACTGGACAGACGGGATGTAACATCAGCGTAAGACTAAAAGAACATCAGAGAAATATTAAATTATCTCAAACACAACTGTTGGCAGTGGCAGAACATGCTTGTCAACAAGGACACTCAATTGATTTTGACAATGTTGCAGTGGTGTGTAAAACTAATTATTACTGGCAAAGACTAATTAGAGAATCCATTGAAATTGAGAGGAACAAGAATAACTTTAATCGCTCTGACAGCTACAGGCTTAGTGCGGCCTGGAAGGGTATTATTAAATAATACACATTACATTTTGATTTAAAGAATTACTAATCTACAAATCATTACTAATCATAACCAATGACTGATTACTAATCGATTATATAATTACAATACCCCCCCCCCTCCGCCTCTAATCACTGCACCTGATATGAGTTAAGTGATGACGTCACCCTGCTGCTCTATATAAAACCGGGAGCAAGCGAGGGCTTTACCATTCTGGCGAATTGCCCGATGATGCTGGATGTATTTACCAGCGAAACGTCGTACTCAAACTGTAAATGTGGATTCACTCTTCAACACACTGGTGGGCTAAAGTAGTGAATTATTTGTCTTTTTGTCAACGTGACACTTTTTTTGCTGATTGGCCGTGTCGGGTGGTGGAGGGTTACGACACATTTATAAATAAACGCAATCTAACCCAAAAACCTTTATTATGAAAGGGATTTATACATGGAAGGTGGGATGCAGTGTTCTGGTAATGCAGTGTTCTTCACAAATATTTAGAGAGAAGCCACTTTCGCCAATAAAACATTAGTATGAAGGCCACCACACATTTGAAACCATCAGTTTTGACAGCATAATGGGGTATTTTCACATTTGTGTATTGTGGGGGCCGCACTCGAGGCCACCAGGGGCCGTCAGTGGCCCGCAGGCCTTGCAATGAAGAACACTGGAAATGTACTCGTACACAGTGTAGCCAGGGTGGGCTTCCCCATATGTAAATTAAAGTTTGGGCAGTATTTTCTTTCAGAGACCAGTTTATACAGTACAATCACTCTCGGACCTTCCGTACTCACAAAATCATATACAGTAAAACCTTGGATTGCGAGCATAATTCGTTCCGGAAACGTGTTTGTAATCCAAAGCACTCGTATATCAAAGCAAATTTCCCCATAAGAAATAATGGAAACTCAGATGATTCGTTCCATAACCCAAAAATATTCATATAAAAATTATGAATACAAAATACTTTTTTATATTTTTATTATTTAAATTTAATATAAAGTAATCAAATTCATGAATTACATTTAATCGTTGCTGGTGTGAGGGAGATGAGAGAGAGGAGGAGGAGGGTTATCGTGTAGGACGACTTTCACTTGCAGTACAGTTACTAAAGAACAGTCACTACACTTGGACACAAAATAAAAAACATGCTTTACGCACAAACACGTGGTCACAACACTATAGTAAACAGTATACGCTCGCACGGATGTTGACTATACGAGTGAGGCACGCCGGCTGAGACCGAGCATGGGAGACGATTACCCACAATCCCGCAGCGAGAGAGAGAGAAGAACCATCGGCTCAGTTGTGATCACGTGACGCTCGGCAGACAAAGCGTATACGCACTACTCGTATTATAAGACCTCGCTCGTTTATCAAGTAAAAATGTATTTAAAAATGTTGCTCATCTTGCAAAACACTCGCAGACCAAGTTACTCGTAATCCAAGGTTTTACTGCACATGTATGGCTGTTTTGTCAGTCCACTGAGACACTTCAGCACTCAGGCATTTACTAATGATGTGCTTCACTCGGATATTGACAAGGTCTGTGATATCCCCAACCTGACTATGGCTTGGGAGACCTTCAGGTACACGTTTCTCCAAATTCTTAACAAACATGCTCCGTTGGTTAGATTTAAAACTAAAGGCAACCGCCCACCATGGTATGATCCTTTGATTACAAAGCTCATGAAAACTAGGGACAAGGCTTGTGCATGTGCTCAGAAAAGTAATTTGGTCAATGACTGGCTAGAATACAGGATTTTAAAGAATAGATGCGTCAAAAAAATACGGCATGCAAAAAATGCCTACTTTTCCTCCACTCTCCTGGAATCACATGGAAATGCCAGGATTTTCTGGAAAACAATCAAATGTATCGAAAAGGCATCCAAAACAGACAATCTGCCCGATGAGCTTAACCGAAATGGGGAATATTTTTCAGATCCCAAAAAAATAGTTGACAATTTTAACCTTCATTTTTCTGAAGCTGGTAATCTTTTTAGGAGTCACCCCTGCTCATGCAAATTCCGAAACCCCTGTCCAAACATTAAACGAATTTAGTTTCCAGCCAATCCACGAAAGTAATGTTCTGAAACAACTGTCCTACCTCAAAGGGTCCTCCTCTACCGGAGCAAATAGTATTCCTGTCTTTGCTCTACTAACTGTTGGTCACCTAATATACAAACATATAGCCCATATTTTCAACCTGTCCATCAAAGAAGCATCAGTTCCTCTAGAATGGAAACATTCCTATGTCCGTCCACTTCACAAAGGGGGCCCTAAAGATGATCCAAATAACTACCGACCTATCTCAATTTTGTCCCCGTTGATGAAAATTTTGGAAAAATTATTGACCTACCAAATTAGCAGTTTCCTTACTCTTTGGTTCTATTCGGTAAAGTCACGTAGGTAAAAAAAATAATACAACAAAAACCATGACGTTTCGGTCACAACACAAGCGGTGAAACACAGGTCGCGGTCTGAGCTTGGCTGTGTTTCACTCCAGTGCTGTCCTCGAGACAGTCTGGTCCCTTCACCTGATGAAGGCCGCTTGTGTTGTGGCCGAAACGTCGTGGTTTTTTTTTACCTACGTGACTTTACCGAATAGAACCAAAGAGTATGGATCCTTACAGTCACGAAAGCTTCAAATCTAGAATTAGCAGTTTCCTGTCCACCAACAATCTACTACATCTAAAACAATCTGGGTTCCGAAAAAAATACAGCACCACATCTGCTGCATTACTCTCTGAATCACATTTAGTAGCCTTGATAATAAGCAGTACTGTGCCTGTCTTTTTCTAGACCTGTCCAAAGCTTGATACAGTAGACCACAACACCCTGCTTAGTAAACTAAGTTGCCTCGGTTTTTCCGAAAACGCAGTAAAATGGTTACAAAATTACCTCTTTTCTAGCATTATCACCCAGCTCAGAAATCCTCTCTTATCAAGACGCTCATACATCGGGCTAAAACAGTGTCAGATGGTGAGAGTCTAGTCATCTAGTGAGAGAGATTAAACACGTTAAAGACGCACTACGACAGAATGGCTACAATAATGCTCAAATTAACAGAGCACTGAATGCCAAATCACGATCGCAAAGCAATACTGCTGAAAGCGACCAGATTGTTAAAACAATAAAAATTCCATACATCTCAGGAGTAACTGACAAAATTAGCCCGTGTTTTGCAAAAGCAAAACATTACAGTAAGATTTGGTACAGTACACAAAATTAAAAAACTAGTATCTTGCACTAAAGACGCATTACCGAAATTATCAACAGAAGGTGTATATCGGATTAATTGTTTATGTGTCAGCTGCTACATTGGACAGACGGGACGTAACATCAGCGTAAGACTAAAAGAACATCAGAGAAATATTAAATTATCTCAAACACAACTGTCGGCAGTGGCAGAACATGCTTGTCAACAAGGACACTCAATTTATTTTGACAATGTTGCAGTGGTGTGTAAAACTAATTATTACTGGCAAAGACTAATTAGAGAATCATTGAAATTGAGAGGAACAAGAATAACTTTAATCGCTCTGACAGCTACAGGCTTAGTGCGGCCTGGAAGCGTATTATTAAATAATACACATTACATTTTGATTTAAAGAATTACTAATCTACAACTCATTACTAATCATAACCAATGACTGATTACTAATTGATTATATAATTACAATACCCCCCCCTCCGCCTCTAATCACTGCACCTGATATGAGTTAAGTGATGACGTCACCCTGCTGCTCTATATAAAACCGGGAGCAAGCGAGGGCTTTACCATTCTGGCGAATTGCCCGATGATGCTGGATGTATTTACCAGCGAAACGTCCTACTCAAACTGTAAATGTGGATTCACTCTTCAACACACCGGTGGGCTAAAGTAGTGAATTATTTGTCTTTTTGTTAACGTGACACTTTTTTTGCTGATTGGCCGTGTCGGGTGGTGGAGGGTTACGACACATTTATAAATAAACGCGATCTAACCCAAAAACCTTTATTATGAAAGGGATTTATCCTTTATTATGAATAATATTGGTCGCGAAAGCCTACATGTTATGAATCCCTTTGTTATTCTAAAATTTAACACGGCATGAATTCTAACAAATGTGTGGAATAACTAAACTTTTAACAGCACAGGCGTCCCTTTTTCTTACATGACAGCTCAGCAGCTCTAGTCACAATTTCAAAATCAATATGGGGGTGGGAAGGGGGGACTGGAGTAGTGCTACAGTGGTTAGCAACACTTCACAATCCCCACAACTGATTCGGTATGGAGAAGCCTTCATTCAGCAGTATATTTTAAAATGGCTGTGCATTACTTATAGTTTTAGAAAATATGGCTTATTAATTAATAAGTCAATGGTTTGTTACACAAAACCTAGTGTGCCATTGCAATCACAGCATGGACAAGAAAGACAGTTTGTCTAAGCCCGTGGCATTTTAACTAATATACAGCCCCTTTTCGAATCTACTGCGGGATGATGGTATTAACGCAGGTATCCAAATACATCATGAGGTCGCACTCATTACACACAAAGTGCTTGCCACAAATGAACCACAAATCCTTGCTGTAGTCAAGGAGCAAAAACCCAAGTGAACTCCAGTCATCCTCGCAGCAGCTAACCATCGAACAAATATGATTGCCACATCGCGTTCTTTCAGATGCGCTTCTGCGGCCGTCTGGAATGCTCTGCCTTCCGATATTAGGAAGCCACTGGAGCTACGCACTTTTAC
Organism: Petromyzon marinus; assembly: GCF_048934315.1. Classification (NCBI taxonomy): domain Eukaryota; kingdom Metazoa; phylum Chordata; class Hyperoartia; order Petromyzontiformes; family Petromyzontidae; genus Petromyzon; species Petromyzon marinus. The sequence goes on along the minus strand of NC_133716.1, from coordinate 1,035,653 downwards.
ATCTATATTGAAAACTTATTTCTTTAGAACTGATTTTTGTTGTCCTTCCCCCGCACCTCTGCGAAGCATGGTTGGCTATGTACGGTGCGAAAGAAGTTCAACATACATAAAAACCCCATGCCACGTCGGTCATGGTGGTTGTTTGATTATATTTCACGCTGGTCAGTGCGGGTCAGTGAAGGGAAAAGGCAGACCGAGGACCAGTTCAGAAATCACTCGCCAATGATGTCCTCCATGTCCAATTGTCCAAATACTAAGCAAACACAGTCATAATACTTTATTTCTAGAAGGCAATTTAAAATAGGTACAGAATATGGTAGATTTTTCCTTGCACAAATACATAGCTTCATTTTTTTTGTAATTCTAATGACACTTTGTAATTACATCAATTCACAATTCTATACGAAGAAAACAGGAAAAAATCCCTCAAATCCCACACACAATGACACGAACCAGGCATAGCTTTTATTTATTTTCCTATAGCCTCACTTTTTTTATTTGTTCCAGGATTAGTCATCAACTTTCCAGTTTCATTTTTTTATTTAAAGCTTTCCTGACTGCAGGGATTCATATTCTTAGTTCTTTCGGTAAAGCCAAGTAGAAGGGATGATTGCTTGTGTTGCAGTCGATTATTGCTTGTGTTGCAGTCGAAACGTCGTGAGAATTTTAGTTTTTATATTTTTATTATTTTAATGTTTCCCTTCTACGTGACTTTACCGAAAGAACCAATAATATATTTCCAGTTTCAATTCAAGAATTGTAAACTTTCAATTACACTATCATTTATTAAGGTTAATACCACATAGAACTACAAACGTGGCATCCACACAACACAGTGGTCTGCCAAATAAAATTGGTAATGACCACAGAAAATGTAGGCATCAATATTTCAGGCCCTTAAGTTTGTTAATTCCTGCTGACATCCAATTAACATTATCGTATCACTCAATTATCCTTATTCGGCACCCCTGACGTAGGAATGCTGCCAACGCCAAAATAATCTGCTCCCTGTGACCTGTAATTCCACGATGCCAGTGCTGGAATCATAATAACCAACTCCTTAAGTCCAGTCTGACATCCAAATAACCTCAACATGCACTTGGTAAATCAACTCCACCACGAATTCTGGAGTAAAAATGTATAAAGTACGCATCCCTTGGTCAATCCATTGCTGGATGAAGGCGGCTCCAAGCCATGTCGGTCATGGAACGTTGTTTAACCATACTTCACACTGGGTTGACGAATGGCACGGGGAGGAGAGAATTGTTTCTAATATTACTTACCATTGATGTTGACCGTGGCAGGGAATAAAACTCAGGTTGCTTGCTTTATAGCACAGTGTGCTTACAACAGCACTGCATGCTCTACCCCTTAAATAATGTATCCCTCTTAAAACAAGATATATTTACATTTTGACTTAAAACTTTTGTGACTGGAATGCATATTCAATCTTGATTTGAAGCTTTCGTGACTACAGGAATCCATACTCTTTGGTTCTTTCAGTAAAGTCACGTAGGTATAAAATAAAATGAATCACGACGTTTCGTGCGCATGGTCTGCATGGTCAGCTAGTGAGTCTGCCGCAGCAGCAGACCATGCTTTCCCACCTGATGATGGACGCTTGTGTTGCGCCCGAAACGTCGTGATTCATTTTATTTTATACAGTGAGGAAAAAAAGTATTTGATCCCCTGCTGATTTTGTACGTTTGCCCACTGACAGAGAAATGGTCAGTCTATAATTTTAATGGTAGGTTTACTTGAACAGTGAGAGACAGAATAATAACAAAAAAATCCAGAAAAACGCATGTCAAAAATGTTACAAATTGATTTGCATTTTAATGAGGGAAATAAGTATTTGACCCCTCTGCAAAACATGACTTAGTAGTACTTGGTGGCAAAACCCTTGTTGGCAATCACAGAGGTCAGACGTTTCTTGTAGTTGGCCACCAGGTTTGCACACATCTCAGGAGGGATTTTGTCCCACTCCTCTTTGCAGATCTTCTCCAAGTCATTAAGGTTTCGAGGCTGACGTTTGGCAACTCGAACCTTCAGCTCCCTCTACAGATTTTCTATGGTATTAAGGTCTGGAGACTGGCTAGGCCACTCCAGGACCTTAATGTGCTTCTTCTTGAGCCACTCCTTTGTTGCCTTGGCCGTGTGTTTTGGGTCATTGTCATGCTGGAATACCAATCCATGACCCATTTTCAATGCCCTGGCTGAGGAAAGGCGGTTCTCACCCAAGATTTGACGGTACATGGCCCCGTCCATCGTCCCTTTAATGCGGTGAAGTTGTCCTGTCCCCTTAGCAGAAAAACACCCCCAAAGCATAATGTTTCCACCTCCATATTTGACGGTGGGGATGGTGTTCTTGGGGTCATAGGCAGCATTCCTCCTCCTCCAAACATGGCGAGTTGAGTTGATGCCAAAGAGCTCTATTTTGATCTCATCTGACCACAACACTTTCACCCAGTTGTCCTCTGAATCATTCAGATGTTCATTGGCAAACTTCAGACGGGCATGTATATGTGCTTTGAGCAGGGGGACCTTGCGGGCGCTGCAGGATTTCAGTCCTTCACGGCGTAGTGTTACCAATTGTTTTCTTGGTGACTATGGTCCCAGCTGCCTTGAGATCATTGACAAGATCCTCCCGTGTAGTTCTGGGCTGATTCCTCACCATTCTCATGATCATTGCAACTCCACAAGGTGAGATCTTGCATGGAGCCCCAGGCCGAAGGAGATTGACAGTTCTTTTGTGTTTCTTCCATTTGCGAATAATCGCACCAACTGTTGTCACCTTCTCACCAAGCTGCTTGGCAATGGTCTTGTAGCCCATTCCAGCCTTGTTTAGGTCTACAATCTTGTCCCTGACATCCTTGGAGAGCTCTTTGGTCTTGGCCATGGTGAAGAGTTTGGAATCTGATTTGATTGATTGCTTCTGTGGACAGGTGTCTTTTATACAGGTAACAAGCTGAGATTAGGAGCACTCCCTTTAAGAGTGTGCTCCTAATCTCAGCTCGTTACCTGTATAAAAGACACCTGGGAGCCAGACATCTTTCTGATTGAGGGGGTCATATACTTATTTCCCTCATTGAAATGCCAATCAATTTATAACATTTTTGACATGCGCTTTTCTGGATTTTGTTGTTGTTATTCTGTCTCTCACTGTTCAAATAAACCTACCATTAAAATTATAGACTGATCATTTCTTTGTCAGTGGGCAAACGTACAAAATCAACAGGGGATCAAATACTTTTTTCCCTCACTGTACCTACATGACTTTACCGAAAGAACCAAAGAGTATGGAATTCATATTTTTTGTTTCTTTCGGTAAAGTCATGTAGATAGAAAAAAAATAAAGTTAATATTATTTTTTCTAAGTGACTTTACCAAAAGAACCAAAGAATATATTTTAACATGTTGTGAATTTTCAGTCACAATGCATTGAATGAAAATAAAAGGACGCTTATTTTTATTTGAATTAGTGGATACATTTTTATTGTTTATAATTGCAAACCCCGTGACTGAAAGTGTTGAAAATGAGGAAAAAAATGTAGCACTGTAAACAACTCTTCTGCTTGAATGTAATCAAACTCCTATCTCGAGCAGCTGTTCCCAACCTATGGTAATAAACAAAATCATAAAAATCCTCAAAGGAAATGTACGATTTGAAATAACTAGTAGCATGTGGTGGTCCAGGAAATGTTTGGAGGTTGAAAAGGGGTCTGCACACTTTAAAAGGCTGGGAACCGCTGATCTAGAGGAGTGTAAGATGGGAGAGTTAAATAAATACCCTTCAATCACAATGGAAAACTATCTTCTTTGGTTCTTTCGGTAAAGTCACGTAGAATGAGAATAAAATAATAAATTAATAAAATAACACAATACAATTCTCACGACGCAAAACTATTTTTTACAAAATGTAACATTTCACAGAATGAGTGAAAACTTGTGGTTTCTGGGAGGAAGTTCTACATGAGCAAAGGGCACACAGTAAGTGGAGGGAGTCCTATGGAAAGGGGGTAAGGAGGGGCCCAACACATGGAAACAGAGGCAGCGATACTGAGACACATTGACACGGAAATATGGAGAGATATACAGGTAGTCCCCGACTTACGATGGTCCGACTTACGATATTTCGATCTTACGATGGCGATAGCGATGACAAAATTGTAAAATATTTTTAATTTCGCGCGGCAGGCAAACGTGGCAGGCAAACGCAGCAGCGTACGAGGTACGATACTGTACTTTATCATCGCCATCCTCCTCTTAACAACCTAGCATCGTTCAAGTATGCAGACGACGGACAGAATCTTGGTGAGTACAGTAGAATATTATACGTTACGATACGTTCAATGCATGTATGATACATAGCTTTAGCGATTTCATTTTAGGGTTACTACGATATGATACATACGTTCAATGCATGTTAAAAGTTTTTATAGCAGATAGGATTGTTTCCTGAAAAAACTTTCTATGAAATTGCAGTTCATATAGGTAGGCTAAGAATTTACCTTGTTTTTTACTTAAAATTTTACTGTGCAATACTGTATTGTAATTAATAAACACATACAGTATATAGTTTATACAGTACGGTATTGTAAATTGCTCTGTTTTGCTAAATTATCACCATTCTTTAAGAGTCCTGGGTAGGCTCGGCCACTTTCGACTTACGATATTTTCGACTTACGATGGGGTCGTCGTAACGCATCTCCATCGTAAGTCGGGGACTACCTGTACACAGAGACGTAGAGAAACAAAGGGACAGATATACACACAAAGAAGACAGATTGGCATACACAGTGACGAACACAGATGGACACATACAGACACACATACTAACAAAGGCGCAGACACACCTAAATACAGCCAAAAAGATATATAGACTGACATGGAAACGCACAAACAGAAACAGATATAGAAATACAGATATGAGAAGAGACATACACAAAGCAATAACTAGAACAGCCGCCATTCGCCACTAAGGATGGCATTACCACAACGCTTCTGCCAGGCTAGGTGCACTTTGAAGCCACTTTAACTGTCGAATGATCCCTGGCTGGAGATCACGGGACAGATCCAAGGGTTTTGAGTTGACTGAGATAACTGACAGATGCACCATCTCCCTACTGTGCCAAGTTGTTGCGTTTTAACTCTCAGGCAATCTGCTCGTTGTTGTGAGCTATAACTCCCTGCTGTTGTTGTGAGCCATAACTCCCCTGCTGTTGGAGGGCGGCTGCCTACAACTGCCTAGTAGCCTCCTCACGTGCCTCCTCCACAGAGACCGATCTTGACACCACTGGTGTCATTGGCAAGTTATATCAGTCCATGTCTTCTCTAGCCCGTTCCAGACCTACTTAGCCCCCTCGATATAGCCAAACAAAAGCCGTTTGGGCATGCGGTGGCTGGGTGTGTGGGCTACATGACCCAGCCAATGCAGTCTTTTCTGCTGGAGGAGCTCACTGATGGGACTGTGTCCACATCTTTCAATGATCTGTGAGCTCCTCACACAATCCAGTCTGATTAAACCCAGGATGGCTTGTCGGCACGCCAGCCTGAATGTTTCAAAACGGCACAGTTGTTCTTTCAAAGGGGTCCACATCTCTCGCAAGCATAGACAAGGGAGGGCATAACTGTGGCCGAGAAGATTTGGGGATTAATATGAAATATGCCAGGTAGTTTTCACACAGCGTTGTGTAACTGATGAAAATACAATGCCGCACTGCTGATTCGGAGTGAGCACTCTGCTGCCAAACCGGAGCTGGTCAAAGGACACTGCCGAGGTAAGGAAAGGTCTCTATTTTCTCCACCTTCACTCATGGGGAGTGAAGGGGGTGGAGTGTTTGATGACATAAAATACTCAGACAGGTGCTTTATTTTTGTGGGACTGATGGTAAGGCCCCATCTCTTTGTAACATGCACGAGGTTCTTCAGCAGAGTATTCAACTCCTCAAAGAGAGCAGCAATTACCAGCATACATAACATGGTTGACCAATAGGGGGCCATCCCTTGACTGCCCCGGCGCATCGATCATCCTCCCATTGTATCAGTACCTGAAGGAAATTCCTCTGGTGCAGCCATGTAAAACGTATTGAACTCCACGTTCAAAAAATATGCTCAATAATGTAAGGGCCAGAGGACATCCCTGTCGCACCCCAAGATGGACGGGAAATGGCTCCGACTCCAAGTCATAGAGGTCCATAATGATTGTGAGTCGAGAGGTAGATGCCCCAAAAGCACTAAGAATAATCGGAGCTCTGGTTTGTTGATGGTATCATAGGCCTTGACCAGGACAATAAAGCAGAGATGTAAGTCCTGTTGAAAATCCCTACCTTTTCCAGGGGGATATCCAGCACAAGCTGAATTGGGTGTTTCCATTATGGTATTTGGTTAAAAAAAAAAGTCCAAAGGTAGAGGGGTACCAGTGCAACACATACACCGACCTTACTACATACACACAGGCAGACATACATACCCTCTACTGGCACTCCATTAAGCCTTACCTCAGCAACAGGCATACACAGGCATATAAATACACAGATGCACACTTACAGAAACACACACACGTCGATATACGCTTCATGTCTTGTGTCACATTCGTAAATGAGAGTTTATGTCTGTGATAGATGCTTTGCATATGTCGTGATTTTCACAAATGTGTGCAGTTCCAGATAAATGGGCAGGGTCAAACACACAGCTCATTAGCATATGATCAATTTGCACCTAATCCTTCCCTCCATACCACCTTCCTCCCCAGCTGGGTTCTCACATGGGACCCTGGTCTTCACAGCCAACAATCACCTCAATCACAACGGATTATATGTACAAGGTTAAGCAAGCCTGACTGCTGATGAGACACTGAAAGTCTAAACCAGTTCAGAAGTTTTGATTTTTAACACAATTTCTGAGCACATGCCCAATGGCTTAAAACGTTAAACGACCAGCATACAGATGTTAAGGTCGGGATTGAACCCCCGACCTCCTGCATACTAGGCGACGAGGATAACATCACACCATTATCAAATATGTAATACTGAGCAAGGTTGTAAGAGCTTCGGAAAAGGAACGATGGGAGGGACTTTCAAAGTGCGAGAGAGGGAGCAGAACGAGAATTATGAGTCCATTCAGAAAATGAGTATATTAATGGACTACATTGGGAGAAGAGTCAGCAGAGGGGTCGATACAATTCCTAGAACGAGTGAAAAAACTCAGCGAGAGCCTAGAGGGGGCCATAGAGTTAGAGGCAACCTTTATGTTCCTATTGGCCGGGTAGCGTGCACTCCCGTGCTCAAAGACTTATTTCGTTTTAAGTAGTGCATTGCACGAGAACAGCTGAATCGTCGAATAACCACTCGGAGCTAAAGTGGTAAAGCAGTGGAGATTCTGAAAGGAAATGTTAAGTTTTGTAGTTGTTGAATAATATCGAGCCGAGACATACGGCAAGTGATATTAAAGAGACTCAAACGGAGTATGAGAATCTATGATTAAAGTGTTTCTGTTTGCTTGGATTGCGTAAATGTGTCGTTAAACCCGCCACCGTCCGACAGCCAATTAGTGAGATTTGTCACGAAAACAAACCATGCCAATTATTTACTACTCCAACACAACGGTGTATTGGTGGCGAAAGCCTACGTGTTAAACTGAGAGACGTTCACATTGTACCGAACTGTATGCTACAATGTCGCGATGCCGCGCATGACAAGAGCAAAACAAAAAGTAACTGTAAAACCGCAAGCTCGTGAATAATGATCACAGTGAAGATACGGCTGTACAGTCGGATGTTGAAGAAAGGTCATCATCTAAACCTCGTCAAGATTTTACCGCACCTGGCAAGTCACCAGTTGCATCAACCACCTGGCCGATGTCTCCACTGCTCGAGGCAGTGTGACGACTGCACATTAATCAGCACAGAAAATGCCGCGTCACCTTCTCAACGCGAGCGTGAGAGACCATCTGCAACAGACTAAAGCTGACTGCCTTAGTTGCATTGTTTGCCTTATCATAAGCATCACATTGCACACACCTTAACTTAAGCCATTTTTATAGCCTTTTGTGATAATTTGTATTCTATGGACCGAGTGAGTGTCAGTTGAATATTCAATATCTGGTGCTCTGATCTTTAATGAGATGTGTTAGTACTGTATTTGAAAAACAGAAAACTGTCTGTGTGGTTAAGTGTGTCAAATCCATCCGTTACATGCGAGCAATATAAGAATTTTAATAAGGTTGAATTCTGTCATTGTGTATAACGAATCAATCATACCCGAGGGCCTAGACAAATCAAATATTAATATAAATAACAGATACCTTCCAGAACTAATAGAGTCCCCTCTCAATATGAGTGGAGGCATCAAGGAGTGAACAGTAACGAATGGTCCGCAGCGATATAAGTTTCATTTCAGTTTCATTTATTAGGTACTAGCTTTACTACCCGGCTTCACCCGGGACTTAGATTCACCACGCCCGGCCGCCTTTGTCTCCCCACACCAGTTACTCGTTTGAGGCTCAGTCGACCTAGGGGAGGCCCAGGACCGGTTCAAATAATCGTCACCGGTGGTGGCCGTGAGCGGGAATCGAACTCGGGTCGCCGGGTTCGTAGTGCAACGCGCTAACCATAGGTACACATACACGCGCTTGCTGCAGACACACGCAACTTTCAGGGTGCGTACGGCAGTAAACGACTGAAATAATAAAGCAATCCTGCGCGAAGAACGCCTTAGGCCTGCAACACATTTGTATTTCACTTTACCCGCGATCAGCAGGCACACTCCGTTTTGCTTCCGCACACGAGTCACATGACAGATGTGACATCACAGCTCACTTGCCGTGCAAAAAATATGTGCATTATGGAGCCCCCCCCAAAAAATATATATACAAAAGGTTTTTTTTTATTTTTGCATGGTGTACAGTGTGTAAAATACCCACATGGCAAATTTCAAGTTTGTTGCATGTCGGGAAGTACGCTAAACATTTTGAACAGACACACATAATCACAAATTTCCCTTTTATGTATATAGGGACGAGCTTAACTACCCGGCTTCGCCCGAAACTTGGGTTCACCACGCCCGGCCGCCTTTGTCTCCCCAATGGCAATGTTCACACACCACACCAGTTACGCGTTTGAGGCTGAGGCTGAGTTGACCTAGGGGAGGCCCAGGACCAGTTCAAATAATCGTCACCGGTGGTGGCCGTGAGCGGGAATCGAACTCGGGTCGCCGGGTTCGTAGCGCGGCGCGCTAACCGCTACACTACAATGCGTTACGATTCCACATGCGCGGGTCACGTGACAGATTTGACGTCACAGCTCACTTGCCGTGCGCAAAAAATTCATTATTGAGCTCCCCCCCCAAAAAAAAAACTAAATATAATTTTTACACGGTGTACAGTCTGGAAAGTACCCACATGGCAAATTTCAAGTTAGTTGCATGTCGGGAAGTACGCTAAACATTTTGAACAGACACAATCACAACTTTGCCTTTTATATATATGGAGATAACCCTGTGAGCCATGCGGCTCTTGACCCGGGTGCAACCGCAACAAATAAAACCATGAACAAGAAACATCTTAAAGTGACTACACGCAACAGAAAAATCCAGGGGAAAAACAGCAAAGTCTTCCATAAAAAAACACTGTATATCAACACTTTGTGCAAAAATCCCAGTGGGATACAAGTCAAACAATAACAACCATAAGACAATTTAAAGTTATCAGGCTAGCTCTGTACTACAACAAACATGGCTAAACCAAAACTTTTCAAAATCACTAAAATAAAGCTATAAAAACAATGTAACAGTGATCATAGGAACTGTGATTCAAATTTAACAATAAACGATATACATTCCATGGAAGACCAAACTTTACAGCCATAGCTGGCTGCATGAGTCACTCCATAACAGCAGGAGTATCAGTAGCAGTATCAAAACATTTCTATACACCTTTAAAGATCAGCACACTATAATCAAAACTCAAGATCATACTTTGCAGCGGTCATCCGGAACGATACATTTGACTTCAGGCCATTCTGAATAGCAGTGGCAGCTAGGTGTGTACAACTCCTCTGACACGCAGGCGACTGACCGGCGGTGAGTGACTGGAGCTGAAAAACAACACTGCCAGAAGGCCGTGTGGGCTGATGGAATTTGTCAACAAATATTTTATTTTCATCTGATGGAAACAGATAAGGGAAGGGCAACGGGGAGTGCGTCGTCCGCTTAATACACGTATAGAGGGCGGCAAGTCCTTTAATAACTTCCCGCTATATTCTCCAGCGCATATAGGCAATAGCCGTCCTTTTCTAGATTTGAAGCTTTCGTGACTGCAAGGATCCATACTCTTTGGTTTTATTCGGTAAAGTCACGTAGGTAAAATAAAATAAAAAAACAACAAAAATCACGACGTTTCGGCCACAACACAAGCGGCCTTCATCAGGTGAAGGGACCAGCCCTGTCTCGAAGACTGCGCTGGAGCTGGGGGGGGGCCGACGGAACCAGGGGGGGGCCGACGGAGCCAGGGGGGGGCCGACGGAGCTGGGGGGGGCGACAGAGCCAGGGGGGGGGCCGACGGAGGTGGGGGCGGGGCCGACGGAGCCAGGGGGGGGCCGACAGAGGTGGGGGCGGGGCCGACGGTGTCGGGGGGGGGCCGACGGTGTCGGGGGGGGGGGCGACGGAGCCGGGGGGGCGACGGAGCCAGGGAGGGGCGACGGAGCTGGGGGGGGGGGCGACGGTGTCGGGGAGGGGGCGACAGAGCCGGGGGAGGGCGACGAAGCCAGGGAGGGGCGACGGAGCCAGGGGGGGGCCGACGGAGCTGGGGGGGCGACGGAGCTGGGGGGGGGGTTTCAGAGCTGGAGGGGGGCCGACGGAGCTGGGGGGGGGGCGATGGAGCCGGGGGGGGGCGACGGAGCTGGGGGGGCGGCGACGGAGCCAGCGGGGGGGCGATGGAGCCGGGGGGGGCGACGGAGCTGGGGGGGCCGACGGAGTCAAGGGGGGGGGCGGGGCGACGGCGCAAGCAGAGGGATCCGACACTGACCTTCTCACACATCATACACTGACTCACTCACACCATGCACTGACTCACTCACACACCATGCACTTACTCACACATCATACACTGACTCACACATCATACACTGACTCACTCACACATCATACACTGACTCACTCACACCATGCACTGACTCACTCACACACCATGCACTTACTCACACATCATACACTGACTCACACATCATACACTGACTCACTCACACATCATACACTGACTCACTCACACCATGCACTGACTCACTCACACATCATACACTGACTCACTCACACATCATACACTGACTCACTCACACATCATACACTGACTCACTCACACATCATACACTGACTCACTCACACATTATGCACTGACTCGCTCATCATGCGCTTACTCACTCACACATCATATACTCGCACAACCACTGACCCATTCACTCATCATACACAGGTTCACTCATTGTTTGCTGGCTCACTCGCACATCATACACTCACTCACTCATCATGCGCTGACTAACACATCGTGCGCTGACTCACACATCATACACTCACTCACACTGCCACTGACTCGCTCACACATCATTCACTGACTCACTCTTCATACGCTGACTCGCACATCATACGCTGACTCGCACATCATACACTCACTCACACTGCCACTGACTCGCTCACACATCATACACTCGCTCACACATCATTCACTGACTCACTCTTCATACGCTGACTCGCACATCATACGCTGACTCGCACATCATACACTCACTCACACTGCCACTGACTCGCTCACACATCATACACTCGCTCACACATCATTCACTAACTCACTCTTCATACGCTGACTCGCACATCATACACTCACTCACTCTGCTGCTGACTCACTCACACATCATACACTGGGAGTGTCGTGCTGCCAGCTATGGCTGCAGTTTTTTTGTCGTACGTGTTATGTATATCGTTTATTGTTAAATTTAAATTCACAGTTCCTATGATTACTGTTGTTACATTTGTTTTTACAGCTTTATTTTGGTGATTCGAAAACATATGGTTAATCTAAATTGTCTTATGGTTGTTGTTGTTGTTGGCTTGCACCACATAACATGTTTTTTTGCGTGGAATATTTGCTGGTTTATTCCAGGATGTTTCTGTTACGCGTTGTCGCTTTAAGATGTTCTGTGTTCAAATTTTGTTTGTTGCGGTTGCACCCGACTTAAGAGCCGCATGGCTCACAGGGCTATACCTAATAAATGTAACTTGAAAAAAAACTTGAGTGAATCGCCGTCCTAACACGGCCGCCTGATTGCCTCAAAATCCGCACAGCTCGCAGCTCGGCGCACCGCTGACGGGCAACTGTGGGGGGGGGGGCGCGACCGCGTGAAGAGAAACGCCGCGGAACTCGCCGCTTATGCGCTCTACGAAATGCAACGCGGCAATCCGCGCAACGGTTGAGAACTGAGCAAGGGCGGTCGCGACGAACGCGCGCCGCGTTTCCTTAAGGGGGGGGGGAGGGGGTGGTGGAGGAATTGTCTCGCTCGACGTGATGGCCGCGTATCACGACGACAGAGCCTCGCCGCTCACCCTCGTCTTCCTCGAGGAGCGCGTCCTCGCTCGCGATGGAACTCGGCTCCCCGTTGGGCCCGGCCATTGCTGCTCTTGAGGGTGACGGGAACCGGAACCGGCAAGAGGAGCAAACGGGAACCGGAACCGGCAAGAGGAGCAAACGGGAACCGGAACCGGCAAGAGGAACAAACGGGAACCGGAACCGGCAAGAAGATTCAATGGGATCCAGTCTTTCCATTGAAACGAGCTATTTGCAATGTGCACGTGTTGGGCTTTTTGTCAGTACACTGCCCATACTTCACCGCGCTGGTCAGTGGATGAGACAATACAGCACAGTCTGACCGAGTCCTCAACATTAGTTCAGTTCAGTTTATTTTGGTATAGCCCTGTGAGCCATTCGGCTCTTAAATCGGGTGCAACCACAACAAACAAACAAAAAACACGAACAAGATAAACATCTTAAAGTGAATCAAAGAGTGAAGTTCATGGGAAAGGTAATCATGGCAGTAGCGATAGAAGAGTGACAGGGAGGCGACTGACTGGAGTGAATTAGTGAGTGTTGGTTCATCACTCACACTGACTGAGAGTTATACAACACAACTCCTAAAACCTGCGTGCCAGATGTGTCCTACAACAAAATAGGGGTGACTCGCAGGCGATGATGCGTCTTGCTGGTCATTTTGTAAAGATGTGACGGACTCTGCGTTTGTAATTTCAAGCACAATCATCTTTTAAAGAAAATAAATGCAAATGTCGGTTCCAGTATATTTATTTAAGCACACAAAGCACGACACAAATCACATCAGGCAGTACAATATAAAAAAAAACATCGTACTCTATTACCAAAAAGTAAAAACGAAAACGAGTAATAATTTAATTAAATAAAGTTTGCAATCCCCAGTCTATAAAGTTATTAAATATAACATTAAATATATTTAACATTCCAGTATTAAAGATATATCAAGCAACGCATGGTCATCTTAATGTTTATCAAATGCGTATGTATGGCAGTGCAATACAGTGCATAGTGTAGTTAAATAACATAAATAATAAAGGTAATAAATATCACAATTATTTGTAAGTATATATTGGTTTCGCAAAATAAGAAATCCTGCATTAATCCCTGATGATAGAGGTTCCTTTATTACCAAGGTATTATAATTTAATTAATACAAATCCAAGATGCGTAATATGTGCATGAGACCATGCGTCATCCTAAAGTTCCAAGGTTGCTGCAAACACGTGGATCAACTGATCGTGTACAGTTTTCATCAAATATTTTTCAACTTCACATAAAAAATTAGGCATCATGCATTGCCACGTTCTCAGAAGCCACCCTTGAATAGAATAAATTGTATCTAATCGCTGAATTTGTGAGAATTGCTCATCAACTTCCCAGTGGGCTAAATAATAATTGGTGCATCACTAATTGGTTGTATGACACTCATTTGTTGGGCTCTGCCAGGTGCTGGAGAGGGTCTAAATGACAGATTTGGCCAGATCATTACATGGCCTAACCCAAAAATTACCTTATGATCTGTAACATTCGCTGCAAAAATCAATTACTTGTTAAGAATAAAATTTACTTGTCAAGGAAGTGCCCGCGTAACTGAAAGAGCTGAGCTGGCACGATTGAGATTCAGGCTACCACACGTGATTAAAGATGGTTCTCAATTGTAGCGAGTTGATAGTCTCAGCCAAGGCACAAATGACTGCACACACCACTTACTCTTTGATAGCACTCTTCTATCACGCGAACACCAGTCATCCTGGCAGTGGCGGCGTTTGGCTAGCCATCAAACAAAGACGGTCACTGCATTGCGCGCTTTCAGATGCGCTTCTGCGGCCGTCGGGAATTCTCTTCCGATATTAGGAAGCCGCGCGAGCTATGCACTTGTAATTATAGGTTTAAAACGAATTTATATTCTTTGGGTCTTTCGGTAAAGTCACGTAGAACAAAAAAAAACTACGCCGTTTCGATCGCAACACAAGCAATCGTCATCAGAAGGAGGGAAAAAAAGAACGAATTTCTTTAGAATTGCTTTTTGTGTTTGTTGTCCCAGGGTGTACGATTCAGTTAAATCGGTTACACAAAAAGAACCAACGAGTATAAATAATGTGTTTCCCTGAATATAAAAAGGGCTACAGTATGAATGGGTTTTTTTGTAATTGGTAATGTCCTGCATACATTAATGAGCAGCTGCTAAAATCAAAGCGATTAGCTTATGAAAAACTGCCTCATATGTGAAAACACCATCAGACCACTTAGTACATGTAATCTCTACCAAGCCTGGCTCCAGCTGTAGGGCTGGAAGATGGCAGTAGAGCTGTGTTGTGCGAGGGACCACTATAACCGTAATATACACTGCCAAGGAGGGTGAACTTGGGTGGAGGCTAAAGTGATATTGTGTGCTGCAGGGCAGTAATACTAGAGCCCTCTTGATGTCTGTATGTTTGTTGAATTTCTTTCGTAACGTGCATAGCCGAACACGCTAATCAGAGTTTTGGGAAATCTATAATCTGTAATATACCTTGGAACTTCCAAATTAGGGGTGCGACTCTGACTGGTGCCTCTAACATTAGCAAGCACAATCAATAGTTGTCTTTCAAGTAGTTCTGAGAACAGAGCTAGTGTGCATGCATCGCATGATTGCAGTAAATGTAAGCGATGGTTCTCTTTCATTGATTTAGGATAACGTTAAGGTGCGAGTTAATGCCTCACCCGCCAAAGGTATTTCTAAGTTTGGTAGCAGGGTGGCACAGTGGTTAACACTTGTGCCTCACAGCAAGAAGGGCATGGATGTGTATGTTCTCACTGTTCTCTATGGGATTCCTCTGGGTTCTCCAGTTTTTTTCCCATATATATAAACTGGTATTGTCAAAAAAATCTCAATATTGCAAAATTACCTGCAAATTTTTCATTTGGGATTACACACGGCAACATAGCTTCCTCACCGAGTATTGATACTCGGGAGTCTTGAGACTCGGTGAGGCTTTCCTGGGTAAACAAGCAACATCACAACAACAATAATGCATTACTTGGCCCTCAGGAATTAAAATAGTTTTTAAAAGCTTCTGGGACAAATAATCACTGGAAAATGTATCAGAATAGATGAAAGAGAGAAAGAACTCAGGGCAGACATTCTTGGCAGCAGATCCTTGGTACCATTGTGCTTCAATGTCATTGGTGTCATGGGCTAGTCTCAGGATCGCAATTCAAGATTGGACTTTTACTCGCTGTTGCAAGGCACCCGAGGAAATAGTTTTTCACCTCGGAATGGTAGAACTTGTTTTGATAATTCCTTGTAGATGGCTGAAATGCACAAAGGGCAGTGTAGGAAAGGGGGGGGGGCGTGGGGGGCGGGGAAGACAAATTTATTATGAATGCTTACGATTTCCCAAGCTGTAAACAATAAAAACTTGCAACCTATTCAAATTGTGAAAACATTGTATGGTTTGTTTAGTGACTGAAGGGCTTGTGTACTGTACAAATGCTTTACGTAGCAGTGATTTTACATCCCTTTGTCAATCAAATGCTGGATGAAGACCTCCCCATGCTGTGTAGGTCATGGGGGTTATTTGACCATACTTCACCACGTTGGTTCTGTGCAGGTACAACAATGAACATTGCTGAACTGCCCTCTGCTTTTTAGCACTCAGCCTCGCAGTCTGCAGCATCAAGGAACCTTCCGTGTATGTTTCCCATCCCAGCACTGTCCAGGCTACACTGCTGCTCAGCTTCCATGATCTGATGAAATCGGGTGCATTCCTGGGTGATTTGGTCATAGGCACCATAAATTATAAATCCACAAAAATCGCCACAATATGCAATCCACTTGCATCATTTAACCAGCCAGGACACAAAGCAGTGTTAATGTGGTCAGCAGTTTTTAATTTTGCTTTCGTCTATTTCAGGGGTCGGCAACTAAATGAACAAGAGGAGCCATTTTTTTCGACTTTGGTAAAAAAAATATTTCAAGAGCCGCAATGCATGTGGATATGAGATGGTGGTTCCTTAATAAATAACGTCACTAAGTGGTTCTTAAAGAGCCACATGCGGCTCCGGAGCTGCTGGTTGCTGACCCTTGGTCTAGTTTATGATAACTTGTAATATTTTAGTCTTTGCCTAGTCGGTGGATTTCATTTAGTAATTTTCTTGGTCCGAGCCTAGTGAACTAAACAGCCTGTTCTTGTATGAAGCACAATATTCACCTCAAACCTCACCCCCTGAATATTACAGGTCAGCCAATCAGTCAACTCAAGTCAATACTTTCATATGTAGTGGTTCATATGAGAGAGGCAGATACTTCTTTGGAGGCAACATGTTTATTCCACAATAAGCCCTAAAACATGAAGGGGAATCACTGCCCCTTCACCAGCTACCCTAGGGAGGTATCTCCTCCGGGCTAGCTAACCCTAGCTCACACGTGGTGGCTATCCCGGACCGGACCCTGGCTCGGGTCCGGGTCCTGTAGTCGGGCAGGTCTTCGGTCTTGCAACAGCCCCCTGACCCGTTCAAGGGTCCGGCTTATATTCCCAGTCAAGTTTCAAGTTTTCAAGTTTCATTTATTGGGTATAGCCCTGTGAGCCATGCGGCTCTTAAGTCGGGTGCAACCGCAACAAACAATTTGAACACAGAACATCTTAAAGCGACGTGTAACAGAAACATCCTGGAATAAACCAGCAAATATTCCACACACAAAAACGTATTAAAACGCTGTGTGCAAAAATCAATGTGGTGCAAGCCAACAACAACAATCATAAAACAATTTAGATTAACCATATGTTTTCGAATCACCAAAGCTATAAAAACAATGTAACAACAGTAATCATAGGAACTGTGATTTTAAATTTAACAATAAACGATATACATAACACGTACGACAAAAACTGCAGCCATAGCTGGCAGCACGACACTCCCAGTGTATGATGTGTGAGTGAGTCAGCAGCAGCGTGAGTGTATGATGTGGGAGTCAGTGTATGATGTGGGAGTCAGTGTATGATGAGTGAGTCAGTGTATGATGTGTGAGCGAGTCAGCGGCAGTGTGAGTGAGTGAGTGTATGATGTGCGAGTGAGCCAGCACACGATGAGTGAACCTGTGTATGATGAGTGAATGGGTCAGTGGTTGTGCGAGTGTATGATGTGTGAGTGAGTAAGCACATGATGAGCGAGTCAGTGCATGATGTGTGAGTGAGTCAGTGCATGGTGTGAGTGAGTCAGTGTATGATGTGTGAGTGAGTCAGTGCATGGTGTGAGTGAGTCAGTGTATGATGTGTGAGAAAGTCAGTGTCGGATCCCTCTGCTCGTGCCGTCGCCCCCCCCCCCGACTCCGTGGTCCCCCCCCTGGCTCCGTCGCCCCCCCCCCTCCAGCTCCGTCGCCCCCCCCCCGGCTCCGTCGCCCCTCCCCCCGGCTCCGTCGCCCCCCCCCCGGCTCCGTCGCCCCCCCCCCGGCTCCGTCGCCCCCCCCCCGACTCCGTCGCCCCCCCCCCGGCTCCATCGCCCCCCCCCGGCTCCATCGCCCCCCCCCGGCTCCGTCGCCCCCCCCTGGCTCCGTCGGGCCCCCCCGGCCCCCCCGGCTCCGTCGGCCCCCTCGGCTCCATCGGTTCCCCCCGTCGGCCCCCTCGGCCCCTTCACAAATGGCCCCGCCAGCCGCTGCTGGGAGCGCGGCCCGGGAGCGCCCCGGGAGCGCGCGCGCCTCAGGCGGCCATCTTGCTCGACAATGCTTCTCGCCGCCGACTCGAGTCCTGATCCCCCTTCTGGGACCGCGGGACTT
This sequence comes from Petromyzon marinus, assembly GCF_048934315.1. Taxonomy (NCBI): domain Eukaryota; kingdom Metazoa; phylum Chordata; class Hyperoartia; order Petromyzontiformes; family Petromyzontidae; genus Petromyzon; species Petromyzon marinus. Next base: position 1,017,307 of record NC_133716.1, on the reverse strand, counting down.
CCTCCGCCCCTAGCCATGCCTCCCTTCTCGAGCCTTCGAGAGGGATCTGGTTCTGGTCCCGTGGTCCCCCCCAGCCCCCTCCTTGGGCCCCTTGGCCGGTACCTCCGGTCACCAGGCCTCCCGGGTTCACCTGAAGTGCCATGGCCCTCGGTGAACCCCTGTGCCGTCCCTGGCACTCTCGCCCCCTAACTGCCAGAGGCTGGCACTGCATGTGGCCTCCACCGATGCCGCTACAAATATACTGGGTGGTCCAGACATCTTGTGATCCACAATTAATTGACCCCTAACATTTTTTTTCATTTTTTTCACACCCATTGGTATGCAAACATTACATTTTAGAGAATAAATGGGGGTCACAAGACATCTAGACCACCTTGTATAGTACATCTGTGTAGGATAGAGTGTTGCCCCCTCGCACGTGTGGGTTTTCTCCGGGTGCTCCGGTTTTGTCCCATATGCATAAACACTCATTCATTGACTGAAAACATCTTAATAGATAGAGAACTGCAGAGCTTGCAGGGTGAATTTGGCACTGGCTTACCACTTGGCTGTCTTTTCTCCTTGTCTGGTTCCTCACGCATCTGTGTTGATCTCTCTCTTGGACAGCGAACAGGGACTGTGTCGCACATAACAAGTTGAAGTTATTATTATTATGATTTATAGGCAGTTAACATTGTTGGTTTTCCTACGGCAGTCTGGTCTGTAATAACGTTCCTGAAAAATATTAATATCAGTCTTCATACCTCTCATGGTAGTCGGTCACACTTTGGTAGTTTGGTCTCTGGTGGGCACCTGTCGCAGTCATCGTCACACTTGAACTTAGTCCACTCATAGCCATCGGTGACACAGATAAATAAATAGCCACTTTTTGCCAACGAATATTATTGTCAATGAAGCTTGGCACAATATTCGTCACTGAACTAGGAAATAAGCAAAACAACTGCAAATGTGCCAATGAAAAATGGTAGTAGTACGTTCGGAGTGAGCCGAAGTGATAGGTGAAGCAATGAAGACACGAGGGAAAAACAGATGTCACTGATGCTGTTGTTAAAGCAAAGGGAATACAAATTGGCAGTATGCGTCATGACAACAACCGGCAAGATTTTATCACGGTTTACTACGTACAGTGCGAAAGAAGTTCAATATACATTCGTCATGCAAAATGTAATGGACTGTGCACAAGCAAAACTGAGAGGTCAAGGGTCTCACCGTTCTCTTGATGCGTTCAGCAAATTGTAGAAATTTGGTGAATACATTCGCAAAGCAATCGGTATTTTTTCTAAATAATCTGCTGGCGTTGTAAGAGTTAAGGAAGTGCATGAACTTTCCTTCGTTCATCTAAATAACAACGGCACATGGACAAAAAACATTGATGTTAAAATTATAGCGACGTGACAAATAGCCCATTGATTACCTGGTTTCCGCTCATATTAAAAGGCATCTACGATTCAATAACGGTAACTTCTAATATTAATCACACAAAGAATGTCATAAATTAATCCATAATATAGTTTTTTTGGGTTAGATCGCATAAATATGAATGTGTCGTTAAACCCGCCACCACATGACGATATAATGTCATATATTAATGGAGGAAATCCTCTGATTAGCATGGTTGGCTACGTACTGTGCGAATAAAGTTCCAAATACATACAGTGAATCTGTATGTATTGGGCTGTTTGGACAATTTATATGGAGCATTTTGTTGGTGGGAATAAATTGTAACACCTGGAGATAGCCCATTCAAACGTGGGGTAACACTCAAAGAACCCACTTTGCTCTATAGCCCTCCCTTGGCCACCTCACAGCCCTTCAGGTTTGAGAGTTTGACAGGTCTTTTCGTGATCCACCAACCATTAATCACAGGCATGCACCACTGCACCCGGAGTAGGGGCGATACAATGGATATACATCCATTGAATATATAAAATATAGATGAGCAGTATTTTGTGCAAGTTTGTCTGATAAAAAACCGTGATCAACTATATTTTCAAAAAGTTAGGTTAAAAAAACCTACTTTTTAAGAATTAAATAAACACATGTATACACGTACTTTTGTATCTCCACGTATAGAAAAAAACGTGTGCACCTTATTCTATTATTGGCCTTTTGGGTCTCATAAGTGTAAAATATTACTCAACTAAAGTGATGTAATTGATGGAATGATCAGTGCTCAATATTACTCAACTAAAGTGACAGCAGTTAGTGGGGAAAACAATCACTGTAATATAAAAATAAGGACAAAGACCAAATCACCTAGGCTACGTCCTATCTTATCAGACCTCGGAAGCTTAGCAGGGTTGACCCTAGATTCCGCTCAGATAGGTGATCACCATGTGCACAAAACAAGTGCAGTAGGTATTATGAGCAGTAGAGGGCAGTGCAAAAAAGACATCGCTTTTCTGGAGTGCTCACACCTTCACCAACCCGCATTGACCATCGTGGTGAAGTATGGTCAATGACCCTCATTGCTTGCAAGGTATTGGACCAATTCGGAAAATGTAAAATACCATTGTCTGGTAACACAAATTAAACCATAACAAAAATACAGACGCAGGTTCTTACTGTGGTGCCGCATTCCAAATCGTCTTTTTCTCGGCATAGCTTGACGGATTCATTTTTCACATTGCACTGAAAACAAACATCATCAACATCCATGATCGATCCACTGCTGGATGAAGGCCTCCCCAATCCACCACCATCCCTCAATTTCCTCCAGAACATGACCTGATATTCATTCCTTCTCTGGCTGCCAATCCATCGTCAGTCTAGAATACTGGCGCACACCAAATACAGTCTGTTCTCATATACCAATTGTTTTCATAAAGCGATGAATGTATTAGGGAACACATTTTTATAATGCGGATGCGAATTGGATATAACGCGATTGAGTGAACAAAACTACGTCGCACGAGCAGGAAAAAGCGGTTGTGCGGCTGCCTCGGCATAGGATCACACAAGGCGGGATGCTGCTGGATGCTTCGAGATGCTACCCACGCGCCTCAATCTTTGTTTAGCCTGCATACGCATCTCACGTGTTATCACGGACTGTGCTTTACCCTACATTATATATTATTTATAACAACGCAATTTTTCCATAACGTGATGTTCTTCAGGAACACAACTACCGCGTTATAGGAGAACAGACTGTATGTAAGTATACATTTAAGCCATAATCGGTTGTGCTTTTTGTCTCAAGTTAAACAATCTGACAAGCTAGCCAATTAACGGAGCCTCAATTCTGTTAGTAATGCATTCTTTCACGCGCACACACGAATTGTACCGGTATGGGATATAGGCGTGCAGCCGCTGTGTTGGTGTCTTGGGGGTCCAGACACCCCCAAAACGCTTAGACATGGCTAAACATGTTGCTTGAGACGTTTAGACATGGCTCAGGGACACCTACAACATTTCGGCAAAATCATGGCATTTTGACTCAGACCCAACAATTACCAAAGCTCTACATTCCTCTTCATAATTCGATGTGTTCATCAAATTAATGAGTGCTTATACACGTGGAAGCAAACCGGAGCACCTGGAGAAAATCCAAGCATGTGAGGGGATACCAATCTATCCCAAACAAAATGTTATAAATCTGCACTTTTCTGTACTGTACCGCCTTCTCCCGGCAAGCCAGTGTATTCGAATCAGAATCTTTATACTGGAGGAATCCGATGAGCTATAAAGCTCTTTTTCACAGATGTCCAGTATATGGCACCGTGACATATGGCACCTCGGCGCACATGGGAAGGGGGTTTCCCAACATTTGTGTGATCCACCAACCCCCACCGCCTCCATCGTGCTGGATTACAAGCCATGTGCGTAGCCATCACTGCCTTGCGATATAACATCAATGCCGATCGTGCTGAGGATGGAACCTTTATCTTGCACAGCAGTTGCATGAGCAGGAGTAGGCTCAGCACTGAATCAATGGCGGGTAGTAGAGTATAATTTACGTAATCACGCCGTATAACTCCTCTCATCCTGATGAAGCTGGAGGGAGGCGAGGGCAAGCTTTGTGGATCCTGATTGGAATTGACCCAATAACCACCGTGACCATTTTCTCATGAGGCACTCCCATCTCCCACGGTGGGGCATTTCCCCAGTGGATAGATCTGCTTTATGGGTAATCACAATATCTTTTTGGCAGCCTTGCGATGTAAGAATGACGCGAATACAATACGCACTAACGATTCGGCTCGCAACAGCGCTTGAATTTGACAAATGAAACTCACACATGTTAGTGTACACAATTGCATATATGTAAAGATAATTTTACAAAAGCTGAGGATTAAGTATAACGGTGAAGATTTACGAGTGAGTTGTGTGGATTAAGATTTGGTCTGTGTTCGGGCACCACGGTGGCGAGATGTTAACTACCTCGCCTGGTATACAGGAGGTTGTGGGTTTTATTGGGAATTTGCATGTTCTCCCCGCGGTGAAGTAGATTTTTCTCCGGGTCCTCCGGTTTTCCCTCCACATTTAGAAACCTGCATTCAAAGTATTTAGCTGTTGTACATTTTCAATGATAAGCCACTTATTTGAGCTATCAATTGTGGCAGGTTGATTCTGAAAAAGAGCTATTTAGTGCAGTGGGTGTTACCTGGTAAAATAAAACAAGTTTCATTTCCAATTAGAATCCAAATATGTACAGGATCTACGGCCAGTGACTCTATTTCTTACCCCACATTTTTTAGGACAGTGGTGACTTCCTTATTTTCAATACGCTTCAAAGATAGTGCATACAGTACCGGATGCTGTAAAGCCACACGGCCATCGTAAACATGTCAATGAAACCACGAACGGGCAACGTGATCTGGAATAGGGTCAAACCCGCGCCATTTGTATTTCTCAAACTCGCGAACGTTCTTACGGCAAGGGTTGGATCACCTAGACAAAACAGGCCGGCTCGGTGGTAGTAACATTCATTCCTCATAGCAAGCAGGGCCTGTGTTCAATACCCAATTCGGGTGCCTGTTTTGTGTGGAGTTTATATGTTCTCCCCCTCTTTTGCATCGGTTTCCTCCAATTATCTGGTTTGCTCTAATAGCAAAACAAAAACCTGCAGTGTTACTGGTATTGGCCAAAACTATTAAACTATATATAAAAAAACTTTTTATAAGGCTCACTGAGCTATATAGCTATTTTTCAGAAACGACCTGGCCACACATTATAACAGCTCAACGAAGTGGGATATCGTGTGCAAATGTATCGCAGCCAAATACTTTAAATACATGTTTCTAAATGTGGAGGGAAAAACCGGAGGAGTTGGAGAAAAATGCACACGACCACAGGGAGAGACATACGAACTCCAATGATACAGGAGGCGTCAGAATTGTGATCCAATCCACAACTTCCTGTATACTCGGCGAGGTAATTAACATAAAAAAAACACTTGCAAATTACTCAATTGGGATTATACATAACATCCGCTCCTACTGCGAAAACTTGGCAGGACTGAAAAAGTATTCAGACTCAGTGGGGCTTTACTGGGTAAACAAGCGAATTAAAAATAAAAATAAGTCCAATTCTCTTACAGTCGTAAATCCCAAATTAAGCCTATTCCTTCGTGCCAGTGTTGTCGCATTACGCCTGTATCTCTGAGACAAAGTGTACGTTGCCTTAAGTCTGGAACAAGATATATACTATGCATGGGCTGGAGCGCCTAAAGAACACCACGCATACAAGGGGACATGATATACAAATTATACTCAAAGGTCAGACAGATGCGTTCAGGTATATACTCACTGTAATGCCATCTATAAACACATCAACGTATTAATTGTGAATCATAACACCCCCCACGAAATGGTTTACGATAGGTTAGAGATGAAAACTCGGCTGATTCCGTTCAAAATGTATTCGTATAAACTCCACTGCTGGAGGAAGATTTCGTCGTTTGTCCATACTTCACCACACTCGCCACTGATGTTAGTGTGGCTGGGAATCGAACTCAGGTCGCTGGGTTCGTGTGACAATTAGCCTCGGTGTGTTCCTTTCCAGTAAGCACATATAAAGGCCAGCAATATGCATGCCGAACCACCTTTGTCTCCCCAAGACTGATATTCATATTCCGTATCATACACGGGGTATCAATGCCGTTTATTTGCCTGCGCTACCCATTGCAAAACCGCTCCCACACGCGTCCAACAAAGAGAAAGATGCCCCATATAACCAGAGCAGAACGTTGGGACAAGTGCTGTCAGCGAGCAACTATCTAGGCCGGCACAGCGCAAGAGGGTAAGGAGAGAAAGGAAGGGTTATGTGGCCAGAATCACGCTCGACCGCCTTTCTCTCTCCAGTACTGATATTCACACAATGCACCAGCGTACTCATTTAATTTAAAGTTGAGTGAGGGGTTTAGTTATCACTAGCCACTGATGTTGGCCGTGAGCGTGAATGAAACCCAGGTCACCGTGTTCGTAGCGCATTACGCTAACCACTGCGATACCGCTCCCCACACAACAACAATACATGAAAAGGTTGCCCAACACCCTTAGCAGACTGATGGGGAAAGTGCTGTTAGTGAGCACCTAAGGCCGGCACGGCACATGAGGGGAGGGGCGAGAAGAGTAATACCACGCTCGGCCACCTTTGTCTCTCCAGTGGTCATGTTTAACACACACTTCAGGTATTTATTTAAGGGTGAGTCGACCGAGGGTAGCCTCAAGACCGGCTCAAATATTCGTCACCGATGTTGGGCGGGAGCGGAATTCGAACTCGGCTCGCCGGGTTCAGAGCGCAGTGCGTTCACCACTGTGCCACCGCTCGCAATTGCCGCATCCTCGACACATGCACTACAGTACACACTACCGTATTTAGGTGCGCTGCATTGGCAGTGGTGCACAGGGATAATAACATAAACAAACTTAACACATTTGTCAATTACACCGTGTGATCTGAATTGAAAATGTATATGATAGGCGACCTTTCGGGCAATGACCCTTAACCATGACACATACATAAAGAGTGAGGCCATAGAATAAGATAATATAGACTGCACATTTTGCACCACGGGGCCTGACTGACTAAGTGACGATAATTAACTAAATGTGTTTTTCTGATTACTACGTTCTGGTATGAGCGTACATACGCACGAATATAAGCTTTAGAAATCGACTTACATGCTTGGCGGAATTCTGGAGCTCCGATACTTCCCTGCAGTGGACAGTCCTGTCGCACAGCATGGACATGGCCCGCAGCGAGAGGAGGATGATGCATACGAGCGACTGGTGACCCACACCTACGTTGAACGAGACGCGCGTTGTGAGTTTCCGCTCGCAGGAGCCGCTCTCGCCGCTCTATAAAGCGGATCAAAGCAGAAGCTAAAGGGCACCCAAATAGCTTAAGGGGAGAGGGTGGGTTCTTGTAAAAAAACCAAGGTGGCGCATTAAAACATGATGCCGAAAATAAGAATAGGATTTTACCCTTTCTGGAAATGGCACAGGAGGTGTTAAGATGTTTAAACACCATCAAGTCTGCATTAACCACACGTACTTGTGACAAAACATGAAAACAAGCGTGCTCTGATTAAACAGCATGCATTGTCTTTAAAACTGATTGGCCTACACTCGAGTCAGCCTGATTCGTGGGCCTTGTCTCACAAATATTAAACAAGAAAGAATGCTAATTCTTATATTTTCATCATTTTGATATAGATATTGGCGAATTAAAAATAATGTCACGTCACGACCGAATGCCAACACGGTTCTACCCGACATCAAATGAGAGAGCCGTAGTCAATCCACTGCTGGATGAACGCCTCCTCTCCAACCGCCGCCGCCGCCACCTATCACGATCCTGTGATGTAATAATTAATCCACCCAGCACCGGAACACACCAATTTATATAAATCGTCTATTAACCTCTCTAATATGTCACTTATTAGCAACTTTCTCCTCTCGTCTCACCACACCTCCAATATTCATCTTCTTGGTTATTTCGGTAGAGTCACGTAGAAGGGAAATAATAAAATAATACAAATAAAACATAATAAAATACAATTATCACGACGTTTCGGCCACAACACAAGCAGCCGTCTTCAGGTGCAGAAACAGAACTGTCGGGAAGACAGCGTTCCAATTAACACTGCTAAGCTTGGCAGCGTCTTTTAAGCTGGGTGGGAGGAACAGAGCGCCTTGACAAAGGAGTTTACATATCAACAGAAGAATTTAGCATTGAAGTAGCTAAGTCAATGTGATAGATTAGCAGGATGTTAAAGTCAGAAATTAGCATGTAACTGGGAGATTAGCATGATGTTAATGTGAGGATTTAGCATGTCACGGAAGTGGCTATGTTAAAGTCAGAGTTTACATAACAACAGAGGCATTTAGTATATTAACGCTAAAGAACTGCAACTCCCCACCTATCATACAATAAACCGATATGAAACAACTAAATATAAACTACATCAATATAATCAATGTACTCAATATATTCTCCTGTAAGTTGAGCTATTAACATTAAGTAACTGGGTATACACTACACTATATAATGAATACCATAGAGTAAACTGATAAAAAACAAAAAAAACTACGTCAATATTATCAATAAACTCAATATACTATCCAATCAGCTGAGCTACTAGCAATACGTCACTATACATTACAATTATATGTCGAAAAAAGTAGCGGTTTCTTTTCAACGTTAGCACCACGGAAAGCGGCGAGCGTTCAGACGGACGAGTCCATCTATGCTCGGAACGGAGGAGGGGGGAGAGAGAGAGAAACAACCACGGTGCGCTACTCTGTCCTGTGCCTCGTTACTATGCTATAAACTAGACTACTATACATTACAATATTATACCTTCCAATCTAAACTACACTGTATAATATTGTATACACAGCCCAATATAAGCTCTAATATGCATTATATTGATATGCCTCCAACTAAACTTTTTTCTACATTACACGACTATACACCGTACTATACACTGCCATAGACAAACCCACCATTTAATTATACGATGCGTTACTAGTAGCTCAGCTGATTGGATAGTATATTGAGTTTATTGATGATATTTATGTAGTTTATATTTTTTGTTTTTTATCAGTTTACTACATGGTATTCATTATATAGTGTAGCGTATACCCAGTTACTCAATGTTAATAGCTCAACTTATTGGAGAATATATTGAGTACATTGATTATATTGATCTATTTTGATTTAAAGCTTTCGTGACTGCAGGGATTCATAGTCTTGGTTCTTTCGGTAAAGTCACGTAGAAGGGAAACAATAAAATAATAAAAATATTAAACAATAAAATTATCACGACGTTTCGACTGCAACACAAGCAATCATCATCAGGTGTGAAAACCACAACAATACAATTTAAAAAAGTTGCGTTTTTTTCAACGTAAGCACCACGGAGAGTGATTTTGCAGTTATTCAGATGGACGAGTCCATTTATGTTCGGAAAAGAGGAGGGGGGAGACGAAAATAATGGATGCGGTCTGAAAGCCACCGTAAGCGTGAAAAATCAATTAAGACCCGAAATGGTTTGTCAAATCCTTCCAATAATTGCTAAGCCAGAATCCATCTTCTCGGTAGAAATTGTCTCTGTGTTTGTATATGTGGATAGCCTCATGAACGAATCTCTCATGGTAGCCAGATGGCTTGCAAATAACCTCTGTCTTGGAGAAGTCAATGTCACGTGAACCTACTGAATTATAACAGTGATCTGCCACGGCCGAGGTGTTGGTCCTACCGTGTTTCAGGTCTGCTTTGTGTTCACGAATGCCGTCCGAGACATGTCATTTGGTTTCTCCAATGCAACTACTACCACAGAGGCAACTTAGTTTGTAGACGCCAGGATACTGTATGTCCGGAATCACATATTTTACAGACGGAACCAGATCACGGATTTTATGTAATGTGTTGAATCGGACCTGGATCTTGTGTTTATTCAAGATTTTGGAGATCTATTTCGTGATCCCCGCAATGTAGGGTAAAGTGATGGTTTTGAAAGGCTCCTCAAGAGGGTCCTTCTTCATGGTTGGAGTGATAGCTTTGCGGATTGTGTAGTCGGAATAACCATTAGCCTTAAGAGCTTGGTGTACGTACTTGAGTTCACTGGCTGTGTTCCTGGTCGGATATGCATTGGGCTCTATGGTGCAGAGTCTTGATGAGGGAATTCTTCTGGGATGGATGATGGTGGGAATCCGGTTTCAGATAAGCATCCGTATGGGTAGCTTTCCTGTAGACAGAGTGGCTCATTGAACCATCAGGTCTCTTTTTTATTAGGACATCCAAAAAAGGTAGCTTGCCATCTTCTTCGACTTCCATGGTAAACCTGATGGTTTTGATGTAGTTTCCTTATTCACCAAAGTTCCTGTACCTGACACCATCGCAATCATTGAAGACTTGGTTCATCAATGACTAAACACTGAGGTATCCCCCCTGGTGAGACACTGCTTCACCAATACATACTTCACTTGGAATGGAACTTTCTACAAACAAACTGAGGGCACCCCAACCTACCGTGTGTCAGGTTGTAGCCAACATTTTCATGGAGAAATTTGAGACTGACGCCAGCCAGACTGCCACTCTGCGCCCAACCTTATGGAAGAGGTACGTGGATGACACTTTTGTCATCTAGCCACATGGCCGGCCTGCTCTAGACCAATTCCTCGACCACATCAATTCCATACACGCTGTCTTCCCGACAGTTGTGTTTCTTCACCTGAAGACGGCTGCTTGTGTTGTGGCCGAAACGTCGTTATCATTTTATTGTTTTATTTTTATTATTTTATTATTTCCTTTCTACGTGACTTTACCGAAAGAACCAAGAAGATGAATCCATGCAATCACGAAAGCTTTAAATAAAAAATCCTCCAATATTGTTTATATTGTATCATAGTCCATGTCTCTTCTCTCATCTCAGGAATTATTGACCGACTCCCCCCCCCACCCCTCCTTTAATGCCAGTTCTGCGCAACATCGCCTCCACCCACACAATCAGACAGGTCGATGGTGGTGGGGTGGTGGCGGTGGGGTGGTGGCGGTGGGGTGGTGGCGGTGGGGGGGTGGCGGTGGGGGGGGGGCGGTGGGGGGGGGGCGGTGGGGGGGGGGTGGTGGGGGGGGGTGGTGGGGGGGGGGGCTGCGCTTGACACGCTGCGGGAGAAGATTCGTGCTCATTCAGGTCTGCCGCTGCCCGTCTGTCATCGCAGCACCCACCACCGTGGCAGCAGTAAACGCGCCACGCCAGGACGTTGTCAGCAAACTACGTGAATGGTGGGCCCTGCTTAACAGAGTTCCAAACCGGCCGAAGCGTCTCGTCTTGCAGCAAAACTTTACGCGGTAACCCCAGACTATAGCTGTGGTTTAACAAGGCAGACGATGATGATGACCGTGATGATGCACACAAGTGCATTCCCAAAGATTATACGTCCGCTAACAAAGCCGTGCTCTGAAAATAAAATGTTGCTGGTGTCTGGCTTGGTGCAAACGGCAAGTAATAGGTACTACATATATTTTGTTCAGCTTTCTCTTATCTCACTAGATATGTAGTGGCTAGCACCACTGACTAAAATACTAAACACTCGCGGCTGTACACACACACAATCTCACAATATTTGTGCATAGGTGCACACGGCTGTGCTATATGGTTCTGCTCCGATGCATTTGCCTGGTTTGTATCTTCAGAAACTGAATTGTCCGGCCACTTCCTCTCTCGAGTATTTCGCGTTGCCGGCTGTCGCTGGTGTTGCAACGAGCTCCAGGAACCGGCAAGACCAGTAGCAGCCGGCAACGCCAGATAATCGAGGGAGCGAGTTGACAATTTAGTTGCTGAAGATGCAATCAGGCAAACGCATCAGATAGCTCACACTAACACCACACCAACAGCAACCACACTCGCTCGAGTGAATATATTACTGGGCTTACATTTTCATTGAATATTTTTTTTCAGGTTCGGTGCTCGACTGAAGTAGAGATGCACATAACTATAGTAGCCACAGCCATCGTGAAAGAGACATACTAGACGTGGAGTGCCGTTCGCGGAATTAAGTTTATCGTGTGGCCGGCCGATCCGCAAAGACCCGGCCGAGATGAAATCCGGGCCAGGAAGGTCATTCACGCGAGAGCAGAGCTGCTGCGCACACATGTTGACGCTGGATACAATCTCCAGTGAGACGTTGTATACAATTATCTTTTTTTGTTGCTCTGCATTTACATCCGCCACACAAAAATAAATCTACATTTTTATCGCTTTGCAACACTGCGCTTTGCTGAAAACCCAAATCAATTGGCGAATTTGCCCATGATGTGACAACTCCATTTAATTGGCTCTGTGGGGTGGCGGAGGGTATAGCTGAAAATCGGCATTATACCCTCGACGATCTTACATAAAAAAAAATAACAATTATCGGTTTAAACTCGTTGATATTACTAATGCTCGTGTTGGGATTAAGGCCTTTCCCCAGAACCTACGCCGTGTCGATCATGGGGGGATGTTTGACCATATTTTACCGCGCTGATCAGCACGATTTGTACTGTATATTACATTACATTATACATTGCTGGGTGGCCGCATTGACCAAAATTCTGGAGCGTGAGCCAAATTGATTGATATGAAAATTATCTTCCTATTGGCGCCGCCCATAGGCTTGAACAATAATACATTTAACGTCAAATGCGCCACCTGCTGCGAAACGTGCGTGGAATACCTTTCCGAAATATTCTAGATTTAAAGCTTTCGTGACTGCAAGGATCCATACTCTTTGGTTCTATTCGGTAAAGTCACGTAGGTAAAAAATAAAACAACAAAAAATCACGACGTTTCGGCCACAACACAAGCGGCCTTCATCAGGTGAAGGGATCAGGCTGTCTCGAGGACAGCGCTGGAGTGGAACACAGCCACGCTCAGACCGCGACCTTTAAGCTGTGTGCGAGGAAACAAGGTGCCTTGACAAAGGAATTAGCATAAAAAATTACCATTTGATTGCCCGACTTAGCATAGAAGTGGTGTACATGCAAGTGCACATGCCGTTTGGCGCGGGGGGGGGGGGGGAGTTTCCCTATTGATGGTGTGAAAAGGGAATTTAAGAGCTGCGAAAGTTTGGGGTACCACTACTTGAAAAATATACTGTACCATTGAAAATTAGTTTAATGTTTGGTTCGATTTAGAACATCTTTCCAATGGTTGCTTAATTTGAAACCATCTTCTCGGTTGAAATTGTGTCTGTCCTTGTAGATCTGAATTGCCTCGTGAACAAATCTCTGATAAAAACCCGTGGGTTTGCAAAGAACCTTGGTATCGGAGAAAATTATGTCGTGATCACCCACAGCGTTGTAACAGTGATCAGCCACGGCAGAAGAATTCGTTTTACCGTGTTTCAAAATACTTGCAAGAGCTATGAAAGGTGAGTCACAGCAACATTTTGCAATTTTCAACATTTTGCTCGCTTTGCAACATTCCGATTTGCTAAAAAAAAACTAGAGGGATGTAAAAAATAAATATTCACGCATTTGCGATATACTTTTGGTTTAAACTGTGGCTGTAGAGACGTGTCTTTAGAGTACCGCATTTACGTTCCACGTGAAGTATATAATTATCAGTCAAAGACAACGATCCCCCATTATAGCCTTAACTTACTTTTGGAGCAAGTGTTATGAGCGAGTAGCACCTATGAAAGCCGGCACGGCACATGAGGAGGTGGGTGACGAGCACCACGCCGGCCGCCTTTGTCTCCCTAGTGGCGATGTGTACACACCACAACCACACTCTGTGCTGCGACAGTGACGAAGTGCTTACGGCTGTGGCCCACATCAGTGGTGACGCGTGATAGCTGACCCGGTTATGCTTCACACATCCCCTTCAGCGGAGCAGTGGCTTGATAAATAAATAGTTAATCAATTGTATTATTAAAATGTAATTGCGTGTAAGGAACATTATATTACTCATTGATGAAAGTGTAAGCGTATTAATGGTCGTTACCACGTTGTCAATGAATGATAATCGTGTGCGTATGTTTGTGGAAGGCACGGAAACAAACGATGCACGCGTGACCTCTGTGCGGAATTGACAAGACCAAAGATTAATATCGCCCACAGCACCTGTCGTACGAATTAATGTATGTTGAAATTCTTTCGCACCGTTCGTAGCCAGCCGTGCTAATCGAAGGTGTCATGGTCAATCGATGCACTCCTCCCCACCGCCTTTCACGGTCTCGCGATGCAACAATCAAATATTGTAAACAATCTCAAACAAAAAAAACAACTGAAAAAAGTGAATATACTTACGCATGATTGCTGGATTGAGGTTATACTTTAATCACAGGGTCCTCTTGGGGAAAATACGTCGATATTAACAAGTTATTTATGTCACTCAAGTTTAATCTACGGTTTGATCACCGTTCAGCACAGCTCTATTAAAACTTCGACTAATAATGTTTGCTTGCATTGGTATCTCGTGTTTGTCCGTCTGTGTGGAGTGCAGGAAAACGCCCTCTTATATATGGTGTATGCCCGTGATTGGGGTATCTTCATGGTATGCTTTGCATCGTCACATCAACTATTTACGCTCACACACAAAAATACCCAGGGTTTGGATTCGTGGCACAAAACACTGAGCAAACCAAAAGCGATTAAGGCATGGAAAGTTGACTTGTCTGAGTGGGTTGAATACATACCGAAAACAGGGTTCATAATAGACGACTCGGCTGTTACAAATTTTCTGCCACCCACCTCTCTCTTTGAAGTATCACGTTGGGGTTTATTGGTTGTTGATTCAACTTCTGTTTCCGCAAACTGTTTTCTTCATATACACGTATGAATCTAAACTGAAAGCGCGAAAGCAAGATAGGAACATGATTCATAATACAATTTGAAAATTACGCACAGGAGTAATTGAGAGCTGCCTTCTTTTCGCGTATGTTGTCCGTCAACCTGTGTCTGGCAGCGCAGCAAACTACTGTAGCGCAGTGGGGCAGCACAGTTGGGGCGTCCGCCAGTCATCTCAGTCATCACACCCATAACACGTCCCGCTTTACCTTGACCTTTGTTGTATATATTCGGTCTTGAAAATTTTTTTTTTTTAAAATAAGCAAAATTAAATGAAAAAAATAGTATAAGTTGCCGAAATTATGTTAATCAATATAATTAAGCAAATTATGCATTATGCTAATTCTGAAGGTATAATTGTATGAAGCTATGGAAGTATCTAATTATGCTAATTTATGCATTTTTGATCATTTGGCTTGGCTTCGTTGTCTAGGGTGGTATTATCATTCGGGATAATACAATGAAGGTGTAATTGTATTAAGTTATGCAAGTGTATGTAATTGCTAATTAGGCTCGGGTTCGTTGTCTTGGGTTGTATTATCAATCAGGATAATACAATGATTCTCGCTTTAACATTTACTGATTATGTTTTATTGTGTTTATGTCAGGTCTCAAGATTCAGATCTCTCCACAGGCACCACTCAGACTCTTCTGTTAAGCAACTTTCATAAATAAAAAACACAACATTCTATCTTGCGAACTCTTATGCTAGGAATGTCACAGTACTGCTGGAGATGTCCTCCTCATTGACCCGTACATTTAACCCGCAATAGTTACGTTTGTTAAACTGGGTAACAGAACAATCGGCTAATTCCTCAGAGTAAATCGACCGTACACGGCTACAGGAAAGAGTCCTTAAAAATGAATGTGACAATATTCATACGAACAGTAATAAAGAAACATGTCCCGAAAGCAAAAGTAGACCTCAATGAATTCATTGGTAAGATTATGCAATTAACTAAATGTCTTGGAACAATGGTGTGCGGAAGTGTGCCTGCTTGTCTAGCAAATGCTTTTGAATTGGCTAAGGCTTCAATAAATTCGCGGGCAAGATTCTGTTATCATAAGAAATATATCAACACAATATCATTCATCTTCTTTGGTTCTTTCGGTAAAGTCACGTAGAATGAGAATAAAATAATAAATTGATAAAATAAAATAACACAATAATATTCTCACGACGTTTCGGCCACAACACAAGCGGCCTTCATCAGGTGAAGGGACGAGACTGTCTGGTAGGACAGCGCTGGAGTGAAAAAGCCACGTTCAGATCACGACCTTTAAGCTGTGTGAGAGGAAACAAAGCGCCTTGACAAAGGAATTAGCATAGAATTTAGTATTGAAAAATTCTATGCTAATTCCTTTGTCAAGGGGTGCCTCTGCGGATGCGTATGCTTTAACTTTTAACATAGCCATTTCTGTGACCAGTCACAAGCTAATCACTCAGCCATTTCAATGCTAAATTGTATCCTAATTCCTTTGTCAAGGCGCTTTGTTTCCTCTCACACAGCTTAAAGGTCGTGATCTGAACGTGGCTTTTTCACTCCAGCGCTGTCCTACCAGACAGTCTCGTCCCTTCACCTGATGAAGGCCGCTTGTGTTGTGGCCGAAACGTCGTGAGAATATTATTGCGTTATTTTATTTTATCAATTTATTATTTTAATCTCATTCTACGTGACTTTACCGAAAGAACCAAAGAAGATGAATCATTGCAGTCACGAAAGCTTTAAATCGAAATACAATATCATTCCTGTGAGTGTGTAGATTCGTAACATAGATGCTTATAAATGGTTAGTGTGTCATCAATGAATTCATTGGTAAGGTATGCGTTAAAAGAAAACAAATTACTAAAATGCTTCTAAACGACCGTATCCACCTAACTCAATGGACAGCAATGCTTTTCACGATCAGCTAATAGTTAACGCACCACCTTAGGATGGCCACCCTTTTTGAAACACAAAGAGAACTTTGGAATAATCTTACTAGTCCCGATATGTACGTTATGTGTGTGTTGGTGTATTTTCTCCTTGCCCAACTCTTTGCGTTAAGCAGACGCCGAGGTGGGGCGTTTCTTGTACCAAAAATTCCTTGGTTCCCTGCTGAGCGATGAGGCGTGTGTGTGTGGGCGTGTTGTGTAGCGATGAGTGCGCTGCGCTATGAACCCGGCGACCCGGGATCGATTCCCGCTCATGGCCAACTCCAATGACGATTATCTGAACCGGTCCCGGGCCTCCCCTAGGTCGACTCAGCCTTAAGTGAGTACCTGGTGCGGTGTTTAAACATCGTCACTAGGGAGACAAAGGCGGCCGGGCGTGGTGTTGACCACCCACCCCCTCGTGTGCCGTGCCGGCCTTCACAGGTGCTCGCTAACAGCACTTGCCCCTACAGTCTGTTCAGGCTAAATGGGGGACCTTCGTCTTTGTCATACACAGGGCTCTCTCTCTCTCTCTTGGCGGCAGCTGCAGGCCTCACTGCTGCTGGATGAGCTGAGTCGGCACGACGCTTGTCTTTGAAGGTGCCCGATTGCTCTCACAGCTCGTTCGCTGGTTGCCGGTGCCGACACTTTTTCTAGGTTGCGCCGGTCACACTCTCTTGTAGACTTCATCTTTGCAGGAGTGTGCTCGGCTTCCGAGTCCGCATGCTCGTGGGTAGTCGTTAGCCGCTGCTGCTGCTGGTCCTGTGCGATGCTTGCTTGGTTGATGCTTGGCGCTTTTCCGCCCTTTCTCCAGGTTGATTGCTTGTCGTTGCTCGTCACTCTTTCTCTCTCTTTCTCTCTTGCTGCAGCTGCTGGTGGGAGCTGGCACTCAATGTGGAATAAGACTTTTTAGCGATGCTTCGTCTGTCAGCGCCGAACTCATACTCGGTGACACATCGCCTCTTTGCAAGCCTCGCCATCCTTGGTCGATTGCGGGGCCCACCCCCGGAGCTTGCCACAGCAAGACTCAGTTGCATGATCTGTGTCCTTGCTTATATATTAAATTCTCCCCTCTCTGCGCGAGAGAAAATACAGATGCCCTCTGTCTCGTTCTCTTCCCGTGGCCGCAGCCGCCTGATATAATATATATTGGCAGAATTATTGTTAATATAATTTTTTTGTGAAAAGGCCTATATATACAACACCTTCCTGGCCTCAAAGTGCACCTAGCCTGGCACAAGGGATGTAGTGGCGTCCGCGCCTCTTAGCGGACAACTCGTGGCTGCTGTTGTTTGTGTGTAAATCACATTCTTATCTTTGTCAATACGATTGTGGGGAAGTCAAACGTGGTTATATTACGGTTAGACTGGCATCTCGCCATAGGAATATGAAATTTCAACCACAGGCTCATGGGTGTAAACGGGAGATGAGCACCGCCTCATTGTTTGAGAATCACTTTGACGTTTATGTAAATCCAATGATGGATTGAAGGCTCCCTAATGTTGTGTAGGTTATGGGGGGTTATCTGCCCATACTTCACCATGCTGGCCAATGAGGACTAACGAAAGTCGGTGATTTTAGCTGCGGGCCATAAATCGAACTCAGGTTGAATAGGTCCATAGCGCAGCGCGCTAATGACTGCACCACCACTCCCCCCGGCCAATGAAACACACCGTGCCAATGCACCGCACGTGACCACACAAACACAGCGCCAGAGCTATCTAGAGACGAAACACACACTTGGCCATTGGGGAAAGCGAAAGCCAGATGATCAGCGAAACCTGGACGGCTTTACGTGTGTGCGATTCCAATTTCACTGCCGTATTATCCGGATTATAAGACGCGAACTTTGCCCCTATAGTTTTACATAAACGTTGTGGTTGCGTCTTATAATCCAGTAGCTGTCTGTGTGTATTATTGTATTGTACGACGCACTTTTCCACTGTATTTAAAAGGAAAGTTGTGGATGCGTCTTAGAATCCAGCAGCTATCCGTGTGACGAGGTTTGTATAATGTTACTGACACCGAGCACGAGTTTGGGGTGGGTCTTATCTTCCCGCGCGTCCTATAATCCGGAGACTACGGGGTTTAAAATATGGACCTTCTTCCCTTTTTTGTCAATCCACTGCTGGATGAAGGCCTTCTTAATATATATCGGCAATCTCTTCCGTCGTTAAAGTAAACATTTACACATATGGGATTAAAGTAGGCTTACTCATCTGACGTGTATAACACCGTAATCTCCGTCTTAGACGAAAGTAAGACGCACCTCGGTGTTCACTAAGTGACACAAATTTGGCCTCCTAAGTAAGTTGACTGTTTAACGAAGTGAGCAATCACAAGGCCAGCAGGAGTCTCATTCGCAGGAGCGTCAGGTCACAAAAATGTCACCAAAGCAACTGCAACTCATGAGGGATCGAACATATTGCCAATGTTAAATCAAAGCTAAATATTAAATTATCCGCAGCGCAAATGGGACCATGGGACCAAATAGGACCATTTGCGCATAAATTACTAATTGATTACGACACAAATGACAAAGCCTCGTAGTTACGCAAACACTAAACAGAGATACGAGAGAACTACTCTGATCTGCGGTGAAATGGGGACCAATATCACTGATCACATTATCCAATGGGGTAAAAAAAATCGCGGATAACCCGGCAGTTTATAGGATACATGTGTCGCTCGGCTCCTCTTATCCACGAATAAAATCGCGGGTTTTAAACTTTCTTGTTAAACGCAGCGCTGTCGGTGAAACATTGGTGTCCAAACACGTGGTGCTTCACTTGTCTGTCTCAGTATCTCCATCTAAGATACAGAGACGGAAATACAGTGACACGCACACACAGATACAGACTCACGGAAGACGCAACACACAATGATTGAGACATACAAATACACGTGTCTCTCTCCGCCTAACAGAGGCGGAGATACACATGCAACAAAAACACACACTGACACGGGGGACACACGCAGATACACAAAGACAGAGAAACGGAAAGTTGGCCAGAAGGTGTTACAGTCTACGAATCTCTCTAGTAGTGACTCACGACGTGTCCTGCCCAAGCCCAATTTCATGAAAATGTTATATCTCTGTCTCTCTGTCTTCATGTCGTTATCTGTGTTTGTGTGACTCCGAGCCTTTGTTACCACGAGGAGTGATCATTCCTCCAGTTGGGACAGGAAACTGCCAAACAACGGGAAGTGGCTCTGGTGAACAAAACAATGACTTGGATGTGGGAGCGTGGAGGTGAGGTGTGGGCGGCTGTGAGTCACAGGCTGTGGTGCGCTCGCCTTCCAAATCAACAGGAGGCGAGGGATGATGGTGATGGCTTATGTCCCAACCGAATATGAACATCGGTAGATGAATACAGGCAAATCCCTTCTATGACCTGTCCAAGGTTTTGGATAAAGTGTCATCTTGATGGGTCATTCATACCGACAATAGCCTCGTCGCGGCTCGCTGAAGGTTGCAAGTGATAATGTATCTTCTTTGGTTCTTTCGGTAAAGTCACGTAGAATGAGAATAAAATAATAAAATAAAACAATAACATTCTCACGACGTTTCGGCCACAACACAAGTGGCCTTCTTCAGGTGAAAGGAACAAACCTGTCGGGACGACAGAGCTACAATGAACGCTGCTAGGATTCGCAGCGTCTTTTAAGCTGGTTGAGAGAAGTGAGGCACCTTGACAAAGGGGTTTACATATAAAACAGGAGAATTTAGCATTGAAACAGTTGAGGGATTAGCTTGTGACTGGTCACAGAAATAGCTATGTTAAAGTCAAAGCCTACACATCCACAGAGGCACCTCGTACATGGACGCCAAAGGGGCTGCAACAACTCAAATATCATACATTAAACCGATGGGAAAAAAAACCCTAAGTCTAAATTACATCAATATAATAAATGTGCTCAATATATTCTTCAATAAGCAGAGCTATTAACAGCAACTGGGTATACACTACACTATATAATGAATACCATAAAGTAAACAGATAAAAAACTAAAATATAAACTACCTCAATGTTATCAATAAACTCTATATAGTCTCCAATCAGCTGAGCTACCAACAATAAGTCGTTATATATCACGATGCTTTGTGGCGATAAAAATGGGTGGATTCTTACCCTCCACATCAGCACCACGGACCGCTACGAGCCCCGTTCAGACGGACGAGTCCATCATGGTCAGAACAGAGGAGAGAAACAGCTGCGAGGCACTGTTATAATCATGTTATAAACCATACCATTAACCGTGGTGTAAGAAGTATTAAGAGTCAATGCCAGCGAAAGAGCTGCGGCACCACGGACCGCTACGGGGCTCGTAGCGGTCCGTGGTGCTGATGTGGAGGGTAAGAATCCACCCATTTTTTCGCCATATAGCATCATGATATATAACGACTTATTGTTGGTAGCTCAGCTGATTGGAGAATATATAGAGTATATTGATAACATTGAGGTAGTTTATATTTTAGTTTTTTATCCGTTTACTATATGGTATTCATTATATAGTGTAGTGTATACCCAGTTGCTGTTAATAGCTCTGCTTATTGAAGAATATATTGAGTACATTTATTATATTGATGTAATTTAGACTTAGGTTTTTTTCACATCGGTTTACTGTATGATAGTTGAGTTGTTGCAGCCCCTTTTGGCGTCCATGTACGAGGTGCCTCTGTGGATGTGTAGGCTTTGACTTTAACATAGCTATTTCTGTGACCAGTCACAAGGTAATCCCTCAACTGTTTCAATGCTAAATTCTCCTGTTTTTTACGTAAACCCCTTTGTCAAGGTGCCTCACTTCTCTCAACCAGCTTAAAAGACGCTGCGAATCTTAGCAGCGTTCATTGTAGCTCTATCGTTCCGACAGGTTTGTTCCTTTCACCTGAAGAAGGCCACTTGTGTTGTGGCCGAAACGTCGTGAGAATTTTATTGTTTTATTTTATTATTTTATTCTCATTCTACGTGACTTTACCGAAAGAACCAAAGAAGATGAATCCTTGCAGTCACGAAAGCTTTAAATCGAAATTTAACCGCCTCTACGGGGAGGGATTCCACAAAACCTTAAGATCATTCAACAATCTCCGGGACAAGAAAGCTCAACTAATCGAGGCTCTCACCTTTCTGAAGAGATGCCGCGACTCTAAGGTAATACCAACCGCATTTACACTAACCTCTGCTGCTGCAACTTCTTTCAATGCAAAACGAATTCTAGCTAGAACTAGCTTCGCTCTTATCTCAGAAAAAATCAGACTTACACACACCGAACTGGATCATTTAGACAAGACACTGTACAAATCACACTTAACATTGACAGCAACTATGTCTACATCGGATTGGGAACATATAGACAATATGACTACCTCTTCGGCTGCCACTATGTCGACCAAATGTAGGGACAATTTGATTTCCAAATTCAATCACCTCTCCAGCAAAAAATCGGATCCACACACCTAAAGGATAGACGTTAACAAAGTCGTAATTAATCGCAGTAACAGTTCCATTTCTGATGGCCTGACATCCCTTTTAGCTAAAGGTCTAAACTTTGCTGTCACACCGAGACACATACCGGTTAATGATATCATTGCCCATGTCGACATTGCACTCAAGGGCTTGAGTCACATCTCTGCAGACGTAGCAAGATCTGAAATCGCTGCAACCCTCAAAAACGGTAAGTTGCCACCTCGCAACATCAGCAAAGATGAACGCTTTGAATTATCTCAATTAAAAAAGAGAGATGATATTTTCGTCGTCTCAGCCGACAAGGGCAATGCCACTGTCATCATGGACAAAACAGAATATAACAACAAAATTCAAGAACTACTCAGCGATGGCAGCTATACAAAAATAAAAAGAGATCCCACCAACAGCCTGGTTACCAAAACGAACAAAATCATATCTGATTCAACAGCATTAATTGATCAGACCAAACAGTTCTCTTCTTTGGTTCTTTCGGTAAAGTCACGTAGAATGAGAATAAAATAATAAATTGATAAAATAAAATAACACAATAAAATTCTCACGACGTTTCGGCCACAACACAAGTGGCCTTCAGGTGAAAGGAACAGACCTGTCGGGACGACAGAGCTTCAATGAACATTGTTAAGATTTGTAGCGTCTTTTAAGCTGGTTTAGAGAAGTGAGGCACCTTGACAAAGGGGTTTACATATCAAACAGGAGAATTTAGCATTGAAATAGCTGAGTGATTAGCTTGTGACTGGTCATAGAAATAGCTATGTTAAAGTCAAAGCTTACACATCCACAGAGGCACCTAGTACAAATCAAACAGGATAATTTAGCATTGAAATAGCTGAGTGATTAGCTTGTGACTGGTCACGTTTTATTCTCATTCTACGTGACTTTACCGAAAAAAACAAAGAAGATGAATCCTTGCAGTCACGAAAGCTTTAAATCGAAAAAATCAAGCAGTTCACGTTGAAACCCTCTGCTGCCAGACCACCAAGATTATATGGCCCTCCAAAGATACACAAAGAAGATACACCCCTTCGTCCCATCGTCTCTACTATCAACTCCCCCACCTATAAACTGGCACGTTTTCTTCCTGATATACTGCGACCTTTCACTGGAAAAAACACCTCTGCGGTACTAAATTCTACTCACCTGGTATCGACAATCAAAGGCATTTCCCTGTCCCCAGACGACCTGCTTGTCAGTTTTGATGTGGTGTCCTTGTTCACCAAAGTTCCAGTACCTGACACCATCGCTATCATTGAAGACTTGGTTCATCAAGGACTGCATACTGATGTACCCCCCTGGTGAGACATTGCTTAACCAACACATACTTCACCTGGAATGGAACTTTCTACAAACAGACTGAGGGCACCCCAATGGGGCCCCCCCTGTCTCCGGTTGTAGCCAACGTATTCATGGAAAAATTTGAAACTAACGCCATCCAGACTGCCACTCTACACCCGACCTTATGGAAGAGGTACGTGGATGACACTTTGTCATCTGGCCACATGCCCAGCCTGCTCTAGACCAATTCCGGGACCACATCAATTCCATACACCCAGCCAGCAGATGGAGGTGGGAAAAGATGGCAAGCTACCCTTTTTGGATGTCTTAATTAAAAGGAGACCTGATGGCTCAATGAGCCACTCTGTTAACAGGAAAGCTACCCATACAGATGCTTACTTGAAACCGGATTCCCACCACCATCCATCCCAGAAGAACTCCCTCATCAAGACTCTATACCATAAAGCCCAATGCATATCCGACCAGGAACACATTACCAGTGAACTCAAACACGTACACCAGGCTCTCAGGGCTAATGGCAACTCCGACTACACAATCCGCAAAGCCATCACTCCTGTCATGAAGAAGGATCCTCTTGTGGAGCCACTCAAAACCATCACCTTACCCTACATTGCAGGGGTCACTAAAAATATCTCAAAAATCCTGAATAAACACAAGATCCAGGTCCGATTCAACACAGTTCATAAAATCCGTGATCTGGTTCCATCTGTAAAAGATGCTGTTCCAGACATACAGTACCCGGGCGTTTACAAACTAAAGTGCCTCTGTGGTAGTAACTACATTGGAGAAACCAAACGACATATCTCGGACCGCATCCACGAACATAAAGCAGACTTGAAACACGGTAGAACGAACTCCTCCGCCGTGGCAGATCACTGTTATAATTCAGTGGGCTCACATGACATTGACTTCTCCAAGACAGAGGTTCTTTGCAAGCCAACCAGCTGCCATGAGAGATTCGTTCATGAGGCTATCCACATATACAAGCACAGAGACAATTTCAACCGAGAAGATGGATTCTGGCTTAGTAACCATTGGAAAGATGTTTTAAACCATTTCGGTTCTTAATTAATTATTTTATGGTGACCTTCAGACCGCAGCTCTTTCGCTGGCATTGACTCTTAATACTTCTCACACCACGGTTAATGGTATGGTTTATAACATGATTATAACAGCGCCTCGCAGCTGTTTCTCTCCTCTGTTCCGACCATGATGGACTCGTCCGTCTGAACGGGGCTCGTAGCGGTCCGTGGTGCTGATGTGGAGGGTAAGAATCCACCCATTTTTTCGCCATATAGCATCGTGATATATAACGACTTATTGTTGGTAGCTCAGCTGATTGGAGAATATATAGAGTTTATTGATAACATTGAGGTAAATTTTGATTTAAAGTTTTCATGACTGCAGTAATTCATATTCTTAGTTTTTTCGGTAAAGTCACGTTGAAGGGAAACAACAAAATAATAAAATATATATAAAACAATAAAAAATTCTCACGACGTTTCGACCATAACTCAAACGGTCATCTTCAGGTGTGTTGGTTTGCATAAATTTATTTTTAAACGGCGCATTTATTTATAAAAAAAAACGTTAGCACCACGCGCAACGATTTGGCAGTTTATTTAGGACTAGTCCATCTATATTCTGAAAAGAGGAGGGGGGAGACGAATTTATTTTTTATATATATAATGTATGCTGTCTGAAAGCTACTGTAAGCGTGAACAATCAATTAAGACCTGAAATGGTTTATCAAATCTTTCCAATGATTGCTAAGATAGAATCCATCTTCTCGGTTGAAATTGTCTCTGTGCTTGTATATGTGGATAGCCTCATGAACGAATCTCTCATGGAAGCCAGATGGCTTACAAAGAACCTCTGTCTTGGAAAAGTCAATGGCATGTGAGCCTACTGAATTAGAACAATGATCTGCCACGGCCGACCGCATTCGTGAACACAAAGCAGACCTTAAACACGGTAGGACCAACACCTCGGCTGTGGCAGATCATTGTTATAATTCAGTAGGCTCACATGACATTGACTTCTCCAAGACAGAGGTTCTTTGTAAGCCATCTGGCTACCATGAGAGATTCGTTCATGAGGCTATCCACATATACAAGCACAGAGACAATTTCAACCGAGAAGATGGATTCTGGCTTAGCAATCATTGGAAGGATTTGATAAACCATTTCAGGTCTTAATTGATTGTTCACGCTTACAGTAGCTTTCAGACAGCATACATTATATATAAAAAAAATTCGTCTCCCCCCTCCTCTTTTCAGAATATAGATGGACTAGTCCTAAATAAACTGCCAAATCGTTGCGCGTGGCGCTAACGTTTTTTTATAAATAAATAAATGCGCCGTTTAAAAATAAATTTATGCAAACCAACACACCTGAAGATGACCGTTTGAGTTATGGTCGAAACGTCGTGAGAATTTTTTATTGTTTTATATATATTTTATTATTTTGTTGTTTCCCTTCAACGTGACTTTACCGAAAAAACTAAGCATATAACATTGAGGTAGTTTATATTTTAGTTTTTTATCCGTTTACTATATGGTATTCATTATATAGTGTAGTGTATACCCAGTTGCTGTTAATAGCTCTGCTTATTGAAGAATATATTGAGTACATTTCATTATATTGATGTAATTTAGACTTAGGTTTTTTTCACATCGGTTTAATGTATGATAGTTGAGTTGTTGCAGCCCCTTTGGCGTCCATGTACGAGGTGCCTCTGTGGATGTGTAGGCTTTGACTTTAACATAGCTATTTCTGTGACCAGTCACAAGCTAATCCCTCAACTGTTTCAATGCTAAATTCTCCTGTTTGATATGTAAACCTCTTTGTCAAGGTGCCTCACTTCTCTAAACCAGCTTAAAAGACGCTGCGAATCTTAGCAGCGTTCATTGTAGCTCTGTCGTCCCGACAGGTTTGTTCCTTTCACCTGAAGAAGGTCACTTGTGTTGTGGCCGAAACGTCGTGAGAATTTTATTGTTTTATTTTATTATTTTATTCTCATTCTACGTGACTTTACCGAAAGAACCAAAGAAGATGAATCCTTGCAGTCACGAAAGCTTTAAATCGAAAGTGATAATGTAACCAAAGCTTGCAGTTTGGGTTGGCATCGCCCCCCCACTCCCTCCTGATACTGAGGAGAACGTATGTATTGTATTTTTCGATTTAAAGCTTTCGTACGTAGCCAACCATGCTAATCGGAGTTAAGAAAAATGGGTGAGGTTCAGGTCTGTGACTTATGCAGCTGCAATGGTAGCAGCTGAAATGGGTTCCAGACCTCCACCGATACCTTGGCTCATGGAGGAAGTGTTTTGGCTAACTGTGAGAAAGCAGCAGGCATGCTCTCACCGTTTACAATATCCGATGTTAAGGAGACTTATCGTTTTTTATTATATGGAATTCCATAGTGAGAGCCACGTAAGGTTTTTTTTTCTCCTCGATGCAATGGACTATAGTGCTATGGAATATCTAAGATTTTGATAATTTGTTTTGAATATGTAAAAGACTAAGTTATTTGTATATGCAATAAACATTAACTTGGTCAAATAATTTCCTTTGAAGTTGAAATTCGGTAATAAATAATATTTAGATGATAATAATAGCAATACATACAGTGAGGGAAAAAAAGTATTTGATCCCCTGCTGATTTTGTACGTTTGCCCACTGACAAAGAAATGATCAGTCTATAATTTTAATAGTAGGTTTATTTGAACAGTGAGAGACAGAATAACAACAAAAAAATCCAGAAAAACGCATGTCAAAAATGTTATAAATTGATTTGCATTTTAATGAGGGAAATAAGTATTTGACCCCTCTGCAAAACATGACTTAGTACTTGGTGGCAAAACCCTTGTTGGCAATCACAGAGGTCAGACGTTTCTTGTAGTTGGCCACCAGGTTTGCACACATCTCAGGAGGGATTTTGTCCCACTCCTCCTTGCAGATCTTCTCCAAGTCCTTAAGGTCTCGAGGCTGACGTTTGGCAACTCGAACCTTCAGCTCCCTCCACAGATTTTTTTATGGGATTAAGGTCTGGAGACTGGTTAGACCACTCCAGGACCTTAATGTGCTTCTTCTTGAGCTACTCCTTTGTTGCCTTGGCCGTGTGTTTTGGGTCATTGTCATGCTGGAATACCCATCCGCGACCCATTTTCAATGCCCTGGCTGAGGGAAGGAGGTTCTCACCCAAGATTTGACGGTACATGGCCCCGTCCATCGTCCCTTTAATGCAGTGACGTTGTCCTGTCCCCATAGCAGAAAAACATCCCTAAAGCATGTTTCCACCTCCATGTTTGACGGTGGGGATGGTGTTCTTGGGGTCATAGGCAGCATTCCTCCTCCTCCAAACACGGCAAGTTGAGTTGATGCCAAACAGCTCCATTTTGGTCTCTTCTGACCACAACACTTTCACCCAGTTGTCCTCTGAATCATTCAGATGTTCATTGGCAAACTTCAGACGGGCATGTATATGTGCTTTCTTGAGCAGGGGGACCTTGCGGGCGCTGCAGGATTTCAGTTCTTCACGGCGTAATGTGTTACCAATTGTTTTTTTGGTGACTATGTTCCCAGCTGCCTTGAGATCATTGACAAGATCCTCCCGTGTAGTTCTGGGCTGATTCCTCACCGTTCTCATGATCATTGCAACTCCACGAGGAGAAATCTTGCATGGAGCCCCAGGCCCAGGGAGATTGACAGTTCTTTTGTGTTTCTTCCATTTGCGAATAATCGCACCAACTGTTGTCACCTTCTCACCAAGCTGCTTGGAAATGGTCTTGTAGCCCATTCCAGCCTTGTGTAGGTCTACAATCTTGTCCCTGACATCCTTGGAGAGCTCTTTGGTCTTGGCCATGGTGGAGAGTTTGAAATCTGATTGATTGCTTCTGTGGACAGGTGTCTTTTATACAGGTAACAAGCTGAGATTAGGAGCACTCCCTTTAAGAGTGTGCTCCTATTCTAGATTTGGAGCTTTCGTGACTGCATGGATCCATACTCTTTGGTTCTATTCGGTAAAGTCACGTAGGTAAAAAGATAAAACAACAAAAATCACGACGTTTTGGCAACAACACAAGCGGCCTTCATCAGGTGAAGGGACCAGACTGTCTCGAAGACTGCGCTGGAGTGAAACAGAGCCAAGCTTAGACTACGACCTTTAAGCTGTGTGAGAGGGATTAAGGTGCCTTGACAAAGGAATTAGCATAAAAAATAGCATTTGATTGGCGGACTTAGCATGATGAAAGGTGTAGCACACGGCAGTGCACCTTTAAGCTGTGTGAGAGGGATTAAGGTGCCTTGACAAAGGAATTAGCGTAAACATTAGCATTTGATTGGCGGACTTAGCATGATGAAAGGTGTAGCACACGGCAGTGCACCTTTAAGCTGTATGAGAGGGATTAAGGTGCCTTGACAAAGGAAGTAGCGTAAAAATTAGCATTTGATTGGCGGACTTAGCATGATGAAAGGTGTAGCACTGTGATCGGCACCGGCAGTGCACCCGCCTGTGCTACGAAAGTTTGGGGTACCACTACTTGAAAAAATATACTGTACCAATGAAAATTAGTTGAATGTTTGGTTCGATTTAGAACATCTTTACAATGGTTGCTTAATTTGAAACCATCTTCTCGGTTGAAATTGTGTCCGTGTTTGTAGATCTGAATTGCCTCGTGAACAAATCTCTGATGAAAACCTGTGGGTTTGCAAAGAACCTTGGTATCGGAGAAAATTATATCGTGATCACCCACAGCGTTGTAACAGTGATCAGCCACGGCAGAAGAATTCGTTCTGCCGTGTTTCAAATCTGATTTGTGTTCGCGAATTCGGTCAGAGACATGTCGCTTCGTCTCCCCGATATAGTAATCACCGCAGGTACAACTCAATTTGTAAACCCCGGGGTACTGTAAGTCAGGAATGACATCCTTCACGGATGGGGTCAGATCACGAATTTTATGTACTGTATTGAACCGGACCTGGATCTTGTGTTTGTTTAGAATTTTGGAAATATTTTTAGTAACGCCTGCTATATATGGTAGTGTGATGGTTTTGACCAGTGTATCAAGTGGTTGTTTCTGTATGGAGGGAGAAACAGCTTGGCGGATGGTACGGTCAGAGTATCCATTCATTTTGAGGGCCAGGTGTACATGTTTTAATTCACTGGTCAGGTGGTGTTGGTCCGAAATGCAATGAGCCCTATGGTATAATGTTTTGATGAGAGAATTCTTTTGGGCTGGGTGGTGGTGGGAATCAGGCTTCAAGTAGGAATCTGTGTGGGTGGGTTTCCTGTAGACAATGCCCCAATGAGCTACCAGGTCTCCTCGCAAACAGAACATCCAAAAATGGTAGCTTGCCATTTTATCCACTTCCATGGTGAATTTGATGGTGGGATGTCTGGAATTGATGTGATGTAGGAAAAGGTTCAGAGCTGGGAGGCCATGTGGCCAAATGACGAAAGTGTCATCCACATATCTCTTCCACAGGGAAGGTCTGAGGGTGGAAGTCTGGATGGCGTCCGATTCAAGTTTCTCCATGAAAACATTGGCTATCACTGGTGACAAGGGGAAACCCATGTGAGTACCCTCATTTTGCTTGCAGAAGGAACCATTCCAAGTGAAGTAGGTGTTGGTGAGGCAGTGCCTGACCAGCGTAGGTACCTCGGGGTTTAGTCCATGTTGTACCAAATTTTCAATTATATCAATGGTATCAGGTACCGGGACCTTGGTGAATAAGGAGACCACATTGAAGCTGACAAGGATATCGTCAGGGGACAGTACAACGTCTTTGACCATAGAAACCAATTGGGCTGAGTTAAGTAGTGCTGAGGAGGTCTTGCCAGTGAAAGGTAGCAAGGTATCCGACAGAAAACGTGCTAGCTTATAGGTAGGGGAGTTGATCGTGGATACGATGGGTCGTAGTGGAGTGCCTTCTTTATGAATCTTCGGAAGACCATATAATCTAGGGGGTCTTGCAGCAGAAGGTTTTAGGGAGGGACGTTAAGTTGGTTCAATTAGGGAGGTCGAACTTGTGATGATCTTGTTGCTTTTTATAGTTAGGCTATTAGTAGGGTCATTTTTAATTTTTGAGTAACTACCATCATTGAGTAGGTCCTGAATTTTATTGTTGTATGAGTTTTTATCCATAATTACAGTGGCATTGCCCTTGTCGGCTGAGAGGATGACTAAATCATGTCTCTCTTTTAATTTCGCGAGTTCAGAGCGTTCATCTTTGCTGATGTTGCTAACGGGTTTCTTAGCATTCTTAAGAATAGTAGCTATTTCAGCTCTCGCGACGTCTGCTTGGATGTGTCCTATACCTTTGAGGGCTACATCGACCTGATAAATGATATAATCTATCGGTATATGTCTTGGGGTGACAGCGAAATTTAGTCCTTTAGCCAATACTGTTTTCAGATTGTCCGAAATCGGGGTGCTGCTCTGATTGATAACAATTTTGTTAGAGTCTAGTTTTGTGATCTGTGGAACCGGGTTTTTCTTTGATAGGTGGTTGAATTTAGCAATTAGGTTAGCTTTGCATTTGATTGAAAGTGAATCGGCAGAAGAAGCAGTCATGTTGTCTACGTGGTTCCAATCAGAAGGTGACATTTTTGTGTTAACGTTAAATGAACTTGTAGGAGAGTCCTGTCTAAAGTATCAAGGCACCTTAATCCCTCTCACACAGCTTAAAGGTCGTAGTCTGAGCTTGGCTCTGTTTCACTCCAGCACAGTCTTCGAGACAGTCTGGTCCCTTCACCTGATGAAGGCCGCTAGTGTTGTGGCCGAAACGTCGTGATTTTTGTTGTTTTATTTTTTACCTATGTGACTTTACCGAATAGAACCAAAGAGTATAGTGTGCTCCTAATCTCAGCTCGTTACCTGTATAAAAGACACCTGGGAGCCAGAAATCTTTCTGACTGAGAGGGGGTCAAATACTTATTTTCCTCATTAAAATGCAAATCAATTTATAACATTTTTGACATGCGTTTTTCTGGATTTTGTTGTTGTTATTCTGTCTCTCATTGTTCAAATAAACCTACCATTAAAATTATGGACTGATCATTTCTTTGTCAGTGTGCAACGTACAAAATCAGCAGGGGATCAAATACTTTTTTCCCTCACTGTATGAAGAGGAGACTTAAGATGGTTAATCCTTCTGGGGCCAATTCGATCACAGTGTCCTCCACTCAATAATCAGATTGTGTATCGTTCACGGCAACGCTCCCGTGACCCTTAACCCGTGGTTGTGTGATGTTCGTGTGTGAGGATATCTGAACATCATCTGCATGTATATAATACAACGTAATATAGAGGCTCTGAGGTGGCCAGGTGTTATCTCCCTTGTATGCGGGAGGGCGTGGGTTCGATCCCAACCCTGGTGCCTGTATATTTGGAATTTGCATGTTGTCCCTGTGGTCGCACGGATTTTTCTCCGGGTCCTGTGATTTTTTCCATCCACATTTAAAAACATGCTTTTAGAGTGTTTGGCTGCTTTACATTTCTACGTGATAAGTTACTTCGTTGAGCTGTCATTTGTGACCATGCCACTTCTGAAAAAGAGCTCATAGCTCAGTGGGCCTTAGCTGGTAAATAAATATATAATACAGTTACATTCATTACTAATAAAGATTAAAATACGGGACCAAGCACAGGACCCAGTGGAATGCCTTTGCTGAGTATAGTGAAGTCATAAGAAAGATATCCCATATTCTTGGTTCTTTTAGTAAAATAACGTAGAAGGGAAACAATAAAATAATAAAAATGTAAAACAATAAAATTATCACGACGTTTCGACTGCAACACAAGCAGTCATCATCAGGTGTGAAAACCACAACAAGAAAATTAAAAAAAAGTGGCGGGTTTTTTTTAACGTTAGCACCGCGGAGAGCGATTTGACAGTTTGTTCAGATGGACGAGTCCATCTATGTTCGAAAAAGAGGAGGGGGAGACGAAAAATAATGGATGCAGTCTGAAAGCCACCTTAAGTGTGATCAATCAATTAAGACCCGAAATGGTTTGTCAAATCCTTCCAATTATTGCTAAGCCAGAATCCATCTTCTCGGTTGAAATTGTCTCTGTGTTTGTATATGTGGATAGCCTCATGAACGAATCTCTCATGGTAGCCAGATGGCTTGCAAATAACCTCTGTCTTGGAGAAGTCAATGTCATGTGAACCTACTGAATTATAACAGTGATCTGCCACGGCCGAGGTGTTGATCCTACCGTGTTTCAGGTCTGCTTTGTGTTCACGAATGCGATCCAAGACATGTCGTTTGGTTTCTCCAATGTAACTACTACCACAGAGGCAAGTTAGTTTGTAGACGCCAGGGAACTGTATGTCCGGAATCACATCTTTTACAGACGGAACCAGATCACGGATTTTATGTAATGTGTTGAATCGGACCTGGATCTTGTGTTTATTCAAGATTTTGGAGATCTTTTTTGTGATCCCTGCAATGTAGGGTAAAGTGATGGTTTTGAAAGGCTCCTCAAGAAGGTCCTTCTTCATGGTTGGAGTGATAGCTTTGCCGATTGTGTAGTCGGAATAACCATTAGCCTTAAGAGCTTGGTGTACGTGCTTGAGTTCACTGGTAATGTGTTCCTGGTCGGAAATGCATTGGGCTCTATGGTATAGAGTGTTGATGAGGGAGTTCTTCTGGAATGGATGGTGGTGGGAATCTGGTTTCAGGTAAGCATCCGTATTGGTAGCTTTCCTGTAGACAGAGTGGCTCATTGAACCATCAGGTCTCTTTTTTATTAGAACATCCAAAAAAGGTAGCTTGCCAACTTTTTCGACTTCCATGGTAAATCTGATGGCTGGATGTATGGAATTGATGTGGTCGAAGAATTGATCTAGAGCAGGCCGGCCATGTGGCCAGATGACAAATGTGTCATTCACGTACCTCTTCCATAAGGTTGGGGCAAGAGTGGCAGTCTGGATGACGTCAGTCTCAAATTTCACCATGAAAATGTTGGCTACAACCGGAGATATGGGGGAGCCCATTGGGGTGCCCTCAGTTTGTTTGTAGAAAGTTCCATTCCAAGTGAAGTATGAATTGGTTAAGCAGTGTCTTACCAGGGGGGGTACCTCAGTGTTTAGTCCTTGATTAACAAAGTCTTCAATGATTGCGATGGTGTCAGGTACAGGAACTTTGGTGAATAAGGGAACTACATAAAAACTGACAAGCAGGTCGTCTGGGGACAGGGAAATACCCTTGATTGTCGATACCAGGTGAGTAGAATTTTGTACCGCAGAGGTGGTTTTTCCAGTGAAAGGCCGCAGGATTTCAGACAGACAACGAGCCAGTATGTAGGTGGGGGAGTTGATAGTAGAGACGATGGGACGAAGGGGTGTATCTACTTTATGTATTTTTGGTAAGCCGTATAATCTTGGTGGCCTGGCAGCAGAAGGTTTCAACGAGAACTGTTTGGTTTGATCAATTAATGCGGTTGAATCAGAAATGATTTTCTTCGTTTTTATGACGAGGCTGTTGGTGGGATCTCTTTTTATTTTTGTATAGCTGCCATCGTTGAGTAATTCTTGAATTTTGTTGTTATATTCTATTTTTTCCATGATGACCGTGGCATTGCCCTTGTCGGCTGAGAGGATGACAATGTCATCCCTCTTTTTTAATTTATCTAATTCAAAACGCTCATCTTTGCTGAGGTTTGCTAGCTAACATCTTAGCGTTTTTAAGGGTTGCAGCGATTTCACTCTTGTCATCTGGCAACATGGCCGGCCTGCTCTCGACCAATTCTTCGACCACATCAATTCCATACACCCAGCCATCAGATTTACCATGGAAGTCGAAAAAGATGGCAAGCTACCTTTTTTGGATGTTCTAATTAAAAAGAGACCTGATGGTTCAATGAGCCACTCTGTCTACAGGAAAGCTACCCATACGGATGCTTACCTGAAACCGGATTCCCACCACCATCTAACCCAGAAGAATTCCCTCATCAAGACTGCACCATAGAGCCCAATGCATATCCGACCAGGAACACATAGCCAGTGAACTCAAGTACGTACACCAAGCTCTTAAGGCTAATGGTTATTCCGACTACACAATCAGCAAAGCTATCACTCCAACCATGAAGAAGGACCCTCTTGAGGAGTCTTTCAAAACCATCACTTTACCTTACATTGCAGGGATCACAAAAAAGATCTCCAAAATCTTGAATAAACACAAGATCCAGGTCCGATTCAACACATTACGTAAAATCTGTGATCTAGTTCCTTCTGTAAAAGATGTGATTCCGGACATACAGTTCCCTGGCGTCTACAAACTAAGTTGCCTCTGTGGTAGTAGTTACATTGGAGAAACCAAACGACATGTCTTGGATCGCATTCGTGAACACAAAGCAGACCTGAAACATGGTAGGACCGACACCTCGGCCGTGGCAGATCACTGTTATAATTCAGTAGGTTCACATGACTGACTTCTCCAAGACAGAGATTATTTGCAAACCATCTGGCTACCATGAGAGATTCGTTCATGAGGCTATCCACATATACAAACACAGAGACAATTTCAACCGAGAAGATGGATTCTGGCTTAGCAATCATTGGAAGGATTTGATAAACCATTTCGGGTCTTAATTAATTGATCACGCTTAAGGTGGCTTTCAGACCGCATTTATTATTTTTCGTCTCCCCCCTCCTCTTTTTCGAACATAGATGGACTCGTCCATCTGAACATACTGAAAAGTCGCTATCCGTGGTGCTAACGTTAAAAAAACGCCACTTTTTAGAATTTTCTTGTTGTGGTTTTCACACTTGATGATGATTGCTTGTGTTGCAGTCGAAACGTCGTGAGAATTTCATTGTTTTATATTTTTCATTGTATTGTTTCCATTCTATGTGACTTTACCGAAAGAACCAAGAATATGAATCCCTGCAGTCACAAAAGCTTTAAATCAAAAGATATCCCAGCTTTACGCTTCATTTTATACCGCCTAAATAATTTACAAAACAATCTTTAGATTTTCAGAATGCCTTGGTTAGTCTATGAAGACTGTTGAGTAGGTGTCCACCCATATTAAGACAATGATCCCCTGTATAGCCTTGACAGATTGTAAGAGCGAGTACTATTTACGAGCATCTATGAAGGCCGGCACTGCACACGAGGGGGTGGGTGGTCAATACCACACCCAGCTGCCTTTGTCTTCCCAGTGGTGATGTTTATACACCATACCAGGTACTCACTTGAGGCTGAGTCGGCATAGGGAAGGCCCATGACCGGTTCAGATAATTGTCACTGGTGTTGGCCGTGAGCGGGAATCAAACTTGGGTCACCGGAAACGTAGCGCAGCGCGCCAACCACTACACTACCGCTCCCCATACGAAGACAAAGATCCCCCATATAGCCTTAACAGACTGTAGGGGCAAGTGCTGTTAGCAAGCACCTATGAAGGCCAGCACGGCACACGAGGGGGTGGGTGGCCAACACAACGCCCGGCCGCCTTTGTCTCCCTAGTGGCGATGTTTACACATCGCACCAGGTACTCATTTGAGGCTGAGTCGACCTAGGGGAGGCTCGGGACCGGTTTAGATAATTGTCACTGGTGTTGGCCGTGAGCGGGAATCGAACCCGGGTCGCCAGGTTTATAGCGCAGCGCGCTAACCACTACACTACCGCTCCCCATACATACACACACATATACACACACTTCCTGGATTATAAGAAACACCTCAAATCTTTGTGGAAAATTAAACAGAGGAAAAAAGCTCCACCTTATAATGTGAAGCGTGCAGCATACATTGCATTCCACAAGACACTGGTAGAAGGAAATTGGATTTGTGTAGAGACAGTGCGTGTGTGGAGACAGTGCGGGTGCAGGAACAGTATGTGGCCCAGTGGTCACAATGGATAATCACGGAAGGGGAGCCATACGGGAAGTTTGGGAATGGTCTAGGGAGTTCGAGAAAGGGGGCGTGGCCAGGGGCGGGATGAGGGCCACGCCTGGAATAAAAGGGAGGCGAAAGGCAAGGTTCGAGGCAGCCATGGGATTGGGGTCGACTGTTTTCACGCCATCGCTGTCTTCGGACTGCCGCTACTTGCGTCCCATCCCTAGCCCAAGTTATCTGTGCGTTATCCCTGACCCACGTGATCTGTGCGTTATCCCTGCTCAAGTTCAAGTTACCTGCGTGAAGCCCCCTAAATAATAAATAAATATACCTCTACAGTGCAAGTTGTCCGAGAGTCACTACATTTGTAACGCAATGTGTGCGTGTAAGAGCCCTTTGTCATTACATTTTTGGATTTGAGCCTCTCCATGCTGTGCAAATCGTGGGTGGGAGAGTGAAGGTTATTTCACCATACTTCACCATGCTGTCAGCACGGGTTTGATGAAGGCGGGGATCGTAGTAGTGCAATACAACTGATTTGGCTGCACTGCCCTCCCCTGCTCACACAACGTAACGCTGAATCCTATGACACCTGGTTATGCATTGTGGTCGCCTATCCAAACACGAGCCAAGAAAATGTTTCCTTCTTAGCTTACAAGATTTGAAGGAATGGGGTGCATTCTGGGCGTTTTGTCATAGGTGCGTTCAGCTATTAAGACTTTAACCGTGACTCTACTTAATGAGTTTGTCAACATGTTTTAGAAGAAACGGAAGTAGAGGTATGCTATAAAAATACTTTTTCTCTGGAAACACGCATTCATGAAATTCCTTAACTGGAATTTGGGCCTCTCAACGGAATGACTGAACTTTACACTTGGCGTCATCAGGATGTAACTGAATGTGGTCATCACAGCACATTGGGGGTGATTGATCACATGTGTAATGACTGACTCAGAGACACTAAGAATATGAGTTACTCTGTTTATTAACACAGCCTGACAGTAACACTTAGTAACTACAGTTCCCAGTCAGGACAGCTGGTAAACTCCCTGACTTGCGACGCCGAGATGGTGAAGACAGAGACGACAGTGAAGACTCCAGCAGCACAACGGGATCCCACTCTAGATGACAGCCCTGAGGTCCCCTCCCGGGCCCCTCTTATACTGTCAGCGTGGCCTGGCTACGCCCCCGGCCACGCCCCCTTCTGGAACCTACTATCGGGTTTTTGGTGTGCCCCTTCTGTGACCCTTCCCCTAGATCCCTCTCTGCTTTATTACCTGGCCTGCTGTCAGTCAGGGCTGCTGTAAGCTGCAGATCCCCTTCCCTGCCAGCAACCAGCGCTATGCTGCTACGTGACCAGTTCTATGTCAATACATCACCCCCCCCCCCCACCCCGTGAAAGTAGAATTAGTCATCCTGGGTGATATCACTCAACCACGTAGTGGGGAGCTTCAAGAACAATATAAAACCGACAGGGAGAATTAACAATTTCCGGCGAGAACCCACAGTAATGAACTCATACCCCAGGGATTAAAAAGGGGCGAGTTATCGAAACCTAACACTTTTGGAGTTTTGGAGCGGGTCCTCTTCGTTGGGCCCCCAGGTAGGACAAGAATTTACTTCCTGGGGACCCCTGGGACGATGCGTACATGGCCTAATGAACACGGCCCCTCCCGAGAAGAAGACGAGGAAGAAGAAGATGACGGCCGTTCCGTCACCCCCGGTCCATCTGTAGAAGGTGCCGTCGGTCAGTCTGCGGGGATCAGGCGCTGGGATCCTGCAGGTGAAACAACGAAATTCTGCTGAGGCACAACCTCCATACCTGCTCGCCCTAAATGAAGCGCAGGCTCACTCTAGTTCTTGACGCTCCAGCTTGTCCTCGTCCTCCAGGAATCCTACGCAGGCGGCCACCACGGGCCACCGCTGCAAGTTGACATGGACCTGGATGCAGCGGGCTACCTTCAGAGATGATAAGTCGTCCTCTTCCATGGCAGGCAGAGAGATGCCCAGCTCCTGGGCCAGCGACAGCAATTTCTCCAGCGCCAGAGAGTCCAGCGCCATCTGCTCCATCCGCGGATATGCTGCGTGGCCCAAGGACAGCAACGCACTGCGGAAGGCAAGAGGTGTCTCAGGTTCCCTCCGCCTTCGCAGCACGAATTTTTGACGC
The DNA here is from genome assembly GCF_048934315.1 of Petromyzon marinus. NCBI lineage: Eukaryota > Metazoa > Chordata > Hyperoartia > Petromyzontiformes > Petromyzontidae > Petromyzon > Petromyzon marinus. The sequence continues at coordinate 978,813 of NC_133716.1, read as the reverse complement.
GCATTGGATGGCGGGTTGAAAATAGCAGCCATCTTGGCGCATGCTCAAGGCAGCGTCACTCGGTCCACTGCGGGGATGGCCTCGAATGCCGTCAAGGAGTCGTCGTCCAACGTGGTGGGCAAAACCCGCAGCGCTTCCTCGCCAGACCACCCTGCCAGGGTGCAAGCAGCAGCAAAACGGCACTGGAAAGCTTTCCAGTCGCTCCTCACAGCCACAAACTCCTTGACAAAAGGCAGCCGCTTTTGAAGAGAAGGCACCTCCGCCCGGGGCGCCGACAGTAACTCAAATTTGGCGGGAAGCGTTTCCCGCCCGGGCGGCAAAATGGTGGGCGATTTTAGCGCCCCGCTCACGGCGGGCAAAGTGATGGCCGCCCACGCGGACTGGAACTCCGCCATTTCTCGTGCTGGCACAGTGGCACATTTGAGCTGCCCACTCGCTGCCTCCATGCTGCAGCATCCTACGTGACTTTACCGAAAGAACCAAAGAAGATGAATCCTTGCAGTCACGAAAGCTTTAAATCGAAATTTAACCGCCTCTATGGGGAGGGATTCCACACAACCTTAAGATCATTCAACAGACTCCGGGATAAGTAGGCTCAACTAATCGAGTCTCTCACCTTTCTGAAGAGATGTCGCGACTCTAAGCTTAAATGACGCGACCTGGGCTTGGCTGTCTCCACTCCAACGCTGTCCCCTGAACAGTCCAGTCCCTTCACCTGATGAAGGCCACTTGTGTTTTGGCCGAAACGTCGTGAGAATTTTTTATTGTTTTATATATATTTTGTTATTTTGTTGTTTCTCTTCAACGTGACTTTACCGAAAAAACTAAGAATATAAGGTAAATAGCATTGCACTATGTCATTTCATTGCAGTGTGTGTGTCAATCATTGTCTGTATACCTTTGAGTAGTATCTCTGTAAATGTGTAGTGACGTTAAATGTGTCACTATAGTGTTAGCGCCAGGCACTATCACAGGAGTGCTGCTAGGCGCCTCGAACCTATCTAGGGGGCTGTAGTGAGTGTGGCATGCGAGCAGGCCCTAGGGGGCGTAGTCCTGGAGACAGAGTAGCAAGGGGGTCTGGAAGGGGGCTCGAGAACACGTGATGGGGAGCCGTGAGCCTTCTGGAGGATGCGAGAGGGGGGCGTGGCCAGAGGCAGAGCGAGGCCACGGGGATAAAGGGAAAGCCCCGGACAGCGATCGGGGCTCGTCTGTGGAATCATCCTGAGGTCCCGCGTCTCGTCGTCTTCGGTCTCGGTCTTCACTCAGCATCATGGATCAGGCAGCGTGTAAGCTGACTGACCCATTCGTAATAGTTAACCCGCAACTCACATAGTTGACAGGGTAGCTACACCTAACTATAGAACCAGCTACGTTTAGAGTTACCTCGTCAGGGAAGTTGTTAATAAATGTGTTGCCTCCAACTCCAGAGTGTGTGTCTCCATGTAAACCACAACTGGAGTCAGAAGTGTAAATTATTAGAACCAAAGAAGATATTAGTTAGGTGATAGCTTAGCGTACAGATGTTAACAAAGTGTAAGATACTCACCAAGTCGTCTTCGGACGAGGAAGACGGCGATGGCTTGATTCCCCAGACAGCTCCGGGTGCCAAAGCCCCGGAGATGGAGCGAGGAGAGGACCTGTCGACGATGCAGCGGGGGGACCCGGATCTTGTCACGCTGCCACCACCAGGGAGGGAGCACCGAACAAGAAACTACTTCCTCGGCGACCTCCTGGCCACCGTCGCAGCTCTGGCCGCCGTTCTCAAGCAGGAGGACAAAAACAGGACACCCAAGCCACGTCCCAGAACCTTCACCACTGCCGCTTCCCGCACACGGGAAACCGGAGAGGCGCGAGCCGCGCTAGAGCCCGCCATTTCACCGAACGCGCGGGACATAAATCCTGCCATAACGGACCTCCCGCCAAAAGCGCTGTCTCAAGACCGCGCTTTGAAGAAAAGGCTTCCTTTCGTCCAGGAGTTTACAGCTGCGGGTGTCATGCCAGCCACGGAGGACGACGACCTGTCTTCGCTCAAAGTCGCACGGTGCCTCGAAGCACACTTCAACATATACCATGAGGGAGTAGAGAAACAGGAAATAAAGAAACAAAAATTGGCTCAACTGAGATCCCAAATGTGACACAAACACGTGGTGAATCACCCACATTAATTGAGAATGAGCTGCCAGTGAAAGCACTACCCACTGAATTACTGCAAAATGACAGCCCCCTTGGAGAATATTTGCAGGCTGCTAGTGGCAAGGCAAGCCCGAAGGATAGCAATGATTGGGAAACTTTAAATACATCGGGTATCATTTCAGATAACGTGGCAGAGAACGCAAGCATCACTCCAGTAATTGACACACCTATTGAGCGTAAAAAAATAACTGCATTGATGTGTGATCCAACATTGGATGATGACAAACAGCAGGGAGTGGGAGTAAAATCTGATCGCCAGAGGGATGCAAAACACAAAATAAATTAACTCACACAACACATACACAGAACATGATGAGCATGAGTTCAAAGGAAAACATAACTCACACAATACGCACAGAAAACATGATGAGCGTGAGTTGAAACACAAAAACATTCCCCAACACACACACAGCACCGTGAGGATGGGAGCTGTTGTATATGCCCGGTATTGAAAATTGAATAAAAATAATAAAAATTGAATGAAATTGGAAAAATGCATAATTATCTGCAAATATGTTAATCGATGTAATTATGTGCATAAATTATGCAAATTAGAGAGATGATCGTATTTATTTATGCGAATGTGTGCGATTATTCTAGATTTAAAGCTTTCGTGACTGCAAGGATCCATACTCTTTGGTTCTATTCGGTAAAGTCACGTAGGTAAAAAATAAAACAACAAAAATCATGACGTTTCGGCCACAACACTAGCGGCCTTCATCAGGTGAAGGGACCAGACTGTCTCGAAGACTGTGTTGGAGTGAAACAGAGCCAAGCTCAGACCGCGGACCAAGGTTCTTTGCAAACCCACGGGTTTTTATCAGAGATTTGTTCACGAGGCAATTCAGATCTACAAACACAGACACAATTTCAACCGAGAAGATGGTTTCAAATTAAGCAACCTTTGGAAAGATGTTCTAAATCGAACCAAACATTAAACAAATTTTCAATGGTACAGTATATTTTTCAAGTAGTGGTACCCCAAACTTTCGCAGCTCTTAAAAATTCCCTTTTCACACCATCAATAGGTAAACTCCCCCTCCCCCCCGCGCCAACCGGCATGTTCACCCGCATGTACACCACCTCTACACCGTTCATCATGCTAAGTCGGCCAATCAAATGCTAATTTTTATGCTAATTCTTTTGTCAAGGCACCTTGTTTCCTCGGACACAGCTTAAAGGTCGCGGTCTGAGCGTGGCTGTGTTTCACTCCAGCGCTGTCCTCGAGACAGCCTGATCCCTTCACCTGATGAAGGCCGCTTGTGTTGTGGCCGAAACGTCATGATTTTTGTTGTTTTATTATTTTTTACCTACGTGACTTTACCGAATAGAACCAAAGAGTGTGTGCGATTATGCTGATGAAAGCCGTTATGATAATTAGGCCCTGCCTCGCTGACGAGGGTAGTATCAATCGGGATCATACAATGAATTGTATGAAGTTATGCAGGTGTGCTGTAAGTATGTTAGATTAAGCTCGGCTTCGTTGTCTAGGTTCCTATTATCAATCGGTATAATACAATTATTCTTGCTTCAACATTTCCTGATTATGTCTTAGTGTCTTTATATCATGTCTCCAAATTCAAATCTCATCACAGGATACAGTTCTTATAATTAAGATTATTATGCATGACCTTAGGAAGGTACCACACAAACACTTCTGGGTTAAGCAATTTTAATTTCTAAACAAATACATAACACTCTAATATGCGAACTCTTATGCTTGGAATTTTCAACACAGTACTCCTGGAGATGTTCTCCTCATCGATCAATACACTTAACCCTCAATGATCACGTTGTTAAACTGGGTAACAGAATAATTGATTAATTCCTTAGAGTAACGCGAGCATATACGGTGATAGGAAAAAGTCCTTAAAATTCATACAACGATATTCATACGAAGGGCAATAAAGAAACATTTCCCGAAGGCAAAGGTATACGGCAATGAATTCATTGGGAAGATTATGTAATTACGAAATGTCTTGGAACAATGGTGTGCCTGCTTCAGCAATGGCTGAGGCTTCAATTAGTTTGCGGGCAAGATTCTGTGATCAAAAGAACGATTTCAACACAATATTCTCCCTGTGAGTGTAGATTCGTAACATAGGTTTACAAACGTTTAGTTTCATCAATGAATTCATTGGTAATAGTTATGCAATTAAAAAGAAAGAGAAGAAGAAGACAAAATACGACTAAAATACGTCTAAATGACTGTATCCATGTAACTCAATGGGCCGCAATGTTTTTGTTATCAGATAATAATTGACAAACTTATCATGAGTCTTCTTGTATGTGTTAATGTGTGAGTGTTGTTGATCTTCTTGCGTTAAGAAAACGCCGAGGTTGGGCATCCCTTGTATCAAATATGTGTTTGTCCCCTGCGGAGCAGTGAGGGTGTGAGGGTGGGCGTGTCTTACAACGGTGGGCGTGTCTTACAACGGTGGGCGTGTCTTACAATGGCTTCGTTGCTTTTTCTTGCTCGGGGCGTCGGTTTAGCTGCCCGTCCGCAGGCAGATACAGGCTCTTTCCACTGCTGGAGAAGCTGCGTCGACACATTGCTTGTCCTTGAAGATGCTCGATCACGCTTGCCGCTGGTCCGCTGGCAGCAGCAGGCTCCTTCCACTGCTGGAGGAGTTGCGCCACACGCGCCCTCTTCTTGAAGATGCTCGATCGCGCTCGCCGCTGGTCCGCTGACAGCAGCAGGCTCCTTCCACTGCCGGAGGAGCTGCATTGCACGCGCTCCCTCCTGCCCCGTGCTCTTTGTCGATACCCGATTGTGCGTGCAGTTCGTTCGCTGGTGGCAGACACCCTTGCTCGTTATTCTGTTGCTCGGCTGTAGCTGCTGGTGGGAGCTGGCACTCAGGATAGAATGACTTTGAGCGATACTTCTTCTATCAGCTCTAAACTCGTGTTCGGTGACACATCGCTACTCTGCAAGTCTCCCCATTCCTGGTTGATTGCAGAGTCTCACCCCGGAGCCTGCCGCTCGCTGCCCTCTTCTGTCACTCGCCGAGCTATCCCTTGCTGAGCTGTCCCTTGTCGAGCTCCCTTGTCGAGCTCAAAATTGTGTGTCGTGTTGCTGTTTATATCTGAAAAATCTCCCCTCTACGCGTCTCTTGCGAGAGACAAAAACAGATGCCTACTCCATCATGCTCTCCCCCCGTGGCCGCGCCTGATTGCCCCCCCTCCCCTCTTCTCTTGGTGACACCAGGCGGCTAATTTACATCAAATTGATGTTTGTTTGCACTTGCAATCCCTCTCTTCGTGGGGTCTGCTAAGGGAGGGGACGCACCTTTCATACGTATTTATGGCTACCATGTGTTTGTGTCAAATTGTTGGAAGACAAAGGTGGCCTGGGAGACTTTTATTTCATGGAATACATATTATTTGGTCTTGTGTGTTTGACCCATTTTCTTGTACTTCTAATGAGTTACCCCAGGTCTAATCTCTTGTGATTCTTATTTGGTGTATGTTTAACCAAGATTTGTAATGTCATTAGATGTTACCTCCGGTATTTCAAGGGTTTTATTAACTTTTGCTCCCTGTCTGCATCCAGGGATCCGTGCTTTATATTCCGGAGGTCAGAGATATCCTGAGGCTGGAGATATAACCAAGCCCTCACTTTCTTGACTGCCAGAATTCATATTCCTTGGTTTTCTTGATGAAGTTACATAGATATAAATATACAATAAGAAACAATATATGAGTTGAATACGGGTGAAATAAAATAAGTAATAATAAAGCCACTAATATAGACTGCAGTCTATCATGTCGACTTATTCTTATAGCCAAGCTTCAACTTTTTCCGTACAAAAAATATATATATCAGTTATAATGTCCGTTTGCCCTGTGCTCTATGTCTGTGCCTGTGATTCTGGATATTTGTTTGTGAACTGTCCAAAGCGCCAAGCAGGTCATGGCATGCATTCCTTTGGCAATCTGGAGATTTTTCAAATGGTTGTTAACCTCCCTTTGCCCCAGAGTTGATTATTTAATGGCCTTTTACGACCTCCAGATGCTTGGTGCTTGTGGGAGGTAGCGGGTTTGAGGGTGTTTATTTATTTTATTGATTATTATAATTTAAAAAATGGCAGAATTATTTTTAATATTAATTTTTGGAAAAAGGCCTATATATACAACATTCCGCCCTTTTAAAAATGATCGGTGGTCAAATGGCCACGGGTTATTTTTTAACAAAATAAATGCCTTTTTACATCATGAACCATCGACTGTCCTCAAGTGCGCGTCTACATGTCACAAATTTAGCATGGTTACATTTGAAATAATAAAAGAGAAAAAATATTAAGGCAACATGTTATATCGGTTCTTATCAATTATTGTTACTGTGATTTTTGTTTTAGTTCCTGGGAAACGCTAGGCAGCGGTTTCGAGCACGGTTGTGCATTGTCTTACTTATGTTACCGCTTTACCACATGTTTACCATGTTATGGGTAACCTCACTGCCACTTTTGGTCAACAATGCATCATTATCGATTATTATTATTATAAAAAATGGCAGAATTATTTGTAATATTATTTTTTGGAAAAAGGCCTATATATACAACAGAGCTGCATGTCAAGCAGGCCAATTGGAAAAGTCGCCCATTGTCTCGCGGATTTTCACGATTGTACTATGGATGGGGCAGAGAAACGTGGTACAGGGACACGCCTTGAGGAAAGCAGGCATTGGTCTTTGGATACGAAAAATATGCACTGACACGTTGATGATGGATGTAGATTGGCGTGCTGAAATGGAGGAATGAAAGATTCATGACAGATCGGGAATTGTGTTGAAGCCCAGCACACTCAAAAGCACAAAGGGGGACCCAACGGGACACAAAATCAAATCGACTCGCCGAGTGGACAAATGCGCATATTGCTCCGGGGGTGGCAACTGACAGTCGAGTACAGAAAACTGTGGTGTGCGCTGATTCTAGTTATGTGCAACACAATTTCACGCCACGTGGAAAGAGAGTGACATAAGAAAATACTAAAACGAACCAGTAAACCGTAGGCAATTGATCAGAGCCATAAAAACGATGATCCAGGAGAATGATGTGATGATGTTGTCGGAAAAGGTAATGAGTTATTCTTAAGTGCCTGGCCATCAGTATATTGGTAATGATCAGGAAAGGCCATAAAAAACAGAAAGTTTGAAAGAGATTACGTGGAAATTAGCATGTCAAATTAGATCCACAGAGGAGGGAAAGAAGGATCCCAAGATCGACACTCAGTAACCATGAACGTTCCGATACCAAGTCCCGTTACACTGGTCACAGTACCAATAGGAACGTTTCTACACATAGGGGATAAGGTATTATATAATTTGGACAAGGGCCTACATCAAGCGGATGTAGAAACAGTAAACATATTCAGAGGTCACAAGTAATATTAGCCATCAGTAATTCGGAACTGAACATAACGGACCTCACCTGGGCATCCGAAGATTCCGGACACCAACAAAACAAAGAAATGGGACTTGGAATCACTGGAGCAACAGGAATGATCATATTATCGATGGCCATCCTAACACTTGCGTACCACATGTCCATGATGAATGCAGAACTAAAAAAGATGGTCGCAGGCACAGGCCACATACCATTCCAGCCCAAGAACAAAGGAGGAATTAATGTCTGACAAACACCCCTCAGGAACTACAAACGAATAACCAAAATGACAGCATCCTCTGTGATGTCTTGACAATTGCATTGCTCAATTCAAATGTAACTAGGCTAAGTTCGTGATAAGTACGCATGCGTTGTAAGAAAAATAGCAGTCCCGAAATTTAATTAGGATCATTGTTGGTTCATAATGGAAAAGGCATTTTGTTTTGGTTTAAAAATAACCAGTGGTCATAAAAAAACTGACACCAGTTAAAAGGGTAAAACCTATTACTATATCTCGTTACTGGCAAAGGAGGTCTCATAATGTAAATGCTCACCCCGAGCCCTCAATACTCTGATAGTGCGCTGTTTTTGAGTTGTACGCCTTTTTGCATCATCTGGTCGAACACCAGTGGAGACTAGGCTCTAAAAAAGCCGTCTCGGGTGTGGACCAATCAAATTCAAGGACAGTGCATATTCTTATCAGAGTTGTCTCTTTTGTTTGCATTTTAACTGCTTGTGTTGTGGTTATTGCAAACATGATGCCTTGAATAAAGGTGTCAGTTTTTGTGCCAGTTAAAACGGTAAAACCTATTACTATATCTTGTTACTGGCAAAGGTCTCATAATGTAAACCAGTGGCCACTCGACCACTAATAATTTTAAAAAGTGGGGACTGTTGGATATATGCCTTTTCCAAAAATGTATATTAAGAGTGATTCTGTCTATTTTTTTATAATTTTGATCGGGATTTAGCGCTGTGGCACAAACACGCAGTGAATCCCCCCCACCCCCGCTACCTCGCCCACACAAAAGACATCTGGAGGTTAATTACTCATAAGCCGGCTTGGGAAGTCATAAAAGGTCATGAAAAAAACGGGAAACCCAATGCAGGGCTCATGAGATTCTCTGGGAAATCCCAAGATGACTTCAAGGGAAGGCTTCCATAAAGGAAACAACACGGGAAATCCATTCAAGGGTGGTTAATCATTACGCACTGACTGGGGTTTAACATTTCAACAGTAGAATTCCAAGTATAGCTACATTCAACCTCGGGATATAAAAAAAATAACTTGAGAATAAAAAGCGCAGATCCCTGGTAATACCAACGGGCAACAAAGGTGAATAGGACCCTCGGGATATCCTTGGGAACAATGATGGTATGCTACAAATCTTGGTTAAGCATAAACCAAATAATAATTATAAGAATATTAGACCTAAGGTCATTCAGAAGAGATACAATGCGAAATGTCAATCACGCACTACCAAGATAATATGCATTCCAGGGGATCAGAGCCTCGCAAACTGCCTGTCTTCTAGGAGCTAACATAGCACGTGATAGCAGGAAATTGTTATGCGAGGGAGGCGTCTCCCCCTAATATATCAATACCATGCAAGAGTTCCAAACCGCGACGTGAGTGCTGCGAACGCTGCTCCAAACCTACTTTGAGTCGCTTGCATAGTCAAGGACAGCGAAAAGTGGTACTGCACCAAGCTAAAAGGGGTGTAAAGGCATTTTTTTAACTTTCAACTCGTGATGAGAGGACGGAGACACTCTGCTCAAAACGTGAACGGAAAACATGGCGATAGTAAGCACACCCGTGCACAATTTGGAGAGACTGCAAGCCAAGGCTTGTACTCGCAGCATTACAATACAAAACGTGGGGAAGAGTGTTGTGAACCAGACTATCCCCGATGGCGAGGTCGCTGTAAACAGCCTCCAAATACGATCATAGTGTGACGATCATTCCGATTGTGCTCTGATCAAAGTCAACCCCTTCGAGGGAAAACTTGGAGCAACCACTATTCGTGAGAGTGCCCAGGAAATTGCCAACCCACAGGCGAAAGATAGATGAGGGTCGGATCAGAGACTGACACGGGACGATATAGCTTGATCTGTAGCGTGTCCACTGAACAGTGTACGAGTCGTACAGACAACTCCCAGATAACTCTCGTGGAGAGGGGGGGAAACGGCAGGTGCTGTCTCCAAGCCGTTCCACAGTCTGCAAGGATCAACAGTGTCTGGTGCTAAGGGGGGTGACGCGCTGCAGCCCAGCGGAAGAGCTGCGAGCGCTATCTGGCGATGGGACCATCGCGCATATCGACGCAGATGGTGCCGGACCAATCATCCCGGCCAGCACGGTACCGCCGCAAGCGTGGGCAGCGTGCTGACTCAGCAACCACCCCAGCAGTGGAGAGAGACTGACTGTGCAGCCGAGAGCGCTGTGTGTTTGACACACACACATGCCGACCCAGCCTCCCTGCTGGGGGACCTGAGGTATTTTCGGTACATGTCTAGTGACTGTACTTGTCACTGTGTGGTGCCGTAAACTTGCGAAGCCACGGCCGGTAATGTCATTGCGAACAGCCCGGGTTGCGGGCTGCAGTACCAACCCTAGCGGTGGTTGGATGAGCGCTGTGGTTAGCGCGGAGGCACCGCGAGTGGCGTGCGGTGCCGGCTCCCAGTGAGGGAGCGAGAGCGAGCGTCAGCCAGCCAGGGTCACTCTGGGGCATGACACTCTGGCTGACCTGTTGTCACGTGACCGGACGATACTGGAGGGAGGCCACCGGTGGACGGGGGAGCGAGGGGCGGTCATGTACACTATTGTTTCAGGACATTTCGTTAATTGTATAATCTTACCAATTAATTAATTGATTTCCACTTTGGCCATTGGGCATGTTTCTTTAGTGCGGTCCGGTATGAATACTAAAATTTTTAAGGACTTTCCCTATCGTTGTGTATAGTCGCGCTACTATGAGGAGTTAGCCTATTGTTTTCTTGGTGACTATGGCCCCAGCTGCCTTGAGATCATTGACAAGATCCTCTCGTGTAGTACTGGGCTGATTCCTCACCGTTCTCCCGATCATTGCAACTCCACGAGGTGAGATCTTGCATGGAGCCCCAGGCCGAGGGAGATTGACAGTTCTTTTGTGTTTCTTCCATTTGCGAATAATCGCACCAACTGTTGTCACCTTCTCACCAAGCTGCTTGGAAATAGTCTTGTAGCCCATTCCAGCCTTGTGTAGGTCTACAATCTTGTCCCTGACATCCTTGGAGAGCTCTTTGGTCTTGGCCATGGTGGAGAGTTTCGAATCTGATTGATTGATTGCTTCTGTGGACAGGTGTCTTTTATACAGTTCTAGATTTAAAGCTTTCGTGACTGCTAGGATCCATACTCTTTGGTTCTATTTGGTAAAGTCACGTAGGTGAAAATAAAATAACAAAAAATCACGACGTTTCGGCCACAACACAAGCGGCCTTCATCAGGTGAAGGGACGAGACTGTCTGGAGGATAGTGCTGGAGTGGAAGAATCCACGCTTAGATCACGACCTTTAAGCTGTGTGAGAAGAAAAAGACCACGCGTTACCAAAGAGTATGGATCCTAGCAGTCAGGAAAGCTTTAAATCTAGAATTGATAACCTTTATGGGGAGGGTTTTCACCTATCTGTTAGAGCTTTTAACAGACAACGGGACAAGAAGTCGCAACTCATCGAGACGCTGACCTTCCTCAAAAGATGCCGCGATCACAAGGCGCGTGGTCTTTTTCTTCTCACACAGCTTAAAGGTCGTGATCTAAGCGTGGCTTATTCCACTCCAGCGCTGTCCTCCAGACAGTCTCGTCCCTTCACCTGATGAAGGCCGCTTGTGTTGTGGCCGAAACGTCGTGATTTTTTGTTATTTTATTTTCACCTACGTGACTTTACCCAATAGAACCAAAGAGTATTTTATACAGGTAACAAGCTGAGATTAGGAGCACTCCCTTTAAGAGTGTGCTCCTAATCTCAGCTCGTTACCTGTATAAAAGACACCTGGGAGCCAGAAATCTTTATGTTTGAGAGGGGGTCAAATACTTATTTCCCTCATTAAAATGCAAATCAATTTATAACATTTTTGACATGCGTTTCTCTGGATTTTTTATTGTTATTCTGTCTCTCACTGTTCAAATAAACCTACCATTAAAATTAAACTGATCATTTCTTTGTCAGTGGGCAAACGTACAAAATCAGCAGGCGATCAAATACTTTTTTCCTTCACTGTATCAAATAACCAAAACAGGACGATAACAATGTGAAGCTAATATAAACTGGCATCTTGCCCATCATCGCATTTTTTATATTTGACATCGAATCGTATCGATATTATATTGCCGAAACTGTTATATCAGACGCATACATATTCAATGAGTTTCTCAGAAAATGGATGGGTTGCTGAAACAAGTCCATGCAAAAGTAAATGATATCCATCATTTCCTCATTGGAATGTTACCACTCGCAGTGAATATTGCATCTTCGATCGCAAATATTTGAATAAATTACAGTTAAGGAATTCACGCAGAAATGCACAGTTAAGGAATTCACGCATTCCTTAACTGTGCATTTCTGCTTTTTTATTGCTAATTAAGAACTCAGAATACAAAAAAGATTCCAAAGAGGGGTTAAAACAGCAAATAGCATGACCTAAATCCAGAGCAACACTCCCTCAAAATTTGGGACCGACCGGGGGCATCTGGGCTCACTGCCCTCCTGCGGTAGGGGTAATGGTCGGGAGCAGGATATTTATGGGGGGGGGGGGGAAGGAGATGGAAGGATGTGGAAAATGGAGAACAATGTAACTAAACAGAACCAGAAATAAAATAACATACACATGAAGCCCAAGTTTTGTTATTCTTGTTTTCTCCCAGGAGCAGCAATTCTCGTGTATTAACAGAGGCTGTGTAGTATACAGAGTCCATCCCTTCTCCCTGACCCCCATTATTCTGGCTATTAATTCCTTGTACTGAACTCCCTTCCTTCCCCTTTAGTATGTGGCTAAGATTGGCCATTCTTGGCACGGCGAGGAGAGTTCTATGACAGAGTCCCTGGGAGGAGGATTAATCATCTTTCCAATTGACCAGGATGGTTTTCTTTGCCACAATGTAGAAGGTCTGGAGCAGAGCGTGCTGGTGCTTTGACGCTCCCTTTAGTTTAAGGTCCACAGAGTTGAGTTCACTGAACGGCTCAACTCTGTGCCACATATTCGCTTAAAGTAGTCCACAATGTTGTAATAGATATGTCTGCATCGTGCCCTGTGGACATCTAGGGCAGTCTGGGGAAAAGTTGGAGAATTTGGCTCTACTGTCAGTAGTCATGTCGGTCCCATGTATGAATTTGAACTGTACGAGTTTCAGCAGCAGTGACCTGGGGGGTGAAGAATGTCTCATTAAATAAGCCTTTCCCAAATCTTTTTAGTTTTGGGTCTTACCCGGTCCCCCAGCCAATCCAGGATGGGATGGGCAGAATGATCCAGATTATTTTCCGGGGCTTTGGAAATGGCATCCCCGATCTGTAGGCATCTGAAGAAATGTGACTGTGGCATGTCATGGTGTGCCCTTCGAATGACTCAATATCCCTCCCTTGGTTATGAGGTCATCTATCCTTTCCTGGCCAGTCCCTTTCCAGCTAGACGAGTTGATCCCCGAACCTCCCATTTTCAATGAGGGGTTACCCCACAGCGGGGATTGCCTATGTATAGAGGTGGGAAATGCAATTCGTCTATCCCTGCATATCCCCAATGTGCAAGTGACCGTCTATAAAGGGTTAATCCCCCGGGTTCTATCTTTAGTGGGAGATAAGGTGAACCCAGCTAGTGACAACAGGCTCACAGAAACTACCCCCCATGATTTCGTTGCCCCTTGCTTTAACTGGTTGATCCAGTGCTTAATGTTCCAAAGGGTGATTGCTTTGTGGTACTTAAAGAAGTCCGATAGGGCAAGGTGCCTTCTTTCCTAGGTAGGGTTAGGGATTGGTAACCTATTCACGCTAATTTGTGGTTCCATATGAAGGAGGCGATGTGGGAGTGGACAATGGCGGAGCCAGGATTTTCAGGTAGGGGGGGCAACCCCTCCAGCAATGAAAAATTATAGGAGTTGTTAGTAAGGACTTGTCCCTTGCTTTTTATTTGACGCGTGTGCGGCGATAGCGCAGCCATCGATCGTGAGTCGAATTCGAACCGTGTGTGATCGGCATCGCGCTCGCTCAAGGTGTTTGCCTTCAGGGAAGTCGTGTACTGGATACGCAACTGCGCACAATTCTGAGTCACTTATAACTGCTTTGCCGTTACTTATTGTCAATTATGGACTCAAGACTATTGTTTTATTATCTCATAGAGTCCATGGACGTAATAACATGCTACACAGTGGCAGTGGGGGTCGCAAAATACCGATTTATTACTAATAAACCACAATGATCCGATCGAAATTAGGGATTTTTATCGGATCATTTGGGGGGCACGAAGGAGACCCCCCCCCCCCCCCCCCCACTGGCTCCGCCAGTGGGAGTGGATTGTCTTTTTTTATGTTTTCATTGTGACACAACGCGAGCCCGGTACAATGACGCCGATCGCCATTGGAAGGGAACAAATTCCGCGAGCAGAAACTCGAATTGGGCGTGGTAGGATCGTACGTAGAGGGGGGGGGGTCGGACTCACTGTCTCAGGCAAGCGGGGACCACGCATAGGGACATGAGGATTTGTATGGAGAGAGAGAAGGAGGACAGGGAAAGGTAACTCACACTCAGGGAAGACCATGGGCCCGAAGGAGGTGGGGGGGTGGGGGTGTCTTGAATAGGGGCTTTTGGATGCAGGTTGGAACCATTTGTAGATGGTATAGGAGCGTGGGCAAGACCATCATCTTTACAAGGTGGGCCCTGTTAGGGAGGGATCAATGCTGCTTTGAACCATTTGTATTCCGAACCACAATTTTCGTCACTGTGCATATCCTCTGGAGTCTAAACATTAACATAAATATACTGTACAGATAACACCGTGGCAAGCTATTTACGATGATAGTGACTTTTTCAGTTTGGGAAGAAATTTAAACATCTTAATCTAAAAGTCAGTGTATCTTGCTGTTGGCATCTCTGAGCTAGTGATGGAAATTCCACATTCGTATGGTCGGGACCAGTTTATCCAAAGGAATTGCTCTTCACTTCACACCAGCAAGGATCTGCATTTATTCACTCGGTGATATCTCAAAAGCACCTTGAAATATATGATCATCAACGAATGCAACATCACACAGATAAAGAATATATGATCAAAAACGAATGCAACATCACACAGATAAAGAAAGAGGAAATAGGTCATAACGACGATGTTGTCAAACAACAACAATACTTTATGGCGTTACAGACAAAATATAAATTCTGTACACAAAGTTGAGCGCAAATGGCCATCAGTCATTTTCAGATATAAGCAACTGTGCAAGGTGAATGTATATGAAAATAGGTTTTCCCCTTTTTTTTGGCAACAAAACAGATGTTAAGATGTTAAAACCCCAAACTGAAACATTTTACAAGGAATCATGTCTCCATTAACTGGCAAAGGTCTCATGATGAATGTATATGTTGGGTCAACCCAAAGCAGTTCAGAGGGCTTCACGATGATACAGATGGCTCGCCAAGTGGTCAGAATTTATAGCACTGAGATGGCACTGCTGAGATTTGGGGTTTAAAATCAGGCAGCCCCCAATTTAATTCGTCTCCATTCCAGCTCTGAGAGTCGAATATTAGTAACATTTTTTTATGCAACTATTATAAATCTCATTGGAAAAATGTATGGAAAAGTGCTGGGCTCTACCAAGTGGACCAGAAATCACTTGAAGGGATCTCAGAAGTAGCTCTCTGATACCTACTTCTGTGATTCATTCTCTAACTCGAGGCAGTTGCACTGCTCTGAGATTGGAATGGACACTGTCTCATGACGACGTGACACTGAAATCGAAATTGGAATAACATGTGGCGGAAGGAAAAAACACTCAACTCGAATTAAACATTAAGTTGTAATTCTCCTTTCCCAATGTTATTGAATTACACATAGGAACCATCACCCCTTATTGCAGGCACAGATGCCACTGAGGATTATCTTCCAATGGCAGAGATGAGATGTCATGTAAGGCGCTTTGAAGTTATAAGGGATTTAAGCATCCTATAAATGAAAATACTATTTTTTGTAAAAAAAAAGAAAATATGCATACATGCAAATGTACATAATTCGTGCGCCACGGAGGCGAGATGTTATCTCCCTCGCCTGGTATGCAGGAGGTCGTGAGTCCGATCCCGACCGTGACACCTGCATATTTGGAGGTTGCATGTTCTCTCCGTGGTCGTGTGGATTTTCCTCCGTGTTCTACGGTTTTTCTCTCCACATTTAGAAACATGTATTTAGATAATTTCGCTGCTATACATTTCCACATGATAGTCCACTTCGTTGAGCTTTCATTCATGGCCAGGGAGTGTCTGAAAGAGGTAATAGCTCAGTGGGCTTTATTTGGTGAAATAAAAGTTTTAGTTTGTTTATATAAAAGCAACAAATGTGAGCTAAACAATGTGAAGCCGATTTTCCCCAGTGACGGTCCCACACAAACTCTTCAACCCCGCAGAGGCTACGTCAGTAGAATCAAGCGGCTAACTTCACTCCAGAAATTCTCAGCAGGCCAACACATCACAAACATAAACAGTACCGCCACTTTCTCACTCCCACAGTGCAGCCAATGTTGCCACCTCGAAGGCTCAAATAGAACATTCTCTGCAAATGATGAGAACCCCCATCACAATGGAAACGTGCGTTGCAGGCTGGAAACAATTATATTTATCAACACAATAGATTTTGTTGTATATCATTTGTTGTCCTTCCCCCGCACGTCCGACTCGCACGGTTGGCTACGTATGGTGCAAAAGAAGTCCAACGTACATACACACAGATGTGTGCCGCACGTAAACTGGAAGGCACGACTCCCATAAAGCCCTATACGCATGCCATGTGATGGCCATATTGCACGGTGTAAACACGTGGTGGTCATGTCAAGCTATATATGAACTATAAAACCACCAAGATTAACCAATATATTTAAAACTTGAAGACACAGGAAAAAGGAAAGAGATAAAACAAGACAAGAGTGTTGTGTTTTTTTGCAATGGGTGCTCTGGTTACACGCACACTTATCATGTATGTGCGTTGAACTTCTTTGGCACTATACGAGCCAACCATACTAATCGGAAGTGCGAGTGAAGGGCAATAAACTAAACACAAAAACAGTTCTAAAGAAATTAGTTTACAATCGAGATTTTAAAGTATAACTGTGGGAGAAAGGGCGTTCCAGACGGCTGCAGAAGCGCATCAGAAAGTGCGCGATACGGTGATCGTCTTTGTTCGATAGCTAGCCAAAAGCCACTCGTGCAGGGATGACCGCGCCAGTCAACACTTGTGCTCCTGAAATCAGAGTGGGTTCTGAGGACGAGCACACAGCTCTCCAAAGCGCAAACGCTGGAGCATTCCCCAGCTCCTCGCTCGCGCCTCCAATTTGCACGATTGAACTTCGGTCGCACCGTACGTAGCCAACACACATAAGTACTCCAGCCAAGAGTTTCCTCCCAGGAGGCAACAATACAGACATGAATTCTACCAGCGCCAGTCTTGCAAGATCAGCAAGAGCGATCCTCCCACCCCGCACCTAGCACCTGCTGAGAGTCACCCTTACCAATAAACAGATGTAGTCAAAATGTTAATAGAACACGTGGCTGTCCCAGACCCAGAGGCCATTACACCAGAAGAACTTCCCAGCTCTGCACGCCAACCATAACCCTCAGAATGACAGCTGCAAGTAGGGGGAGTGGGGCGCAGTAGCACTCTGCACCGAACCATCAGACCAAATACAACCCATACAGCACCAGCATCTTTCAGCTAAAGGCCGAGGTAAACAATGAGGAGCTCAGCCCTGATTTCAATGATAGGGAATTGATCTGCCAAATTTTTTATGGGAATATAATTACAAACCAAGGGAGACTCAACTGAGAATGCACGCGAACCAAGGTTTAGTCGGCAACTGCAGCCTGGATGACAAAAACTCAGGACGAGGTGTATGAAGATGTAAGAGGGGAAAGATAAGCAGGGGGCAAGTCCATGCACAACTTTGAAATCACGAAGTCTGATCTTCAACTTGATTCAAGGGTCGATGGGAAGTCAGTGAAGAGAATATAAATGGAACGGTCGGGATTATGGTTGCGAGTAAGCATAGTTGCAGCAGGATACGGATTTCAAGTTCAGTGCGCTAACGATTATACCACGTTAACATAGTTCCAGCAGAAAGGTCTTTATTTTATCACCAGAAAACCTAATTACAACAGCAAAACAGCGTATCGCAAGTCCTTGAACTGCATTTGGTCCATACAACTACATAGCCCGAGTTACGTGCAATAAACACGGCAACATTTTCCAATAAGCTACTTGCTATTATTCCCATAATGGCCACAGCAACAACTGTACATTACTAATGAAGACAACCAGCCTCATCACTACCCTTCACGCAGTTATAGCTATCATAGCACCTATTGCATATCACGCTCAGTGGTGCTCATCTGAACGATATTAGCCATTAGCGTTTTACCCATGGCACGTACTATTCAATTGTGATTATCCTATTTTTATAGTACCATCTTAAACAAGATACTTTAATATGAACCCATCGTTAATGATTTTGACCATTTTAAAACATTTACTTAAAAAAACTCAATAATTTATCACCAAAAACTCATTAAAATTAAAACTGATCGGAATGCGCACATTCTTCATACCAGGCCACCTATTAATGCTATTAAAAGCACACGACCGTGCCACAGATATTAATAATCCAGTACACATGTATAATGTACGACTCCGGAGACAATAACTGTAGAGGCATCTTCTTTATTATTTCTCATAACTCTTACACTTGCTAGCACGTCACACAACACCGACTGCCTAGCAACGACGGTGCTGACCGACTAGATAGCTGGCTAACTATATAGCAGTGGTGACGTCGAGTGATGACAAAAGACGGCAGCGACCACGGCGACGATGACAGCAACAATGACGAGACGACCCGACTCCCACGGACAGCCCCAAGCTCCCTCTCTTGCCCCCTTTTATTCTTCCAGTGAAGCCCGGCCCCACCCACACCACCCTTCTGGAACCACCCAGCTTATTCTTTGGTTCTTTCGGTAAAGTCACGTTGTTAGAGAAATAATTTAAAAAGTTAATAAAAATAAAATAAAAAACACTAATGTATACTGTAGCCTGGTTCTTAAATCGGAGCGTACTGGCAATCTATACATTGGCGGAGCCAGTGAGGGGAGGTGGGGTGGCAATTTCGATCGGATCATTGGGGTTCATTAGTAATAAATCGGAATTTTGCGACCCCCACTGCCACTGTGTAGCATATTATTACGTGCCATGGACTCTATGAGATGATAGGACAATAGTGTGAGTCCATAATTGGCAATAAGTAACGGCAAAGCAGTTATAAGCGACTCGCAGAATTGTGCGCAGTTGCGTATACAGTACACGACTTCCCTGAAGGAATTCCTTCAGCGAGCACGATGCCGATCACACATGGTTCAAATTCGATTTCAATCGATGGCAATGCCATCGCCACACACGCGTCGAATAAAAAGCAATGGACAAGTCCTTAACAACTCCGATCCTTTTTCATTGCTGGAGGGGTTGCCCCCCCCCCCCAAACCCTACCTGAAAATCCTGGCTCCGCCATTGAATCTATACTGTAGACTGTAGCCTGGTTATTAAGTTCGGTGAGTGTACTGGCAGTCTATAATGTAGACTGTAGCCTGGTTCTTAACCTCAGTGAGCATACTGGCAGTCTCTAATGTAGATTGTAGCCTGGTTCTGATGAAGTGATACCGTTTCTTTTTATTTGAGGCGTAAAAGGCTGACAGTCAATTTCTTTATGGGAAGGAGGTATAAAAGGTTGGCATGCTACCTTTCTTGGATGTTCCAATCAAAAAGAGACCAGATGGCTCCGAGCCATTCTGTCTACAGGAAAGTAACCCATACCAACGCCTACCTAAAACCTGATTCCCACCACCACCCATCCCAGAAGAATTCCCTCATCAAAACGCTGCACCATAGAGCTCACTGTATCTCCGACCATGAACACATAATCAGTGAACTCAAAACACGCACACCAAGCTCTCAAGGCGAATGGATATTCTGACTACACAATCTGCAAAGCCACATCTCCCCAACCGTGAGGAGGGAGCCATCTGAGGATCAAATCAAAACGATCACCCTGCCATACATAGTAGGGCTAACCAAAATCATGAACACAAGATCCAGGTCCGATTTAACACTACATAAAGTTCGTGATCTGTGAAGGACAAGATTCCTGACATACAATATTCCGGTGTCTACAAACTAAGCTCTATCTGCAGCAGCAGTTACATTGGGGAAACTAAGCGACATGTCTCGGACCGTGTTCATGAGCACAAGGCAGATTTGAAACACGGTAGAACCAAATCATTTTAATGCCGCTGGCTCACACGAAATTGATTTCTCTAAGACAAATGGTATTTTGCAAGCCTACTGGCAATCACCAAAGATTAGTTCATGAAGCCATCCATATATTCTCTTCTAGATTTGAAGCTTTCGTGACTGCAAGGATCCATACTCTTTGGTTATAGACTGCCAGTACACTCACGGAAGTTAAGTCAAAATTTAACCATCTCGCTGGTTCTGGGAGCTACAAAATGGATCCTTTCCAAGACCCTTGGCCCAGTTATACTCCCTTCCATGACCCTTTCTCCACATCTTCCCTTTGGGTGGGTACACATGTACATCCCGATTCCAAACCATTATTGTACCATGTCATACCATGACCATCAATCGGCGAGGAGAAATACGCCCTCGCCACACACACACCTGGGATTTGTCCCGAGATAATTTCCCCCCAAATTTGATTTGTCCCCTAGGCAGCCTAGCACGCAAACTCAGCCAAGACATGAGTTTGGGCCCCAGACCCTGTAATAACATGATTGAATGTCATCCGGACTCTTCTGGAAATCCAATGGAAATATAATTTAATATATATTGTATGCTGTGGAATGAACAGGTAAAGCCGTTTTTTATTTTTATCAAAGTCTTGATTTTGGGGAAAGAGCCCCATAGCTTTAACAGCTTAATGCGAGCTATGAAAGCTTTGGTGTTTGCCTTGTCCTCACTTTATGGCGGCCTTTGGCCTAGCATTGGCGAGACAACGCCATAACGGAGGCTCTCTCTGGTGTCATACAAAAACACATTCCTGCGGAGGGAGCTGGTAGGGTTGCTCGGTCAATGGCCAGGGTCAACGGCGGCACCACGTGGTGTATTCCGCAAATATGCCCGACTGAGGGCCGGCACAAGCCGGCGTGAAGGGTGGGGACCTGGGATGGTGGAGAGAAAAAAAAAGCTGTTGCTAAAAAAAATTGAGTACAATACCCACGAATTGGCGGCTTATAATGTAGAGATTGAGAGCAGCCACGTACTCCAAACGCATGTTGTTGATTCTCCACGTGGAGGAAAAAATGTCGTGAAGATGGCCAGACGTGGTTGGTGGCCACCCACCCCCTCGTGTGTGCCGTGGCCACCTTCCCCACCCAGCCCCTCCCCACCTCCCATTTTTGGATGCACGACGGACAGACACAATCATCCCCTATGGGCTGGTGGAACCAGGAGGTTCCTACCAGTATGAAAATACTTGCTAGCACCGTACTGACAATTTCACTGCGGACTGTGGCCTTTGTAAACGGAGGGAGTGTTTGGGAACCGTAGGCTTAAATAACGCTTTCAAAAATGTTTACCACAGGCAGATTACTAATTAATCGCCAGCCACCCAGAAATTCAAGTCCGACACTTTCCACACTGATTATCTGACAAACCCCACCCACTAAAAATATTTATTTCTGGGGAAGTGTTTCCATTTGGCCAAAACGGATGCTTCGCTTCTCTTGGTTAACATAACCCCAGTTATTATTTTGAATTAACTTGTTACTTTCGGTAGTGATAAGCAAGGCGATAGGCAAGGTGGGGTCAAACTATCCCAACGACTGACATAGCATTGAGGCATTCTTAATAAAGGCTGTAAATCAGAATTTTGGTTTATAATCCATGCAATATAATTTTTGGATTATTACATCTCAGGCTCGAGAGGTGGCAGCGACTTGGGGAGGCGTTTAGCCATCAGTGGATTCACCTTATCCGACAATAATGATATGCAATACAGTTAGGTACTCAACTCCGCCTCAAGTCCATCCATTGTAAACCCTCCCGAAAGTCCCACTCCGTTGCCTTCTCCTGTAAGATCTGTAACAGCTGCACAGCAAGCATCCGAAGCTGTCATCAAGCACTGAAATCCAAGAAAATATTCCATGAGTAATTAAACCCAGGGACGGACGGCACAGATGTGAGCGCTGCATAACAGTACAGGCTAGCTTGGTATTACCATCACCACCCATTTCAACAAGCAGCTGCCACCTCTGGCATTTTTTTTAAATCAGACAGTTATTTTGTTAAGATTTGTATATGTTACAGTCTAAGCCATGAGAGTTTCCAAAATCGTGCGACTCTCAAAAAGCATTCAAAGTTGACGATTTTCCACGTTCAGGTAAAAGAGCGTGCGAACGTCGTCTCAAAGCCAGCGAGCAGGAACAAAAAAGCACAGATACGAGGGATGACATTTTGTTAACAACAAAAAATTTGCGAACTAAAAATGGCATTTTCTTCTGTAAGACGAGACATGTCCCAGCAATGCAGTTTTTGAAAAGGCTGCAAGTGGAATGCAAGTTAAGTTTCCCCAAACATTCCAAATATGATAACATCCACCTCACACGACCTACACACTTGCATCGTGATAATGCAATGTATGGGCGTGGGCATGAACATGCCGCACATTGAAAGTGGTTGTACATCAAATACGGAGAAAAACACCATATTCTGGCAAAGACCCTGCAGCAAAATGTCACAAAAAATGAGATTATTAGAATCATGTGCTTGCTTTAGGGGCGTGAAGAAATTTGAATGAGTGGAACGCTTAGTTGTCTTTGTTCAAAGAGACATGGCGTGCGACTCAAGTATTATTTCGCCCCATGCAAAACACTTATCCTTCTTTCCTCGCACTGCTCGACCATGGAATTTCCACCCAGTCTCAAGTCTATAAACGCCTTAACTCCAAGAAGTTAAGTTTGTTTCTGGCTAATTGACGTGTTGGGTCTTTGGGCCAGTGCTCAGTACTTGTCAAAACAATGTAAGGCGACAATAGTTGAGCCATTATTTTGATTATGATGACGGCATGAGTACTTTCAGAATGAATTCCTCCTCCATCCATAATGTATTCTTTAACATTTTGGTGAATATAGCAGCCTCTAGTGGCTGGAGAGGGGGGGGGGTCACATGATTTGGAAATCGGGCATTGAGTCGTGGGATGTTCCACGGTCTGTTGTGGGTGGTGACCAGTCGCACAATTTGCTCTCTTAAAACCATGGCGGGGGGGGGGGCTTGTTTAGAAGGGCCATTGGCACGAAACGTCGCCCATTATATATGCACTGTATTTTTCCCCACTTAAGGACGATGGTATTGGCACACACTGTAAAAAGCGTTGCCCGGCCGAGCTTTTCGTCATAGTGCAGCAGTGACGTCAATGCATTTAAATTCCCTCGAGACGCTGGGGGGGAGGGGGTTGGGGGTTTAACGGCGTTAGATCGCCACGGTGAAGACGGCGCTGGCCGCAACTTTACGGTCACCATTCCCCTTGCCTCTCCCCTCCCCATTCGTACCCTCCGCGGCCTCACCAAAACACAACGGCCGTGCGCACGAGCACAATAGCCTCTCAACACGTTCGTCACTGACACCGCTCTTCAATAGGAATTACAATATACTGTGATAAGCGACGTTCCGGGCAATGACCACTAGGTCATAGCCACTTTGTCCTGCTAATTAGAAGGCCCATTGCCCGAAACGTCGCCCCTTATATTTACCCCATTTAAGGACGGCGCTGTTGATCAATGTGTTGAGTTGTTTTTTTTTCTCTCTCTCTACGCGATCTGTGTTCCCCCCTCCCTCCCCCACCCAGGGTTGCGTCTTCTGCCAATTAAGGCCGAATACACAGCAGCCTGATAGCACGAGCGCCAATGGCGTGATGATGGTGGGGACGTGATGAATGATGGAGCAGCGCGGTGGGGGGGTAGCTCGGGGGAGCCGAGCTCGCGCACAAAACCCCGCGCGCTGACGTCAATCGCGAGCTGCCACCACCGCCCGCCTCGGCACTGCGTCACCGGGAGGGAAGGACGAGGGGAGAAGAGGGGTCACACGAGCCCTCTCGAAATTCCTTCACTCTTTGTCCCCCCCACCTCACCCACCCGCGGCGCCCCATTCCCTCGTTCTATTCCCTTGCGCGCCAGTGTTACTCAACCGTTCACGCAAGAAACACTTTCTAAATGGAGCAACGTGTCCTGAGGTTGTTGCGCGCCAATTCCTCGCGAGCGTGGACCGGGCAACTTCTCGTGGACGCGCGGTGGGGGCTCGAGGTGCCGTCTGCTGCCGCTCTGTGCTCGGTTAAGATGTTTTTCCTGTTCATGTTTTTTGTTTGTTGCGGTTGCACCCGATTTAAGAGCCTAATGGCTCACAGGGCTATACCAAATAAATGAAACTGAAAACTGAAACCGATTCCATAGAATCAGAATCAAAAGCGAATACATAGCACAACTAAATTATTCTTATCCACACTGCTATTCTTCCTTTAGCCAGAATTAGCTGCAATTCCTACCCACCGTAAACTAGTGTGAAATTGCAAATATAATCTGGGATACTGGTCCCCCACATCATGACAGATAAGGAGAGTTCTTCCATGTATGCCAAGCGAAGATTGATACACAAACGATCCCATTCGTGTAATCGCATGTTTAAGAGCAGATTTTACTCTAATCGATGCGTCGTTCCACCGCTAATGGATACAATGCATGTTCAGACTGGTCAATCGAATTATTTTTTTGTGCGCTTTCATTCAAGGTGCTTGGCAAAGCTTAAATGACAGAATGAAAGGATGCAGTTGACAGGGGCGGTACAAGGATTGAGGAATGAGTGACAGCGATTGAGGGGTACTTGGGGATCACGAAAGGGTAGGGGAGAGATGGGAATGAGTGGAGGGGCAAGGGGAGAAAAAGAGGATGAGAATGGGCAAGAGAGAAGAGGCGAGGCTTTAAGGCAGAAACGGAAGATGAAGACAAATACATATCCAGTCTATCGATAGAGCAAGCTTAAATAATTCCAACTAATACAACAAACTCCTAATCAGTATGCATATATATGCCTCATTGCTACTATATTTAGGTTAACCACAATAACAAGTTGGAAAGTGTCGGCACTCACATTTGGCATCAAGCCCATTGGGGGGGGGGGGGGGGGGGATGTCTATAGATGTTTAAAGTACAATACACGTTGGGCAACTCATCTGCACTGCAGCAGAATGATATTAATTGCATAGAGCAAAGACTATAATCCAATTACTCTCGGGTGAAACATAATTTACCACTGTCATAATTAACAAATACGGTATAGTGGTGGTGCAGTGATAAGTGGACCAGTATGGGCCCGGTGACCAGAGTTCATTTCCCAGCCAAATAAAAAGATTTTAATATATTAACCAGTTCTAGCTCCCTCCCCCACTTCAACCCACACTGCCCAGCATGGTGAAGTATGTTCAAACAATACCTAAAACGAAGAGGCATCCTTGGATTGATCAAGGGCTATAATTAGATGGGTTTTTTGGAATGCAAATTAACCACATTACATCATTTTGGCACGTGGATGCACATAGATCGCGTTTCTATTCTTAAAAGACACGCATGCCACATCCGCATTGTCCACGGGAACATTCCCAGCTATTTAAAACCTCTGAAACTATCAGATGCACATTTTTTGCCGGTTTGCATAGTATGTCTAACGACAGGCAAAGGTGGTCAAGTTATTTTAGATTTCAAAAAATGTAGGCCAATAAATTGTAACAAGCGTCTGACGGGTACTACTGCAGCAACTACAAAGCGAGAGCAACAAGACCAATTTGTGTGTTTGTTTATTTTTTTTCCCAAGGCAAATACCACAGACAGGTGCACCATCATATTTTGTAACACCACAAAACAAAACCCGCAAATACCACAAAAAAGCCCAAACTCGACACTCCAATGGCACACGCGTGCCGGCCAAACCATGACGGGGAGGGCGGCAGGGGTGCTTTGCCTGCTGGTGAATGCCTCTGGACGAGTGGAAAGTTCCAGCGGTCCGTGCTAGATTCGCCAGCACGCTGGGATCAGGGCACGGGGTAGTGGGAGTTTCCTCCTCCTCCATGCCAGAGTGCCAGCCACGAGCACCGTCACGGCGAGAGGCAACACCACCGCCGCCGTTGTCGCAGCCGCCTCACCGCTCGAGTCTGAATGGCGACAAAAAAAACCCCGCAAATTTCGCAGTCTTCTGAATGCCACAGCACCACCAGATTCATGGCCGAGTTGTAAAAAAAAAAAGCTGAGGTTGAATTGGTAGTCACGGTGAACACCTGTGTGAGAGATCGAGACAGGAACCCGTCCAGTGCCAACCCTTCACTCTCAGCGACCACTGTGGAAGGAGGCGATCAAACAGCTCCCATAACCACACACTGCAGGGAGGCCTCCATCCAGCAGTGAATTGGCAGCTGTAATACATGCTTTCATCATAGCCAACCAAATGAGGAAATATCGTGCAGGTGCAAGGATTATGGAGCAATATCCAACATTGCACTTTTCCTAAGGTATTCGATTGGCATTAACGACGTGACAAGACACGACCCAGTGACATGCAGCGAAACCATTTGGCGCAGTTTGAATTGCCAAGTTTTGAACAGCGTTCCGATCAATTTGGCAAGGGGAAGGGCAACGTCTCCAAGAGAAACTTGATATACCGGTTTGATTTTGACTTGAATTCCTGCAGTCACGAAAGTTTTATGTTATTTGGTTCTTTTGGTAAAATCACGTGGATAGATAAAATAAAAATAAAGTAAATACAAATATCACGGCGTTTGGGATCGCAACACAAGCGGTCGTCATCAGGAAAAGGTGCTAGCCTCTAAAGGCAAACTGTTTATAACGGTTTGGAGATGGGTGTAGCCCAAGTGTATCAGCAGCACCACCAGCATGGGCCGTGCAGCAATGCCAATGCAGCAGCAATGCCAATGCAGTAAAAGGGCCCCCCACGAAATCACTGCACCCCGCTCCACACACCACACTGCTGACGCTGGAGGTTGATTGACAAGAAAACAAAAGTCAGGTCATGACCCAAGTAGTTGATGACAACTAATGATTGCCGAGTCTATAACCTTCCTCTCGGTTGAAATTGTCTATATGGATAGCTTCATGAACGAATCCTTACTCCTTTGATTCTTTTGGTAAAGTCACGTAGGTATAAAATAAATCGCGACGTTTCGGGCGCAACACAAGCGTCCGTCATCAGGTGGGAAAGCATGGTATGCTGCTGAAGCACTGTTTTAAAAGGTTTGAAACGAGTGTAGCCTAAGGGCACCCAAAATGCCAGGGCTTGTCAGAGCACTTTACACGAGATACAGCTTTCATAACGGCTCACGTTTAGAAGGGCACCCCCAGTGGCAGCTGTCCATGTGCAGAACAAGAACTCTGCACCTGGCCTGCAAGCAGGCCTGAGTCTGACAGTGGTGTGATTATTTCCAGGTGTAATCCAAATGGAAATTCGATTGGCTGGTCAGGGTTTCTGCAATGTTGCCAGGCTTTTTTAATTTCCACTTGCTACGGTCGTGGGCAGACCTGCAGTAAGATATGCAGATTTGATTTAATGAGGTCACAGTCTATGTTTTCACTTTGGAAGACTATCGATGACGTACTTAGAACGGGACAGATCAAGCAATTCAGTTGATGAATTGACTACGTTATTGGAGCCGATTATTCAGGCTCCTCTAAAAAGGAATCTAAAATCGGTAACGTATTACTATTATTTAGGATTTTTTAAGGTACAGTAGACCTCAAAGGGCTTCAGAACACCGTACCTCAGATTTGCCACATCTCCAAATAGCACGGTTGGCTACATACGGTGCAAAAGAAATTCAACATATATATGTACAGTAAAATGTACACAAACACATATCTCCAGTTTACATAAAATAAGGAAAACAAGTTAGGTTTTAGTTTCTTGCCAAATGGGAGAATGGCAGCGGTCGGGTGCAGTTCTACAGGCAGAAAGTGTTTCAAACCAGAGGGCCAAGGCTAGAAAAAGCCCAAGCTCCAAAAGATGTTTTCCAAAAGCATGGCTGACAGAGGTGCACCGTCATGGTGTGTAAAGCTGCAAAGAGGAAATTGCTAAAAGTGCTTTAATAAAAAAAAAAATTGCATAGCCCCCACGCGGGTGATGGAGGTGCGGACTGCACCGGCGTGGTCATGGGCCCTCCCGAAGCGGAGCAGGTCGCGCTTGTCGATGGCGGGATGATCCGTTTGGTCCCCGCTCACGGTCAGGGGGCCCAGGCCCACGTAGCCGCTCACCACAATGCCTGCACACACAAAAACACAAGGAAGAAAAACCATGGGTATGCATGGATCCTACAACTCCATAAATAGCATTTGTATGCAGGAAAGCATTTAGTTCAAGATTTAATTCGCAGTACACAATAAGGTAAACGTACATACGTTAGCGATTATGCCGTTCTAAAGCTGCGAGTCCCAGAGTGAGATGACGTCATTGCAATAGTAGTTCATCGTGTACGAGTTATTGTGCCCCAGACGTTTGAGACAAAGCTAAGGCATTCATTCTTTAAACCTTGCTTTGTAAAGTTGGTCAGGCTTTCATGAATAGCTCTATATATTCAGGAAAGCCTCAACAAGTCCAGCTTCAGCCAGGAAAGTGCTGCATTGGGATATTTAACCATTTTCATTACGAGTGTTTAACCATGTGGGATGAAAGTGGAAAACCCAAAGAAACTCGCCATTGGGAAGCTCACGGCCCCACAAGCAGCAGGAACCGTCGCCTTTTCCACAAATTGAAAATAAAACAAATCACCCGAGCACTATTTCGGCACGCCGCGACCAACGATGGAACATGTCGAGTCGAAATCGATCTCGTGCACGATGTCTACGAGCCTCTCGCGAGCTCGTGTCCACCATAGGCAATCGCCGCACCTGGAGAACAGGCAACCTCGACACGGAATTAGGGCCATGACTTAATCCATATTAACACCAGAGAAATGAGGACTTAGTTGTAATGCAGCGACTTACACGCTGTATTTTGAACCGCAACAAGGGAGACAAAATGATAAATATTTTTACAACTGAAACTCGATAAACAGATATAACCTAGAAAGTTAAACAGATACGAAGCTGGGTGGGTGTGGTCAGGGGCCCTTAGCCAACAGCCACGAGGTCGTCTGTTAATCAAGTCAAAAGTACAACAAAAATTCCCTCCGACCAAATGATTAGACTTATTTGCCAATGCTTCTGCTGCGTTGGCAGTGGTGAGCAAGCAGAGAAACTCGGTTGTCATTTACACCGCGACCCTCAAAGAAATAAGGGTGTCTGAAAATGAATATACCAAAAAGAAAGTTGAAGAGTTGGATTGTCATGCGTGATGATTACAAATCATATATGAATATATGCATTCGACTTAAAATTGTAGTTTGTTGTGAATATTTATTGGTATCTTCTGCATCAAGAGAAACCCCATTATCTCATTAAAAGGCCACCCGTTCACCCGACTTAACACCATTCGATTTTAATCTGAGGTTTGTTAAATAGTAAAGTCTACACGAGAAAAAAGGGACTTGAAGCACTTCAACATCGTATTGTTGATGCTGTGTCATACATCCCTATAGCGGTGTTTGAAT
Source organism: Petromyzon marinus (assembly GCF_048934315.1). Lineage (NCBI taxonomy): Eukaryota > Metazoa > Chordata > Hyperoartia > Petromyzontiformes > Petromyzontidae > Petromyzon > Petromyzon marinus. The sequence goes on along the minus strand of NC_133716.1, from coordinate 949,316 downwards.
GCCAAATTATGTTGATAATGAATGGACGGCATATACAAGTTTATTAATAACTGTAGAATATAATGGAAAAATTACACGAACTAAAAACATAAGTCAGTTTAACACGTAGGCGTTCGTGACCAATATCATCCACTGTTTTTTTTTTCGGTTAGATCGTATAAATGTCTCATTAAACCCGCCACAGCCAATTAGTAAGGTTTGTCATGTAAACAGAAGATGCCAATGCGTTACTAGTGTAGTGGGTTCAACAGTCGCAGACGTAGACTTGAGGTAGTGCATTTATTTAGTTCCAACACACGGGGTAACTTCCCCCTAACAGAATAACAACATCAGGTGGTGACTACCCGGCTAACTACACTAGTTACCACAATTACCACACTAGTTACCACGTAACTGTTACTATGGACCCGGGTCCAACAGCATTTACCCGTGTCCACGTGCTGGAAGACTCGTAGAATGGAGATCGTAGACGAAGGGTTTTTTCCCAGGATTAACAACCCCGGTCCCTCTCGGGACTGGGCTTATATTCTCTGCAGCATGGTCGGCCCTGACCTTGGCCACATCCACCTTCCAAAACCATTGGGAAGGATCTGGGTCCCAATCACGTGACCCCCCCCCTAGCCTCCTCTTGGGGGCCAGTCATCTTAACCGGTCACGTGTCCTCGCGGGTCAACTAGAGTGCCATGGCCTCGCACGACTTTCCCCTTTGGTCGGCACCCACACACCGTGTCCTGTAGGGCCGGCACTTCACTTACAGCATGGTGCCATCCAGCGCTGTTACTCTACTGGTACAACACACTGATGTGTTGGAGAACAAAGCCACGAGATTTAAAACCGAGTACGACGTTTCGCCAGTAATTACAACTAGCTTCATCCGGCGACAGCCATATGTGGAGAAATCCTCCTGTTTCATTCCTGAAATAAAGGGGTAGATGTGATGATATCACTTGAGCACTTCTTGAGCGATGTGTGTGGGGGGGGGGGAATTAATGAATGCATATAAAGGACAATAGGTATCCATTACAGGTTGGGTTATTTATGTAGTGCGTTCCAGGAGACTGGAGACGCAGTACTTGAGGCAACATGTTTATTTACTAACTGTGGAATACACGTTTCCTAACAGAGGGGTAACGGCCCCTCTACCCGATACTTAGAGAGGTATGGCCTCTGGGCTAGCGTGTCCCATCAATGGGACCACTCACAATCCCTCCGGCTAAGGGGGGCTAAGGGGACCCAAGTGGAGGCTACCTGACCCGACCCAGCGAAGGTTCTTCATAGCATAATTTCAAGTGCTACGAAGGGATACTGCCCTAAACATCTATAGAACTTTTCTTTTTAACGCCACAGTATTGATGAATGCGTTGAGTTTTTTTTACCAAATTGACTTTCGGCAGAGTGCATAGACGCGCAATACAATAGACTTTGCTGCACTGTCCTCCACTGCTGCCGACAATGTAGTTATGCAGCCGACAACACCACCAGGTGTGCACGGCAGTCGCCCATCCAAGCAGCATCAAGGCTCAAACCAGCTTAGCTTTCAAGATCTGACATGAACAGGGGTCATAGGCACAATGCCTAAAAAGAAATCAGTTGTGACTTAATTACATTTACAAGTTTGAGGAAAAAGGAAATATTTTAGGAAAAGGTTCTCTTTTGGAAATACCAATTATGATATTCTTTACCCAGAATTGACAGGCGGTGGGGCACTTAATGGGCCACTCACCAGGATGTTGCTGCATGCCATCATCCTGGCAAGACGACTGTGGACCTTCAGGGAAGAGGGTGGGGTCCCAGGAGAACCCAGAGCCGGGCGTGGACCATCCTAACAATTTGCAGTTTTGCAATGACTAGCGCCACTGAAATCCTGAGTTATGTCGGCTTGAAGTCGCCTGCTGTGATGTAGCTGGAATGTATCATGGTGCAACGGTTATGGCCTCAGGCATTGATTGCGCAAAAAAACACCCCAATTAAACTTGGCTCTGCACAACGGCAACGGCTAACAGTGGTGAGAAATACCCAAACCAGTCCAGCTCCATCCGCCTACTCCCACCATACCCCTTCACCAACCCGTACTGAAGAACGGGGAAGTAAAGTCAAAACCCCCTGAGGGGACCCTGCATGGGGAGCCCTTTATCTAGCAGTTGATTGACAAAGGGCTATATGTTTTAATTGGTTAGTATGGTTGGCTACGCACCATGCAAAAGAAGTTCGTACACATGACGTCACGAGTAATACAGAAAAACGGTCCTGTAAAATATTTCATGCTGGCTTATAGGGTATGCATTAAGAGGCTTACATTTTAATTGCAATCATAGTTTAACTACTGCATAACAGCATGGCAACTACTATAACATGCTTTTACAAAACACAAGGAGTTTTAACTGCTGTCGACAAGGGATAAATACTGCAAAACATTACCCTAGGTTAGTGGGACGCATTTCTGAATGCTCTCTCACAGGCCACAACCTGCAGCCAGCAGAATTAAACAAATAAATTGTTTTATTCCGAACACAAACAGCTAGCAGTGCACAACGCTTTCTTGTATCACATTGGCCTTGTAAGATAACATTGCAGAACTACATCTTAAGTCACGTCGATAAACCTTTACCCACACTAGAAACATGCACTTTGTATTCCGCAAAGAGTGTTCATTGCGTGGTGAATCACTTCATTATTATTTTTTATTCTCAGAACCAAATTAAGTGCTTAAACAAATTTGGGGTTGAGACCAACGACTTTCAAATCCAGGGTTAAATTATTGGGTTTCTAAGAGGAAGTTTCGTCATTTTTTGTATAGTAGTTAAAAAATATCAGTGCTATTTAAATGTAGGCCTCTAGTCGATGCACGCAACTCCATACACTTAGAAATCCAGTTAAAATCGAGTTGGCATGGTTGGCTACGTACGGTGCGGCAGTTTAACATGCATACAAATCACGGTTGACCAAAACGTGGGATTAGAACAGACATTCAAGAAGATTGTAAGGGTTTGTGATTTGAGCCATCGGACCACCACTACACCACGGTCAGATGGCAAAAACTACAGTAAATACCCAGAATATACTATGCTGCCAATGGGACTCAAAGCATCGGCTCCGTATAAATAGGCCCTCACTGGTAAAAGCGCTGTCCATTCACATTACTTAGCCTCGGTGGCATCACTAGGGTTGGTGTCACCCAGCGCAGCAACTCATGGTGTCTCCCCCCCATGGCCCTCCTCCCGTACCAGACCATACGGAATCATTAGTAATGGTCTTTTGTACTTATGTTACTCGTAAATCGTAATTCACTGAATATAATAGCAAGTGACAAACTCGCAAAAAATTACACCTTTAAATTACAATATCATACATAAAGGCTAAATGTATTTACTTTTGCATAGTTTCATGTGGCTAAAGTGAAAATTCGGTAAGAAAACAATAGAATTGAAAAAAAACGTAAAAACCATTTGAGAACGACATTAAAATCAGATATATTTGCAAGACAGTGATGTTTTTAAAGACAATTAAAAAAGACTCAAATAAAAAAAATGAATTTAAGATTTAAGTTATATTTCTAAACATGTATCAAGGTCACGTAGCACTTCCCCCCAACTTGTCAATTTCTCCATTTAGTTATATAATCAATTGCTATACATGCAAGTTTATTATCAATTTTAATCATAGAATAATGTGATATAGTTGTGAATTGATTACATTTCATAGATTGTTAACACTAAACACAATTGTTTTGCAAAATCTTTCTACATTGAATTACAACATTATCAGTAACAGAGCAGAAGCCTTTTTAGATTTCTCTTCTTTTCCTTAAATTACTACTTCATTCTCAAAAAAGTTTTTGATATAGGTTCACAAATACTAATTACCACAATATTGTAGCTAAAACCAGAAAATGACAAAATCAGTGACTATAAAACACCAGCAGTGACGTTAACCACAGCACGTGCTTGTAGCGCGTGCAGACGAATCCACGTGATTCAAAGCGCCATTGTAGTTGGGTAACAATGACTGCTCTGACCGGAGCGCATTAGAAGGTTTAAAAAGTAAATTAGCAACGAGTTTTAGCCTTGTAGGTACATGTACTGTATCAATATAAGCTGGGCTTACAAAAAATGTTTGTTATTACAGGGATATTTTTTAAAATAAAGAATAAATTTCTGCTGAAACACTGCACAAAAATTGTATAGAGTAATTTTGGTGTCACCCCCTCTGATGGTGTCACCCAGTGTGGTCCGCACCCCCCCCCCCCTCGTGACGCCACTGCTTAGCCTCTCATGTGAAACCACACTAATTGGCTTTTAAACACTCGTTTACCTCCTTTTTGTTTAAGGTATAAACCTGGTTTAATAACAGGCGGTTGAACAGATTCGAACCTAGGGTCTTAAGAGTTACTGGCTCGGTGCTGACACACATGGTCAGATTGAGCCATAGGGATGTTAGTTGGAGGGCCTCTTTCTATTACCGTTTTCCCAACCATGCCCGATGCCAAACACGCTTGTTATTCAGTTACTCACCTTGGGGATTATCAGTTCCAGTTTAAATATTATGTACAAGTGCTAATCGGAGGTGCGGGGGAAGGACAACAAAATAAATGAAAGTTGGAAAGAAATTCGTTTTCAATCTAGATTTAAGAGTGCATAGCTCCCGACTTCCTAATAAATTGTAAGGAAGAACATTCCAGATGACTACCGAAGGGCAACTGAAAGTACAGGATTTAGTGACCATCTTTGTTCAATGGTTAGCCAAAAGCCGCTGCGAGGATGACCGGAGTTTGCATAGTGGTGTACGCTCCTATGAAGAGATTGGCAAGGTATCGTGGTTCGTTTGTGGCAAGCACTTTGTGTGCAATGAGTGCAACTATATTCGTTCGGCAGCCGAAGCCAATGCAGATTGGCGAGCACTGGATGGACATGGTCGAATCTTGCAGTATCCATCAACACGTGCCAAATAATTTTGTACATGCCGTAGTTTGCTCATGCTTTGTGCAAACGTCCCGTAGAGTAGGGAGTTCAATAATCGAGCCTTGTTGATACTATATTACATCCCACCGTGTTGGCTACATCACGACTCAAAAGTGGTTGAATGTGTCGTAGAGCATCAATATTAAAATTTCAGGCCTGTATTTTGCATGTAGTGACCAAAGGACATTATGGTCGAGTATGGTGCCGAGGTTCTTCAGACGAGTAGAACACTGAATCTTGGAGTCTGAGACTGCCAAACCTGATCCTCTGAAATGTTTTCGCCCGAGCGCCAACCAGCAGAACCACCGATTAGCGTGGTTGGTTACGCACGGTGTGAAAGAAGTTCATACATTAAAAGATTTGCATTGAACTGCCCATATAGGACCCACCACTGAGATCTCTACATTGGGTCAAACTTAACATCTCTTAATGATCGACGTCTTATGCATCAGATTTTTATTTATTTATTATGTACTTACAAAAAAATCCACCGATTACCTCATGGATCTCCTTATTGTTTCAGAAAACAAATATGAGCCAAGATCTGGCTCATTTCCCAGCTTCGCATTCCTTATTGCCGTACAAATACTGGAGAAAGGGCTTTTGCTATACATGCCCTTAGGGTCTGGAATGCTATCGCAAATAAACTCCAGCTTGGATCGTTACCAACAAGACGATCACTCAAAAATTATCTAGAGGAGTCGTACAACCAGAGCTGCCACTGCTATCCGGTGACCTTAAATCATAAATATAGCTATAGATGACCGATGTATGAAATTATTATTATTTTGATTATAGTGCGCTGCTGCTATTGTTAATCCGGCTGTTATGGATTGACTTGTACAGCTAGCAAATGATGCTAGGTTTTAGTGGTGTGTTCTGTGTCACTAGTTAACTTTTAACCACATTTGTTGGGAAAACTGTTACGTTGTTTATATAGCATTGTTTTAGTTAGTTTTAGAGGGGCTTGGTTTGGCCCGATTTTTTATTTAGTATAAAGATAAAAATAAATCTATTCTATTATGATTGTTATTGGGATCAAACGTTGAAATGTTTTTTTTTGCACTTGTACGCAGCATGGATGGGTTGTGCTTTTTCTGTAGGATTTTGTTTACGTCTGTGATGTTTAGATTTATGTACAATTCATTTTAGGTGGTGCATCTTGTAATATTGTTTGTTGCGGTTGAACCCAAATCAAGAGCCGAATGGCTCAGGGTAAAGCCTAATAAATGAAACTGAAAACTGAAACAGTTTCGTGCAAACCACAACCTCCGTGACCTGCCCAACCACCTGACAGACTTGAGATGACAATGACTTTGGGGAAATCATTACCGAGTGGAAGAGGTGCAGCCTTGGCAGGGGCAGACGATGAGCAGAGGTTGTTGCAGCATGAGCATACTTGGTTATTGCCATCTGGGGAGATCCATCTGCAAAACACACGAGCTAAATGTCATGTATATCCTAAACAGACGTTGAGGAAAGTATCATTAGTGAGCACTTATGAAGGGCGGCACAGCACACTAGTGGTTGGGTGGCAAGCACTATGCCTGGGTCGCCTTCGTCTCTCGTGGCGATGTTCACACATCATACCAGGTACTCATTTGAGGCGGAGTAGACCTAGGGGAGGCCTATGACTGGTTCAAATAATCATCACGAATGTTGGCCATAAGTAGGAATCATTTGGCCGACTGGGTTCATCGCGCCAAGAGGTGCAATGAACCCCTTGGCGAGCCGACTGAAAATCCAACCTACACACGCGTGCCAGATGACTCGTACAAAAGATTACTCTTACAAGACAGGATACACCGCCAGTTTGCCTGCAGCATTGAAGGCGAGGCTTACAATAACTTTCATTTCCGAAGGCCATATTTTACACATTTCATATATTTATTTTAATTACAATTTACCTTCTTAATTAGCCTTCGTCACATTGTATTGAGTTGTCAAATTTAGTCCACATTTGTTACTTTAAATGTATTCAAACATTGTTATTAAAATTCTCAGCTTGTAAGAGGCAGTGTCGTTTCAAGAGTCTCAATGGGTTCACGTCATCTGCAAGATCAATTAAAGGACACTTGAAAGCAGGACATTCTACCCATTTGGAAAAGGTTAGTGGAGAAATGTCTTGTGCAGGATGTTTTGAAGTTCAAGGCCTTGTGGCCAAGGATCAAATGGAGGTTTTGGGCTAAATTCAGCTGGAAAGCTGCCCACCACTGGTACAGACTAAGTGATAGTTGTGATGTGCATACATACACGTGCTTACATGATGTACCTCAGCATCTTCAAATGCCCCCTGCTATCCTTCACACAAGTGCCCTTGTATGTCCATTTTTGCCTTTTCACCTGATCAGCAATCCCACCAGACTGTGGAAGTGGCTTGTCAACATTTTATAGCTGCCAAACTCGAAAAGCATGTTGTTTCTAAATGTGGAATCGAAAAACCGGAAGACCCGGGGGAGAAAAAGCTACACGACCATAGGGAGAACATGCAAACTCCAAATGTACAGGATCGAACTCACGACCTCCTGAACCACCAGGCGAGGTAGTTAACATTGCCGCCAGTGCCCCAACTGAATGCTTTGAGCGCAATGAGGGGCGGTGGCATTACCCCTCGGGGAAGTAGGTGCACGCCTTGTCAACAGCATTGGAAGATGTTCGTTCTGCCACCTTGAGGTTGCATCGCAGATAAACCTAGCACAAACCACGCACACGACACATGCAGTCCCCTTATTTAACATCAGCCCCAAGCCCATTGCACGCGGTGCAGCAAACTCTTGCACAATACTGCTATGCTCCAGTGTCTAAGATCTCTGCAGTGACTGGGCATTCTCCCAACAACCAACAGTGGTGTGAAAGCACTCATCCAACAGTGGATTGATAAAGGGCAGTATAGTACTTGTTCAAGAGGTCCTACGTTAAGAGATTATTTTTGTTTTTACACTTCTCTCCACAATTATATTTCATAGAAGCGGAAATGAGTGGTAGGCTTAGGGTTAATTAGAAGAGGTCATCGCTTACAACACTAGAAACTGGGACAACGACATTTCATGATTTGGATTTTGGACCATTGCGTTTAGGACACATGGTACATACCTAAACCAAATGATTAAATCAGTGAAAGGAATTAAACAAATTGGGAAAATCCCCCGAAAGTGAGAGAGAAACCCCAGAAACTGAGAGAAAGAACAGAAACCAAGGACTAGAAACATTTAAATGTCACTCAGGCAAGGGAGAGTCCACTTTTAGAGAAAAGGGAGGTTACTAAATAAGTTTTCAAAGCAGCAAAATAATAATATAATGCCACTTTGTGAACACCCCCATAGTAAATGCGTTCATAATAATCTTGCATAGTTATTAGTTTTCTGCTTGCTTCTGAAAAGGCTGTGGGTAAAGACAAACCATTTTATACCAGAACCAACATTGGCAGCAGCTGTCACTGCAATAAAAATGGGACCTAGTCATTTTCAGTTAAACAAAAACATGAGAATCCATTGTACGGCTGAGACTCAAAATTGTGAAAAACCGAGTCAAGGGTAAACCGAGACTGAGACATTTCTATAACAGGCTCTACCAATTTCCCGTAGAATTCAAAGGGCCAGTTCCACAAACCGGCTTATTTTCATCTCTTGCTGCATCGTGCAAACTGTCCATTTATACCAACAGCCGTGATTTATCCACTGCTGGATGAAGGCCCATCTCATTAGCATCCCTCTTGATTCGACAGGAAATCTCACTTGAGCACATGCTGACCTCAACGTTCCATGTGCATGGTGGTCATGTTTCTCCTACTTTGGCTGCCATTATCAAATCGGCATACTTTTTATATTTTCCCAAGCCCACTTTTCTTTAAGCCTCTAATGGGAGTTGGTTCTGACCAATTTCGTCAAAGCATACAACTAATTGGCCAACCACCTTCCAGATAATTTAAGGTTTTAAGACAGGCCCTCATGGGGGCAGTAAAAAATTAAGGGAAATTACGATGTGCACCTGTGTAAAATAATAAAAAAAATCAGACCATCCGAGGCTAATTAATTCATCTTGGGGGAAGATGCGTTAGTCAAAAGTGAAAAAGGATTAAAATCGAGAATTTTCAGGAGGTGCTCCTCACACATGGGATTGGGGTAGGATTGGTGTTTCCAGGAGTCCTCCTCTTGAGGTAGCCGTCCTGAAAAAATGTGCACGTCTTCTTGGAACATGAATATTTAAAAGGAGCTGGGTTTTGGTCCATGTAATTTCTACATTTTTTTGAATTCCATTACACGTTCTGGTTTTTTGTGCCTCAGGGTTGACAACTTCAACTCTGCTGTCTGTCCATCAGCAGTGGTATCGGCTTCAATAGATGCTGTTAGCAGTAGTTTATAGCCAAAACCTGCTGCCGAACAGGACCTTTGGGCAAAGGCCTGATCACCACAGTAACCACGGAGGTCTGGAAAGCCACAGGACTAGTGTGGAAATCTACTATCGGATACGGCTAGGACGATTAGCATGGTTGGCCTCATATGGTGCAAAATAAGTTCAACATACATACATTTCGTATGTATTGCACTTCCAGTAAGAATCTTATATCAAAAGAAAAAGACGTTTAGTACTGTATTGCAGGCATGTTTTACAATAACAAAATGTTATGCAAAATGGTAATTTAGGAAATTACAACATGCTAAAAGCATCTGATGTGCACATAACAAGGTACAGGTGCAGCCTGGAAATTTCCTGCGTTTCTCATGAAGATTTATTTCAGAGCCCTCTATGGTGCGTCAACCTTTTTGCTTGCCGTGTACCCCACCACCACAACTATAAAGTCCTCATACCGCCTACCGGGTATGTACAGAAAACTATTCCATTAAAATAATTACTTTCGTTAATTTATTCAAATGTTAAATTACCATTAAAAACTAGGGAGCACCAAGCACGAGGAAGAATGAAGGTGCCCAAGCGCACAACTTCGCGGAATTCCACACTGGTGAAAAGATGCCTTTAGAAAATCACTTGCACATAAGCACAGCGACTCATGCTTGGCAACCCAGCATAGCCATACCACGCCGACCACCACCGAACTATCTGACGTGCCGTCCTGGTGCGTCATGTGCAACCCCCTAGGGGTAAGAGTTCCTTCGGTTGGGGAGCCATTTGTGGGCAAATACCACAAAGCGTTTACATCAACACTTGAGACTGAACAAAAGCCCAGTCGAGATTCAGATTCCAAATGCCAAATTGCGTTAAGATCAGGTCACTGGGATTTTAACAGCACGATGAACCATAAAAGCACCCCCCCCCCCCCCCACCATGTCCTTCACCTAAGCCCACCTTGCGTCTCATAACGGTCAACGTGACGTCTAACTTTGCGAGCGTTCTCCAACCCGCGTGGTGATCCATTGTCTGCAATTTAAAATCTCGCATCCCCTCTGCTTGTTTGGCACTTTGTAACATTTGTTTCTTCTATCAGTTCACAATTTTGATCCATATGCGACAAAGAAAAAAACCTCATTAACCATTGACACTGCAGCCTTAAAAGACTAAAGTATATAATACGTGACATTTTGAAGAATGTTCCTTCTTCAAATTATACATTCTTTGATATGCACGTTCTTTTAAATGCACAATTACCGCACCTCCGATGAGCACAGTTGGTGTCGCACAGTGCGAAAAAAGTTCAGACATGCATTGAAAAGTCTCCTTCAGGGTTATTAGGATGTTGCTGCTCGTTATTGTCGTGGCCCATGATGCTGATAAGCAATCAATTCCAGAAATCCTAATTTTATTCGTGCAATAATCACCTAAAATGGGTTTAAAGTTAAAAAAAAATTGTTGTACAAGAATTTTATAAAGTTTTTCATTTGGGCTGGCTTATTATACAAGTGTTTGATATTGATTTAAGTTTGTGTACTATTGTATAAACGTATGCTTGACTTTTTTCGCACCGTACGTAGCCAATCGTGCTAATCGGAGCTGCGGGGGGGGGGGGGGGGGGGGGAAGGACAAAACAAAAACCGGTTCTAAAGAACGGAGATTTAAAAGTGCATCGCTCCAGTGGCTTCTTATTAACGGTTGTTCCTGTATTGCATTTGCTTTTTGGGGGATTTATATTTATTTAATTACTTTACTTTTTATCAGTGCCATTTAGGTAGCCCCAGGTTAATTTTCTAAAGGACTTATTCTGGTTTCTGGGGTTCACCTCGTTAAGATCATGTATTTAATTATCTAAATTACATGTGTAAGCACACATTTATAATCAGTTTATATATTATGCACCAGAAAGTAGTCACTCGGTAGCTTGTATATGTAGTGGGTCAATAACCAGAGTGAGGCAACACGTATTTTTATTAACAATTAATCCCTAAAAGGGGAGTAACGGTCCCTTACATCCGATAAACTAATACGCCGCCCACTGGCTATTCTAACCCTTCTTGAGTGAAGCTTGGTCTTCACTGGTATAGATTAGAGCCGACCCTTGCCAGGGGTACGGCTCTTCTCTTCAGGAGGTGCTTGATCTTCGGGTGGATGACTGCCAGGACCGTTCAGAGGTCTGGCTTCTATACAGGTCCGTGGCTCCCTCCACCCTGGAGACACCTTCCTCCCAGAACCTTCTAACAGGACCTGGAAGGGAGACGTCATCCCCCAGCCCCCTCCTGGGGTCTGCGTCCCTGGATCCACTATCCCATAGGGGTTATCGTTGGCCCCTTGGGCCATAGTCCTTCGACACTGGGCAGTCACTCTTCCGCCCCCTATAGACACGTGGGATACTACCAGCTGACAGCATGGGAAGTACACAATACCTCTCCACAGAACTTACATTACAGTGAATGGATTTGTAATGCGAGCGCATTTTGCCCAACTGTCCCAAGGCCACATTTATGTCGCAATCCTCAAACGGAACTCATTTCAAAAGTGTGCCAGGTCGTCCCAAGTTCTGTTTTTGTTCCACACCCCAAAAAGGATTTTTCTTCAATAATTAATCATGTTTGTGGAATTGTCCGCCTTTACAAATTCTAGTTTTGCATGTCGAGTCACTGCCAGCGGGATGAACCCATGTACACATCCGCGTTGCCTAGTGATGAGGAGTATGCATGTACATGCATAGCCCTTAGTCCAAGCACTTACGTGGATCAAATCATCCAAGCAGTGTCAGTTTTTGGGGTTTTTTTTTAACGATATTTAACCACGCTCGTTTCTGCAGATTGGTGGAAAGGGGTTCTGACACCGCTTCTGGCCGACGTTCGCCATAACCAGCAACAAACACCGCTTGCCGGGTTTGTCCTGCGACGTGGAGCAACCAATGCTCGACCCAAACACATGAGCAGAGAAAGGTCTTTGTTTTTTTCGGTGAAGTCACGTATAAATGAGATAATAAAATAACATAATAGCGTACAACGTTTCGGTTGCAACACAAGCAGCCATCAGGTACAGAAGAGCTAAATTTACGAGAGAGAAAACACAACCCCAGATGTATATACAGACACCCAAGTAGGGGGGGAACTAACACAGATAACAACAGGGGACACAGAGAGAGAAGCATACCAAACACAGGGTTTAGCAAAATTTGGAAACCATATAAAGCAACACAGACGGTCGGTCAAAACTCAATTAACGTAGTCTGGTTGATTACGCTATTTCAAAGATTGCTAAACTGTAAGTTAAGTGTGAAATTTCAAATACAGACCGCACACACAGACATCCAAGTAGAGCGAACCAGCACAGACACGCACACAGTGAAGTCGCCTTAAATATGCAGAGAAAGTAAGGCTGAGAGAAAATAGGATAAATTAGCATGAGGTATGCATGGAGCAAAGGGGGTGCAGCAGCACACACGGAAACACCAAGGCCCACACAGGCAGAGACAGCACAGAGACACAAATCCAAGCCAAGACACAAAGGCAGATACACAAGCAGAGACAACACAAAGACACAGACCTAATACCTCCTCGTAGAGATGGTTCAGACTTGATTCGAAGCTTTCGTGACTGATGATGGCTGCTTGTGTTGGATCCGAAACGTCGTACGCTATTATGTTATTTTATTCTCTTATTTATACGTGACTTTACTGAAAAAAACAGAGTAATTCCTGCAGTCACGAAAGCTTCGAATCAAGTCAGAGAAAGGTCATTAAAAAAATTCCAATTCTCTAGTGCAGTCAGAGACCTACGCAAATGAAAGTACCGAATTAAAAATTGTGACCAGGTCATGATTCGTTAAACGTCCCCTATCTACATTTCTTTAAATTACATTGCAATTTTTCAGGAACGTTGGTCGTGTGCACATGCATAGTTACTGTAACATGTGCGATTTTTGCACGCTAAACATCTATGTGATACTACATTGCCAGAGCACAAGCAATAAAATAACCATTTGTTAAAAACTCCGCCCTAAATGAAAATTAGTTACACACCGACTTCTAGTGAATTATCTTTCTTCAGAGCAGAGGTGCAGTAAAATCTTCTTTAAGCCTTACATAGGTGAAATGTTACAACTCTGGGTTTTATTGAAACTGCATGTGGTGACACCTGAGATCCAGCACTTTAGAAGCAAGGGTTGTCAGATCAGAAATTTGTGAACCTCCCACCTGCCGTGCTGCGAGGTGGCCAGATAGCAAGACAAAAGGTGTTCATGAACGCATCCGCTTGGACCTTTTCGACGAAATCCCCTCGTATGTGGGTTTTATCTAAATACTCTGCTTTTCTGTTTTACGTGCGTACACTCCCATAAAATGTTACGAGCCAAAACATTGAAATTCAGTCTGGCCTTCCTAACTACATTATAATATTGTTACTCAAATGTATTATTATATAAGGGTATCACGGTGGGGAGATATTAACCACCTCACCTGGTATACAGGAGGATGTGGGTTTGATACAGACCCTGACACCAGTATATATTTGGAGTTTGCATGTCTCTCAACGGCCATGTGGATTTTTCTCCGTGTCCTCCGGTTTTTCCCCTCCACATTTTAGAAACGTGTTCAGAGTATTCAGCTGCTATAAATTTGCACGTGATAAGCGGCTTTGGAGCTATAATTTGTGGCCAGGTCGCTTCTGACAGCTATATAGCTTCGTGAGCCTTGCCTGGAAAAAAATACATATACATACACCACGAAAAAAAAATCCTTCATTGCTCAGTGTTATTATTGCCAAGGCATAATTGAAGCGTGACCAATGTTCATATTCTAAAACGTATCTTCTTAAGGATATTTTAAGGCCATGCAAACGATTACATCGGCCACAACTATGAGTGCTATAAATAGGCCGTTGTGTTGGAGGCTGTGTAACCTGTTTATTTGTATGAACTCTGAGGATATTGACTCTCCGTTGATTTGTATGAAAGCACGGTGTAAAGTGAATTCTGTTTGAACTGTATTTTATCAGGTAAGGCCCACTGAGCTATATATATATATATTTCAGAAGAGACCTGGTCACAAATGATAGCCCAATAAAGCCGCTTATCATGTGGAAATTTATAGCAGTCCAACAGGCTAAAAGCATGTTTCTAAATGTGGAGGGAAAAACCAGAGGACCCGGAGAAAAATCCACACGACCACAGGGAGAAAATGCAAACTCCAAATACACAGGTGTTAGGGTCGGTATTGAACATAACCTCCTGCATACCAGGTGAGGGAGTTAACGTCACATCGAATGGACCAGTATGAGTCATAGAACCAAACGCATCATGCAGAAAGCTGACATCTAGCAGTGGGGCCCGACAATGCTGATATTATTTTAATTCCCTCAAAGTTCCCATTGCAATTTCTGTTAAGTTAATTTCACATTAACTACGTTTTTGACGAGGAATGTTGAGAGCAGAGTCAGTTCCTTCAGATTTAACTTGTTACACTTTTTGCAATGGCAATTTGGATTCAGTGTTGAAATGTAAATCACCATCCATATAAAAAGTGGGTAATGACATACATGCAGCACGACGTAATGTGCCTCCACATATACTACTTACTTATGCCTCTTTGCTCCCTATGGAGTATAAGGCAGCAACAAGTCCACACCATGCCGCACGGCCTTTAGCAGCTTTCCCTGCTTCACCCCAAGACAGGCCCATGGTCTTTAGTTGGTGTTGAACGGTGCGTCGCCAGGTGGTCTCCCCTTGTGGCGTCCACCGTAGAGCAGTTTTCATGATGACTCGGGTTCCGTTCTAAGCACGTCCCAGCCACCCGAGTCCTCTGGTGCGTCTCATCTTGTACATCTTGAATTGGTCTTGATGTACAGGTCCCGGTTTGAAATATTGTTTAGCCAGAAGATGCAGATTTTCCTCAGGCAGTTGTGGAACGTCGATAGGGAGTTCACGTTTATCTTGGTGGTTCTCCAACCCTTTACTATTGTACAGTAATACCGATTTCACATGTTACATATTCGTACCTTTCTTTGAACTGTATTGGCCAGACTTCCAGATGTTTCTCAGGTTGGAAGAAGGCGTCTTGCCTTGATGTATTTTGGAGGTGGAGTTTTTTTGCTTATTACAGCGCCAAGGTATGTAAAACTAACAAATTGTTCGTGGTTTTTCCTTGATTGTTGTGTTGTTTTTCATTGTCTTTTCTACATTTATCTGCAGGCGTAGTAAAACTGCCTCGAGTTGTTTTCTCCTGCATATGGGTTTGTTTAGAAAGACAGCAGAGCTATGCCATCTGCGAAATCAAGATCTTCAAGCACTGAGAAGGGGGTCCCTCCCCACTGGATTCCCCTTGGGAAGTCTCTTGTGGTGCATCTCATAACCCAGTCCATGGCAACCAGGAAGCTAATTGGTTAAAGGATGCATCTTTGGCGTACCCCTGATGTGACGGGGAACCAGCCCGAGGTTGTATTGTGGACCAGGATGGCACATTTTACATTCATAAAGCTCGATTTAGAGCTTTCGTGACTGCAAGGATTCATCTTCTTTGGTTCTTTCGGTAAAGTCACGTGACTTTTCCGAAAGAACCAAAGAAGACTCGTAAAGCTCTTGATCACCTCAATGAGTTTTAGTGGGATGCCATGTCAGTAGGATTGTTCAAAGACTGTATGCTATGAAAATCTCTTAAAATCGATTAAATCGAGGTAGTGGGGCTTGCCATTCCAGGCACTGCTCTATGACATTGCTTATAGTGAACACGTGATCCATGCAGCCTCTCCCTTTCCTAAAACCAGCTTTCTTTCCGCAGGGTCCGATCAAGGGCACTGTTAATCCTGTTTAACAGGACTTTGCAGAAGACCTTGCGAGGAAGCGAAAGGAGTGCAATGCCTTGCCATTTGTCTTCAGTTTCAAAAATCTCCCTTCTTAGGAAGTCACGATTAGGCCTTTTGTCCAGTCCATTGGAATTTTGTTACTCTCCCATATGCGTTGGAACAGGTCTGTAAGTGCATTTGCCGCAGTCTCCGAACAGCTTCGAGTATCTCAGCATGGATGGTGCCATTGCCTGGAGCCTTTCTGGATTTCATTGTGGGTATGGCCTTGCTGACCTCTTCTTTGTTTGGGGGAGTCTGAATTAATCTGTAGTGGTGGGCCATATAGATAACATTTCTCCTGCCTCAGCAGTTCACCTGCTGTATTTTTTCACCTGAAGACTATTGCTTGTGTTGCAATCAAAACGTCGTGATTTTAAAAAAAATTCCATCTACGTGAATTTACCGAAATACCCAAAGAGTATATATAACATCTTGTAATGAAGTTGCTTGAGGTTTTTTAAGACGGTGTTATAATGCTCAACTCATCTTTCTGCCTAGGCTTTCTTAGTGGCAATGGTCTTGCCTTCCTTGTATTTGAATAGGAGTTTTCTTGTTCCGCAAAGTTTGTGATTTTGTAGACTGCTTATTTGCTCTACAGCCATTGCCTCCTCAGCAAGTTAAGCTTTGCTTTCTTTTTTACTTTGTGCAATGATTTGTATGCAATTTTCCTCTTTTCCTTTAACCGCGCAGATTGTGTGTCGAGTAGATTTCCTTTAGCCTTCGATCTTTCGATTGCATTGCAGGTGGAGTCTGTCAAATGGCATTTGAGTTATTTTTGTAACCTATAATTGTCTTGCTTGCCTCTATAGGTGTTCTTGATATTATCCCATTTATTCTTCAGTGGTGTTGAGATCTTGAAGTTTTGGAACCGGTTCCCAAGTCCTAGCTTTAACTTCTGTTTTAGTTCTGGGTTTGTTTAGTCTTTGGATAGTAAATTTTCGTCCTGGCTTTGGGTCTCGTGTTTTCTTCAGCTTAGTCCGATCCTTGCGATGATGAGATGGTGGTCACTATACACGTCTGCTCCCCTATTTGCTCTCGTATCAAAAAATTACTTCCGCCACTTGCCATTTATGAGAAAGTGATGAATTTAATTTTGATCTCTATTCAGAGATGTCCGTGTTAGCTTTTGTATGTTTTTTGTGAAAAAAGTCCCTCCAATCACCAGGCCGTTTAAATGAGCTGAAGTTGGCAAGTTTTACCATTTTCAGTCATTTTTCCATATCCGTATTTGCCCATGCTCCACTTTTGGTTTAAGTCAGTGGTTCTTAACCTTGTTGGAGGTACCGAACCCCACCAGTTTCATATGCGCATTCACCAAACCCCTCTTTAGTGAAAAATAAAATGTGATTTTTTTCAAATTCAAGACATAGATATGTTTTTTACTGGTACACAAAATGAGCCGTGCATGAACATTACCTTGTTCAAAGAATAAAACCAACACAATGCATAAACTCACAACAAATTACATACCTGGAAATCAATGTGACTTCTGCTGTTGCCTTTGAGAGATCAGTTCCGATATGCGTGGCTTCACCTTGGCAAGTGCCACTCTCATGTCATTTTCACAGCAAAGTCTGTTCCTTTTCTTCGTTTTTATGTCCAGCATCCTCGAAAAGGATTGCTCACAAAGATATGTTGTAACAAATGGTATAAAAAAATCCAGGGCTTTCTTAGCAATAACTGGATACTTGTTCATTTGTCGACACCAAAACGTTGAGAGCGTTGTTGTTCTGAAGAGTTGCTGTTGAACCTGGCTCTGCTGAATTTCAATGATTTCGTCGAGGAATTCATCATTGACATCTGCTGTTTCAACAGCAAACGTGAACGGCTGTCTCACCCATGCTGGATATGACTCTCTTGTAGGGAAATATCCGTCGAGAGACTTTGCAAGCTCATCTAAGCGCGTGGCAATTGTTTGCTTCAGTTCCGTGGATACAGAAATATCTCCGATTCCAGACACATCTTCGATCTTACTTGCACAGTCGTCCAGAAGCGGGAAGTTTGCGAAGTTATTGTTCTCTGTTCGTCGTTTCCATAACGGTAGCTTTTTTTGAAAAGCCTTCAGGTGTTCTTCCGCTTCCATGATATTGACTCCACCACCCTGCATCTGCTGATTGAGATGATTGAGAGCTGCGAATATATCAGCCATGTACGCTAAAATGAGAATGAACTCAGGATTTTTGAAGCAATCTGCATGGCAGTGTTGGTGCTCTTGCAAAAACAGGGCTAATTCCACACGCAAAAACACGATTCAGCACCTGTCCCCGGGATAACCACCGAATATTAGAATGGAGCAGAAGTACCTCAAATTCAGAGCCCATTTCTTTACACAGCTCACTGAAGATGCGGTGCCTCAGAGCACTTTTTCGCACATAGTTCACACATTCCACCACAGTTTTTAATACTTCTGCCATTTTTGGAGGTAAGGTTTTTGTTGCCAACGCATGCCTGTGCAGAATACAATGCGTCACAATGATGTGTGGTGCATCGGCCTTTACTAGCGCACCAAAACCAGACTTTCTTCCCAGCATGACTGGAGCTCCGTCCGTACAAACTGCAGAAACCATATCCCATGAAAGATTGTTGTCTCTGAAGAAGTCATCCACAAGCTTCTTCACATCGGCTGCCTTCGTTGTTGTTGTAAGAGGCTTACAAAATAAAAAACTCTTCTTTTATCATGTCGTCTTTCACATAGCGTACAAAAACAGCAAGCTGGCTTAGATCAGAAACGTCTGTGGTTTCGTCGAGTTGAAGGCTGAATTTTGCCGGACTTGAAATCAGATCCGCGACTACTTGAGCCAAGATGTCTTTACTCATGTCTTCTATTCTGTCACTGACGGTGTCATTTGAAAGGGGAATTTGGGATAATTTACCTTCGGCCGCTGTTCCGAGTATCAGATTCGCCATCTTTAATGCAGCTGGTTTCACAAGTGTTTCACCAATGGTGTGTGGCTTGCCCTGCTTTGCGATCAGGTAAGCAACTTCGTACGATGCTGTCAGGATCGGTTTGTTAACAGGTACAACTCCAAGAGCAGGCAGAGTGGCCCTTTCATCTAATCTGGCTCTCTTCACCCTGAATTCAGCAAGTGTTGTGTTCTTGTATTCCCCGTCTCCATGCAGCTTCAAGAAGTGTTCCTTTAGTTTTGCCGGTGCAAGACTAGAGTTGCTCAACTTGGCGTTGCAAATCATGCAGATAGGACGCTCACTCCCATCACGTTCCGTGATACATGAGAATCCATGTTGTACATATTCGTCCGACCACTTTCTTCTTTTGCCCGACATAGTTAGTATGGATAAAATATTAAAGAAATCACACGACGTACGACAACAAGTCACACGTTGACTACCGAGTACGCACTAAATTCCCCGCAGCGCTGATTGGCCAAGCAGTGTAGCATGATCATCTGCAGCCAGTGATGGCCAAGCGGGCCGTGTGTGTCATCACAAATTTACACAATAATTCAAGTGTGTCCGGATCTCCGTGGCGGGGGCTCTGCCGAACCCCTGAGATCGACTCACCGAACCCCTGGGGTTCGATCGAACCCAGGTTAAGAACCACTGGTTTAAGTTGTCATTCCTCACTTGGCATGTCTCCAGTAATAAGTAGCATGTTATGTTGGTGTCCAGGAGAAGTGAATGATTGCTAGTTTGCATAATGTAGAATTGAAGCATGCTCTTAGTCTCGCGCGAACTGGTTCCTATTCTACATGCAATTTGTCATGGTTCTTGGATATGACAATGGTCACGCCCTGTATGATTGTCATCCTTCCTGCCAGTCAAGGATGGTGCATCTCTATGATGAAATTATCCTACCCGATCCAGTCCAGTGACACGCGTTCACACCTAAAATGTCAATTTGGTAGCATATCTCGGACAATTTGGGCCATCTTGGATGTCTGGTACATGGAATGTATGTTCCAGGCTCCAACCTTGATGTTGTGCTTTGGATCCAGGAGGCCGCCTTTCACCTTTCCAACGTCCCTCCGAGGGCTTTGATTGGAGACAGTCATACTGCCAATTCCGTGGCTAGTTGCCTTCTGGGGGGGTCCGGGTATTAAATGTGTTCTTGTTGCAGTTTCCATAACAGTTCTGTTTTTTCCAGGGTGGGGTTGTTAGCTCCACGTCCAACCCCCTCCAATCTGAAGGACCAGGGGGCAAGTATGTTTGGTCCAGCAGCTTACTGGCTTTCCAGACCTATATTTTCCAGGTGGCATTTGTTTAAGCAAGCAAATGTTGTACCAGGTTTTGGCTTTGGGGTATCGAGATTGTTTAAAACACACGACCCAGATGGAAAAAGACATTTGCATTTGAGACTCTAAAAGAATAAAGAATTAAGCAAATGAACAGATAAGGTTGACTACTTTCGGGAATTAACAAAACCCTGGTGTACTGATTTGTCACGTGGTTTCTATGACAAAACCCCAAGTCACTTTTGAATGCACTCGATGTCAGAATCTAAGCAAAGATTAGGCTGGATAATGCATTGCTGGCCGAGCACCATTATATATTACACAAAATTTTTGGGGGCTGGTCAAGAGCTACATCGTCAGAAGAGGGGAATACAGCAAAATGTTGCACTCTACTTCAATGCTCCAACATACATGTGCCACCCACCTTTACCAACCCACACTAACCAGTGTAGTGAAGCAAGTGTGGTCAAACAACCCCCATCACCCTGCAGTGCGGGAGGCCCTCATCCAGCAGTGAATTAAAACTGCCCTGCGTGACTTCAATTGACGTGTAACATTATCAAATAAAATAATGCATACATAATGCAACGGTTTTCACAGCTGATATTACGCGATTTGGGAATCATTTTTGGGTTGGTAACATAGTAACCAAATTCAATTTTAAAAGCATTTAACGTGTCAATTACTACCGTTTTAGTTTACTGATGAGTTGAACATTTCCCAAGCCTCCAATTCCTAAATTTGGTTTGACTGGATTTTCCTCAAGGTGCTTGGCGCAGTTCAAAGGAATTGGTATTGAACTTCCCAGCAAAGCTCAAACGATAGCAATTGGTGCTTCGATAAATACTTGTATACCGCATGAGAATTTAATTTGTTTGGCTGCGTCGGGTTGTGGAGGGCCTTAGAAAATTGTCAAATCATTATGGCCTAACCCAAATATTTAAGAATGAAAAAAACTGCAGAGTAACTCGTATTAAGAGACAAACTGGAGTGTGCATAACAAAGTAGATGCAATGAAACCTGACTGGATGAGTTTTGCTGGAATCCAAAGGCCTTGAAAGAAAACCGCAACTGATCCGGCCTCAGCCTTGCTTGGAAGCGACCTGGGTTGAGCCCATTTTGGATTTTTAGACACCTAAATACACATGCGCACACACACACAACTGCTGAAGCAGGTGGTATCAGCAAGCATGCTGACATTTATACAAAAGCTACGATCCCCTGTATAGCTAAAGTCTATAGACTCTGCTGAGCCAAGAGCTGTTAGTTACCACCTACTATATAACACAAGTGTGGGTGGTCTGGCCATGGTAGCAGTGACATAAGAGTTACGAGGCAACCGACTGCCAGGTGAATCAGTGGAGTGACCGCGTAAATATATTTGTGTGTGCTGTACTAGTGGATGGACAATCTGGCTGCTGCCTGATGATGCCGGTTGTAATTACTGGCAAAACATCGTACTCAGATTGGAAATGTTGTAGATTTGCTCTTCAACACACCGGTGTGCTGTACTAGTAACGAATTGGCATGTTTTGTTTATGTGACAAACCTTACTAATTGGCTGTATCTGGTGTGGCGGGTTTAACGACACATTCATATTTACGCAAATCTAACCCAAAAAAACCTACATTATGTATGATATTGGTCGTGAAAGCCTACGTGTTAAACAGTGGAGTGACGTTCATGAGAAAAATAAACCACACTTGTAGGGATGGAAGAGGGGTAGGAGACTGTACCCGTGGTTTTGGATGAGCATTTCAGCATTGGGTTCGTCGGGGCTCAGAAAGGGCATGGCCAAGCACTCGTCGATGAACAGCAGGAAGTCGAGGTGGGGGCCAAGGTCCACGGAAGCCTCCACATGCACATCATCACCTTGCCGGTACGGGCCACTGTAATCGCTGAGCCAGTCGTCTGTTGCCAGCAACCAAAGGAGAAACATTAAATGCTAGAGTTCTGGCTACAGATGAAGCTCGTAAAATCTGGTAGACATGGATTGTCATAAGATTCAAATGCCAGAAAAAAATCTAAGGAAGTCACAGGTGTTGGAGTAAGACTGCATTTCAGTAGTTTAGGGATGTCATCATGTCCACTCTACACGAGCCAATTAGCTGCCAGAAAGACATGCAGTCACTTATACAATATGACGGCAGGAAATCATAAAAATTAACAGGAACAGAATCAGAACTTTGGTGATGAGTTCCCAACACGGGATGGGCTCCTCAGTATGTTCAATTAGTTTGACCAATTTCCTTGTTCTGCTACCTCTGCAAACTTTCTAAGAGACTCATCCTGAACTGGCTGTCACCCATCTTGGAGGTAAAACGTATTCCAGAACAAGCTGGCTTCTGGACTGGCAAGGTGTAGTACCTGACCCAGAACACAATTACGCCATCTACCTTACTAACACACACCATCTCGGTTTTATGTGAGGTCTCTACGAGGCAGTCTGGAGAGTTGGCAGTATCACTGAAACTCTAAGCAAGATGAAGTAGTGTTGCGTTCCACTTCATTGGAGCCCAAGGATGCTTGCTCGCTTACCGCTCACGGCTCGCAGGCGGAAGGGCAGCCGCTGCTGGACCACGCGCTCGCTGGTGTAGGGCAGCCACGTTGGAGCAACGTCACCACTTGTCACGTTGTGCTTCCTGCCAAACGTTGACAGCCGTTCGCGCAGATAGGTCAGTGGCTTAACACAGGATGGTTCAAATACCGATAATTAAAAAAAACACTAAAAATGGACACTATATATATGAATGTAGAAATTCTTTCGCACCATACAGAGTCCATTTTGCTAATCGGAGGTGTGTGGGAAGGACAAACTAAAAACCATAATCAGTTAAAGCAATGGGTTTTCAGTCTAGATTTCAAAGTGCATAGCTCCAGTGGCTTCCTAGTATCTGAAGGAAGAGCATTCCAGACGGCCGCAGAAGTGCAAGCATCCACACTTAACGCCACTGCACACGACATGCCAGTAGACCAACGTTTGCACCAGTTAATATACCGATGTGGCAGCATCCCAAGCATGCACCTCTCCATGTTGCACATGTAGCATGTCTTGTGGTTATCAGCACCTATTTCGAACTAGTTTTAAACCCAGTACATGCCAGAACCATGATGCAATACAACGTCGAACATGTCGATTTGCCATTCAAGAACGTATAGAATTTTAACAAAACGCAAGCCCATTACAGCCCATCGTGTAATTCACATGTCCGGGAGGCCGTTCAAATAAGCTTTAGTCGTTATCCGTAGTGAAATTTATTTCGTATGCAGCTGCAGAAATGTATGTCATCATGTGTTTAGCTGCAGCTGCAGAGAACTGAACAGGATGGAGATGCGGCACCATGATGAATGCTGTTCGCGCAAACAGGTCAGTGGAGGAGGCATACATGAACTCTGGAAGGGGGAAGTGGGGCACGGCAGTTAACGGGAAACAGGCCTCAAAACGTGCATTAGCTACGAAATTGGATGAGTAATAATGCAATCTCCTTTGGCTCATCATACATTCTGCTCTCATCCCCTGTTTACTAGTGTAATAACCGAAAATCCAGACCACTCACCCAAAGCAAACATGCAGGCAAAGACTATCAGGAAGTAGGCCAAGGCCTCTTTTTGGTGCAGAGGCCTACATAGGCCACATGGCCTACCAGCTCTGAACCAATTCCTCAACCACATCAATTCCATACACCCAACCAAATTCACCATGGAGGTGGAAAAGGATGGCAAGTTATCATTCTTGGATGTTTTAATAAAAAAGAGACCAGATGGCTCAATGGGACACTGTCTACAGGAAAGCCACCCATATGGATGCCTACCTAAAACCTGACTTCCATCACCATCCATCACAGAAGAAGTCCCTCAAAACTCTACACCATAGAGCGCGATGTATTTCCCAACCATCACCACCTAGCCAGTGAACTGGAACACATACACCAAGCCCTCAAGAGGAATGGATATTCAGACTACACAATCCGTAAAGCTATCACCAACTGTTGGGAAAGAACCATCTGAGGACCCAAATCAAAACGACCACCTTGCCATACATAGCAGGGGGGGGGGGTCACCAAAAATATTTCCAAAATCATGAGCAAACAAGATATGTCTGATTTAACACAGTACATAACATTCGTGATCTTATCCCATCTGTGAAGGATGTGATCCCTGACATGCAATACCCCGGCATCTACAAACCAAGCTGTCTGCGGCAGTGTTACATTGGGGAAACTAAGCGACATGTCTCGGACTGTGTTCGTGAACATAAGCAGATCTGAAACAAGGTAGGACCAATACCTCGGCCGTGGCTGATCATTGTTTTAATGCGGTGGTCTCACGAAATTGATTTCTCCAAGACAAAAGGTACTCTGCAAACCCACTGGCTATCAAAGATTCGTTCATGAAGCCATCCAGATATATAAATAGGCAATTTCAACCAAGAAGATGGGTACAAACCGAGCAATTATTGGAAGGACGTTATTAACCAGTTTAAGTCATAATTGGCTGTGATGTTTCCATCCTACCTTCCAATGTTAGCAGTTGTTTGACTGATTTTACATCAACAGGTTAAATGTCTCACACTAACACAGCCACCATTGCTCGTGTCCTCCATGTGGTGGCGGCTCTGCAATCTTACATTGACATGCTAATCTTTCACAATACAATAGCCACCTCTGCGCCCTTGTGTAGCTCGCCGATCTTACATTTTACATGCAAATTTCTCACTTAATCACTAGCCCCGCCCACTTCGTTTGACCCTTGGGCTACACCCATTTCAAACCTTTAAAAACAGCCTGCCTTAGCAGCTTTCCCCCTCTTTCTCCTAATGACGATTGTTGTGTAGCGATCGAAACATCGTGATATTTTTTATTCACTTTATTGTCATTTTTTTTATCTATGGAACTTTACCGAAAGACCCAAAAAATATGGCCTCCATAGGTGATTGGTCGGGAGGCAAGGTTCAAAAGGAATTGGAGGAGAGATTTGACCTGAAAAAGGCAGAAAGCAAAGGTTGAGCATTGAGGCAATGGTTGACAACTCGTAGTGAAGGAAGAGGATTTGCCGAAAGGAGTAGTGCGAGAAAGGGGCTCAAATAGGTATACAAGGGTAGGGCACAGGAGGGAGGAGAGATGTTCGGGGAAAGGATGTGCTTCAAGACTCGAGGAAGAAGCTGGGCCCTACTGTGGTTGCTCTGTCTAATAAAGAAGGCTCTGAATACGTGCAAGCGTCATTACACTAGTAAATGCTGTGATGCCGATTGTTAATTTGTGCGGAGATTTGTACTCGATTTTTAAATGATTTATAAAAGGGGGACACAGGGCCCAGCCTTCATGGGGGGGGGGGGGGCATCCCCCTGAAAACACCACAGGGTCTGGTTAGGACAACGGTGGGTGCCACTCAACTCTACTCGGCATCCTTGACAAATACTACAGCACAATGAAATAATCCGTCATCATTAGCCGTGACCAACCCAAGCTACCTCCAACATTCACGATCGTCCAATGCAACAATCCATCCAGCACATGAACTTCATTACTCCATCTCTTCGTTGGCCATCTTCTCAGACACTTTCCATTAGTTAGTTTCCACTGCATCATTATTGTTGACAATCAGCCATCATTCCCTCCTAGTGATGTGTCCTGCCCAAGTACACTAAAGTTTTTTTTTATAATATAGTTTGAATGTCACGATAACATGCGTTTAGGGATGCATGGAAGCTCAAGATAGGTTTAGATTATTTCCCCCCCTCTCGATCAAGTTAGTTACGTTACTTTAAACTTGATTTGAAGCTTTTGTGACCGCAGGAATTACCTGGTTCTTTCGGTAATATCACGTAGAAAGAAAATAATATTCTATTATTTATGTTACTCTAGATAATGATGTTCTTACCCTAGATGTAAAAATGGCAAGAGATGGCCGGTCGGAGTTATCGTCCCCCTATCAGCCTCACCACGCACTGGAGGTCACCTGATACTCGTGGCCCCTGCTCTGCATTCAAGGGACACACTCGAGAGGAACAGGTAGCTCTTTGAGTAGCAGATTTGTGCCAGAATAGCGCCACGTATTTCCACAATAAACTTTACCATAAAATTGACTTTGCTTCTTATAACTTTGACCCGACCCTACTGGACATCTGTTAAAAAGAGCTTAATAGCTTAGATTCCTCCAATGTAAAGATTCCAATTCTGATATGTTTAACTTCGCAACCATAGAACTCTTCCGATCGTGTCAGAAGACTTGCCTCCAGTGGCTATTATAGAAATGAAGGTTTATGGCCCATTTCTATAAATGCCCCTTTCAATGTTATTATGCCATTAAATAATTGTTACCGTTTTGCTTTCATTTGTGCCATAAAATAGATGACATTGTAAACGTTATTTTATCTTAACGTCTGAAATGGCCTTGAACATTATACCCGAAATGAGCTCTATAAATATTATTATCTGCTTCTATTGCTTTGCGCAGCATATTTGGTTGTCATTTATTTCCTTCTACTCATATTTTGTCCCCTAGTCCATATTCTTACCATCCGTTTACTTGATTAAACAAGTTGAATGAATAAGACGTTTGAAAGTCAGTTTGGAAAACTCACGGCCACACATGGATGCCGTAACGTTCCCTAAATACGAATTTATCATTCATAACAGCCATATGGAAGTCAATGGGTAACTTTCAGGGCAGAACACACTTGGATATTTGCGCTTGCAAATCCGGACTTGGTTCTTGATTTTTGTTTGTGTCCAGATATTTTGAGTAACCATTTGATGAACCTGCCCAATCTTGTCAGGCAATTCCCTATTAGCAGCACAACTTTATCCTAAAACCGTGTTATTTTATTCTCTACGAGAGTTAGTGTCGCCCCCCCATCACAGACAGATATTTTTGACGCAGTATTTGCGAGTGTTGGGGTAAGGGACCTGTGGTATCGGCACTCCAGGAAGACGCTCGCCCGGTGGACTCTAACGATGTCACTGCGAGCGGCAGGCTCGTAATGCAGGTAGTTTGTGTAAACGATGTCATCATTCTCCACCTGAAACCATACCAAAATCAGTCAGTGTCAACAACCACAAACGATGGGCAGCTTGAGCCCGACAAGCCTTTCTTTCTATACAGCACAAAAAAAACACGTCAATTATACCTTCGCAGACAACCACACCACAATGAACCTTTCCTGGATCTTGTCCTGATGATGTTTAAAAGGGACTAGTTGCATATCGAATTGTTATAATTTGGTCGAGTGAATTGCTCAACTTACTGGTGAGATGAAACTGTAATGGTGGGTCGCTAACACTTATTACTAACAATTACATTTTTGTGGCCGTGTCGGCTGGGAGTGTGAAAGACAAATAATTTGGCCAGATCATTACGAGGCCCAACCAAAAAAAGTTTTTTTTTTAATTTGAAGGGAATGAAATATTTTACTCATTCTCTTGCCACCAATGAGCAAACGCTGTGGTAATAAAAACGTACAGCCCTTTGTCAATCTACTGTTTGATGAAGACTTCGATGTCTTTTAGGTCACATGGGTTGTTGAACCATACTTCACCATGCTGGTCAGTTTAGGTTGGTAAAGAGTGAACAATTACGATACAGTGCTCCAAAACCTAAAACAGGGCAAAAATCTGTCGTGGAAAAAAAACAATTTCTAATTTAGCCTTAGGGTGCCTTTACAGCAGTACACTTTTTTAATTGATCCAAGTGATGAGACAACTAATTAATTACATCACGCTCGGCTCTCAGAAATCAAACGCTCGGATTAAATTGGAGGCTCGTGTAAAAAAAACACTTTCCAATCTCGTGTCAAGTTCTCGAATTCAGAGCAATGCATTTTATCCAAGTGTCAACAAGTCTCGACTCACGAGGAGGTTCTGCTCTGGGATGTTTGGTAAGATTTTCATTTTTTAAGGGAGTGCTGTGGGAGGGGAAGTGAATTTGAGTTGCATTCCAGGCCATGGCTAATACTGGATCCGTGCATACAGTAACAAGTAATGTTCTCGTGGTCTGTACATGGGTGCCATGTGCAGCGAGTGATGGAAGCAATTGGGAAGTAAATATTTAGCCCATAAACCACAAAAAAACAGAAAGTAGTATTTTGCAGCCCCGTGACATTTAATTACATGGTTTGTGAAATGAATCCAATGTTTGGACCAATTGGTGGCTGGGTGGCTCAGTGGCAAGACTTGCACCCCACAGCAAGGACCCAGGTTTGTTTCCCGACTCGGGCGCCTTTTGGTAGCGAGTTTGTACGTTCTCTTCTGGCTCGGCACAAAGACTCACGCCAAGTAACCACGACAATACTGCCGAAGCAGGCGGTGAAGCTGTCCAGTGCGCAGGCAGTGCAACTGCACCAGGACACAGTGCTAGCTAAGCAGAGCTCGCCGCTGCTCATGCGTTGATTCACCGCACAATTCATTTGGCAAAGGCAATGTAAACTATACTCTTTGGTTCTATTGGGCAAAGTCACGTAGGTGAAAATAAAATAACAAAAAAATAAAAAATCACGACGTTTCGGCCACAACACAAGCGGCCTTCATCAGGTGAAGGGACGAGACTGTCAGGAGGACAGCACTGGAGTGGAAGAAGCCACGCTCAGATCACGACCTTTAAGCTGTGTGAGAAGAAAAACACCAAGCGCCTTGACAAAGGAATTAGCATATAATTTAGCATTGAAATGGCTCATTGAAATAGCTAAGTTAAAGTATACACATCCACAGAGGTACCCCTTGACAAAGGAATTAGCATAGAATTTAGCATTGAAATAGCCGAGTGATTAGCTAGTAACTGGTCACAGAAATAGCTATGTTAAAGTTAGAGCATATACATTCACCGAGGCACCTAGTACTCAAACAGGAGAATTTAGCGAAACACAACCACGCTCAGACAGCGGGGGAAGGGGGGAGGGGGAGTTTACCTATTGAAGGTGTGAGAAGGGAATTTATAAGAGCTGCGAAAGTTTGGGGTACCACTACTTGAAAAATATACTGTACCATTGAAATTAGTTTAATGTTTAATTCGATTTAGAACATCTTTCCAATGGTTGCTCAATTTGAAACCATCCTCTCGGTTGAAATTGTGTTTGTAGATCTGAATTGCTTCATGAACAAATCTCTGATAAAAGCCCGTGGGTTTGCAAAGAACCTTGGCTTTTATCAGAGATTTGTTTATGAAGCAATTCAGATTTCCAATGGTTAAGCAACCATTGGAAAGATGTTCTAAATCGAACTAAACATTAAACTAATTTCAATGGTACAGTATATTTTTCAAGTAGTGGTACCCCAAACTTTCGCAGCTCTTATAAATTCCCTTCTCACACCTTCAATAGGTAAACTCCCCCTCCCCCCTTCCCCCGCTGTCTGAGCGTGGTTGTGTTTCACTAAATTCTCCTGTTTGAGTACTAGGTGCCTCGGTGAATGTATATGCTCTAACTTTAACATAGCTATTTCTGTGACCAGTTACTAGCTAATCACTCAGCTATTTCAATGCTAAATTATATGCTAATTCCTTTGTCAAGGCGCTTGGTGTTTTTCTTCTCACACAGCTTAAAGGTCGTGATCCGAGTGTGGCTTCTTCCACTCCAGTGCTGTCCTCCTGACAGTCTCGTCCCTTCACCTGATGAAGGCCGCTTGTGTTGTGGCCGAAACGTCGTGATTTTTTGTTATTTTTTTTTGTTATTTTACTTTCACCTACGTGACTTTACCCAATAGAACCAAAGAGTATGGATCCTAGCAGTCACGAAAACTTTAAATCTAGAATTAAGCAATGTAAACTCTCAAACCGAGATTAACACATTACGAATATTTCAATAGTTAAACTTGATTTTAAGCTTTCATGACTGCAGGAATTACTCTTTGGTTCTTTCGGTAAAGTCACGAAGAAAGAAAATAAATCGAATACGACGTTTCGATTGCAACACAAGCAACCGTCATCAGGTAGAACTACATTTTAGAGAGAAACAAAACAGACACGGAGACAGACAGAACACAAGCAGAGAGGGACAGACAGAGAGACACAACGACCCCAATGCCTCTGTGTCGAGGCCTTAAATAGAGGGGAGGCAGAGAGAGGGGAGGCAGAGAGAGAGGTGGGTCTGCTGGAGCAGTGATCGTAATCAACCAGGCTATGCGTTAACTGTGTGTTAGGCGACTGTGTTGCATTGCATTTCCAAAAATTATTTTGCTAAGTTTGTTTTCTCAAACGGCCTATTCCTCCTTCTAAAAATTACCAGGATCTCAGATCCATTCGCTCTCCCCCGGCCACTTTCAGGTGGATTTCCACAACTCTAAAATGTACCAGTCTTGTTGGGTCTTTCATTGACATACTAATTTCTCTGCTCCAGCAGCTGTTCGAGCAGACCCACCTCACTCTCTGCACCCCCCCCTCTATTTAAGGCCTCGACAGAGGTATTGGGTCTGTCTATATTGTGTCTGTGTTTTGTCTCCCTCTCAAATTTAGTTCAACCTGATGGCCGTTGCTTGTGTTGCAATCGAAACATCGTATTCTATTATTTAATTTATTTCTATGTGACTTTATCGAAAGAACCAAAAAGTAAATAGTTAACCTGGAAAAGGCCTCTTACGAGATGTTATATCCACAATGATAGCCATGTTATAACACTGTTCTTATTCTTTGGATCTTTTGGTAAAGTCACATAGATAAGTTCAAAAGAAAATAACAAAAACTACGACGTTTCGATTGCAACACAAGCAGTCGTCATCAGGAAAAGGGGGCTAGCCTATAAAGGAAAGCTGTTTATAAAGGTTTAAAGATGGGCATAGCCCAAGTGTCAGCAGCATGGGCGGGGCAGCTAATGTTAATGTAGAAAAAAACGACACCGGCAGTGGGTCTCCACCAATCAAAGGGCCACCAGGTAAACGTTGCACCTCGCTCCACACACCCACACTGCTGATGGTGGAGGTTGCTGCTAGCAGTGATGGTAGTAGTGGGTAATGATGGTGCTGGGTTTCATCAATTAAAGGGTTACCAGGTTTAAAAATGGAAACATTACAGCCAGTTATGACTTGAACTGGTTGATAACATACTTCCAACGATTGCCGAGTTTGTACCCATCCTCTAGGTTGAAATTGTGTCTGCATATATGGATGGCTTCATGAACGAATCTTTGTTGATAGCCAGTGGATTTGCAAAGTACCTTCGTTTTAGGAGAACTCAATTTCGTGTAAGCCCACCGCATTAAAGAAATGATCAGCCACGGCCGAGGTATTGGTCCTACCGTT
This sequence comes from Petromyzon marinus, assembly GCF_048934315.1. Taxonomy (NCBI): domain Eukaryota; kingdom Metazoa; phylum Chordata; class Hyperoartia; order Petromyzontiformes; family Petromyzontidae; genus Petromyzon; species Petromyzon marinus. The sequence goes on along the minus strand of NC_133716.1, from coordinate 917,745 downwards.
TTTCAGATCTGCCTTATGTTTACAAACATGGTCCGAGACATAGTCGCTTAGTTTTCCCAATGTAACTACTGCCACAGATGCAACTTAGTTTGTAGACACTTTAGCTGATAAGACTATGAGGGCCACACATTTTAAACCATTGGGGTTTGGCACAGCCACGATGATGGGGGGTGTTTTTACATGTGTATTGTTCTGCCTCATGGCAGATATAAGGGGCATTGATTACACAGGAACTTCCTGATGGTGTCGAGTTTGGTCACGTGACCAGTAAGTTTCGATTTAAGATTCTCTAGTTCATGAGACAGGGTGTCAGCCATTACAGAGTACCGAATGGAGGCACAAATAGCATATCAGTGAAGACAGGTGCATCCATTCATTGTGGGACTTTAAGAAGCATTGTCTGCAAGTTCGTTTATGTTCTTATAATACTGGGAATGCTGTTATGTTAAGATTGCCGTTATAATGCTGTAAATGCCTTTATGATGCTGTTAAATTGTAATGATGAATACAAGGCCTAGTTAACAACGAAGCTTGCCACTTGCATTGTGAATGTTACTTGTAGCTGGATAAGTCGAGCCAGACTTTTGCCCATGTAACTTTAATGCGTTGAGAGCAAGGATGAAGATGCATCTCATCCACGGTTCAGTGTTATATGCAGCACTGTAAATTTAGGCTGCAGTACGGTGATTACACAAAGTGACCTTATTTAACACAGTAGCTTATTCTCTTGTTGTATAGCTATTCAGTGCTAATGTAAGTGGCTGGTCCATCCAGGCCCTATTGAGATTCATGTCATCTCAGACAATGTTATGATGCTCCTTGTATCGATATTGCAAGTATTAACTGATGCTGCATTTCCTGCTGTTTGTTCATCAGTTTCACCTAGTTCTATGCATTATATACGTTGGAGTCGGATGTTCACCCTGGCTCTGAAGGTTTATTGAATGCGAGGTTAACTATTCGGATAGTGGTGCACCGCAGCACACAGCGAGGCATAGATATGTATTATTGGGGGCCAAACTGATGTCCACCAGGGGCCGCCAGTGGCATGTGGGCCTTCCATCGAAGAACACTGCTATATAAAAGACGGTCTTTTGCTATATCAATGGGTCTCAACCTTTTTTGGATGTGGGGGAAGTGGGGGTGAAACTTACATTCGTCAACCCATGCACAAGGTCGGGGGGGGGGGGGGAAGCTACACAAACTACAAATAGTCCCATCATGAAAACTCCAGATGGAGGTGTTCAGGGGGGGGGATGAAAACAATCATGTTACCGAGGCTTGGGTGCCACACGCGCTGAGGTTGTAGAGGAGGACAAGGGAGCCACCCTCCTCCTGGCCGGTGGCGTGACATGCCGGCTCGCCCAGGTACAACCCTCCCCGTCGCAGCGCCTGGGCCCCCACGCCCAGCAACTCCAGCTGCACCGTCACCTCCAGCCAGCCCCGGCCACAGCGCAGGCGAGTGGCGCTCACGGCCGCGCCATATGCTGATCAAGGGCAACGTGGTGGAGTGGAGAGTTGTTAGGCAGGTGGAGAGGGTCGCCTTTGCACAATACAGCCATACATTGTTGACGTCTTAGAAATACCAGGCTCATTTATAGTTGGTGTGCCCCGCCCGGTATAGCCATTTTATTTGACAAATACTCCATAACCATGTTTCAATTCAGGTCAATAATTAACAAATTTACAGTTTGTAAAAAAAAGGTCTTATTTTATATATACAGTTTCATTAAAAAACTATAAAATGCGATTTAATATCTCGTATATAAAAGTCTCCACGCGTGCGCGCTTGCGAGGGATTTGGCTCTCGGACGGTGGGCTTGACGTCCAAAAAAAATCGCCAGGCAGCACGCCCTAAGTCCCGGGGTGGGAATAGGCTATTCCGTTTTCGCATCCCTAAACTTTCAAGTAGTTTAATTAACAAATTCGTGACATTCTTATTTTTATTATTTACTTATTGCGTCACATCGACCGTACCAACTGACGACAATTGCGTGGGGGGGGGCCGGACCCTGCCAAGTGATGCGCGTTCGGTCGAGCTCACGGGGGACATTTCATTTTACGCGTTTAACATGCAATAAATATTACACATCACGCTGCGGATTTTCCTTCACAGTCTCATGTCCTCTTCGCCCCCCCCCCAAAAAAACACGTCCAGTTTCTACAGAGTCCGTAGATAATAATATAGTGCTTAATTACCATTATTTTATTGCACGGCCGGGGGGATGGGTGTGGGGGTAGTGGCCCTGCCTGCCAACGTGCTACCTCTCCCGGCTCGGCAATGTAGGCCAGGACGGGGGCTCCGCACCGGCCTAGGCCTGACCAAGCCTATGGCAAGTACAAATTTCCTTGCTTCTTACGCCAAGAACCTCAGGTTCATTGTTTACTATTATTAAACAAATACGTTGCCAGATATTACAATAATAATTTGTGTGCACATAGGAACTCTGGTTCATTGCTTACTATTATGAAACGTATAAGTTGCCACATTACAATAATTATGTTTGTGTGCAGATAAGAACTCGGGTTCATTATTTACCATTTTGAAACAAATAACAGCCAGATATTACAATCATATTTGTGTGCACAAAAAATTTGTATTAGGTTGATAAATATTCCCTTTTTTCGCTGTGCTTTCATCACGCTGCGACGGTGTATTGCCAGTCTGTCATGTGCTCTGCTGCCTGCTGATTAATTAACGTCAGTGGACTGCCACTCTATTATCTACACTGCTAATTTTCCTTTTGACCATTATGAGTATGCCAGTCTATAATCTGTTGCCTGCTTCTTTACCTCACTCAGTGTACTCCCAGCCTTTCATGTCCACTGTATTCTGCTTTTTCAGCTGCTGCCTGTATTGGCAGCTTTTTATGTCATTGCTTCGGCGTACTGGCAGTCTATAATCTAAACTGTAGCCTACTTCTCAACTTACCTGTGCGTACTGCTGCTCTTTAATTTACACTGCTTTCTGCTTATTTCTTCATTGCATTTCCATTGTTTACATTGCTCATGTCACGCTATTTGCTCATACGGAGTACTGCGATACTGAGAGCTGTGCCATCATCGGGGATTGCTGTGCACGTCGATGTGTGTGTGTGTGCGAGTCGATGTATGTGTGTTTAAGCCCATGTGTGTGTCTGTCTTTTACGATTGGACAACGCCCAATGTGTGTGTGTGTCCAAGTGTTTGTGTGTCAGTCCAAGTGTGCGTGTCAGTCCATTTGTGTGTGTGTATCAGTCGCTTTGTGTGTGTAAGTCCATGTGTGTGTGTACGTCGATGTGTGTGTGTGTGTACGTCGATGTGTGTGTATCAGTCCAGATGTGTGTTTGTTAGTCTACGTGTGTAAGTCCATACATGTGTGTGTGTCACTCGATGTGTGTGTAAGTCAATGCGTGTGTGCGAGTCGATATGTGTGTGTTAATCCATGTGTGTATCTAAAGTAGATGTCTGTGTGACACAGTCCATATGTGTATGTGTGTGTAGGGCAATGTGTGTGTCAGTCTATGTATGTGTAAGTCCATGTGTGTGTCTTAGTCGATGTGTGTGTGCAAGTACATGTGTGTTTACGTCAATCTTTCTGCGAGTCCACTTATGTGCGAGTCGATGTGTGTGTGTGTCGCTGTATCTGTCTACAACCCCCTACCTCCTCGCGGTGCCGGACGGGCAACTCTGTCGTGGACAGCGCTGTGGGGGGAGATCCAATTTTGATTGGCTCCTCCCCTCATGGCATATGTGTCCACCACAGGGGCTAAACGGGGGCTCTGGACGGGTGCGAGGGGCTGGTAACCCCTCCACCTTCAATTAATTACCACGAAACTACGAATGAAATATGTAACAACTAAGCTTGTGCCGGAGGCCCCGGGGGGCCAGGCGTCTATGACGTCTCCTGGCCAAACCCCAATTGGCGGAGCCAGGAGATTGAATACCTACCCTCGGGGCTACTCCAGAAACAACGAAAAGCCACTACGGTTGGCCACGTGGAATGTTCGAACGCTCACTGCAGAGGAGAGGCTGCCACTCCTCTGTCGGGAGCTGGACCGGTACCGCCTGGATCTATGCGGCATTCAGGAGGTCCGGTGGACCGGCTCTGGCTCCTGCCACCATGAGGGGTGGACAGTCCTCTACTCGGGGCAGCAGACTGCCAAACAACAGGGTGTGGGTCTTCTTTTGAACAAAAGAATGAAGGGGGCGTGGGAGCGTGGCGGTGAGGTGTGGGAAGCTGTAAGCCCCAGGCTACTTTGGGCTCGCCTTCCCATCAACCGGAGGCGAGGAATGGTGGTCGTGGTTACTTATGCCCCCACCGAAGATGAACATCCGTGGAGGGATGCAGGCAAAGCCGATGAGTCAGATGCCTTCTATGACCTCCTGTCACAGGTGCTGGCTAAAGTGGCCCCTCGGGATAGAGTCATCATGTTGGGTGACTTCAATGCCCGAGTTGGTCATGATACTGGCACCTGGTCTGGAGTGATTGGAGGGCATGGGCCAGATCAGCTCAATAACAACGGTAGGAGGCTGCTAGATTTTTGTGCAGCCCATGGGCTTGTAATTACCAACACGCTGTTCCGGCATCGGCGCATCCACACAACATCATGGATGCATGCCGGGTCCAAGCAAGAACATCTGCTGGACTACATAGTGACGGACCAGCGAATGCGAGCCCATGTCCTTGACACCAGGACCTACCGTGGAGCTGATCTGCCCTCTGACCATCGACTAGTCATCTGTAAGATGCGCCTGCCATTCTTCCACTCCGGTGGTGGGTGTACACCCAGGACCCCATTCCAACCTAAAGTGGCCTGGTCTCAGTTATCTGATGAAAGTTGCAAGCGAGAATTTCATCATCGCTTGCGGCTGGGATTGGCATCGTCCCCGACTCCTCCTGATGTCGAGGGTAAATGGGCGAGGTTTAGGACTGTGACTCATGCAGCTGCAATGGCTGCTTTGGGTACGCGGTCCAGACCTCCCCAGACACCCTGGATGACAGAGGAGTTGTTCAGGATGGTTGAGAAAAAGCGACAGGCCCACTGTCATCGGCTACAGAATCCCACGTCAGAGAATGAGGAGGCTTACCGCAGCCTTCGCTCGGAGGTTCGGAGAGCCGTGAGGCGCTGCAAGGATGGGTGGTGGTCGCGGGTTGCTGAGGAGATGGAGTCTGCCTCAGTGACCCGTGATCACAAATCTCTATTTAACTCCATCAAAAAAGTAACCTGCAGCGCCACACCTATTACCATCATTAGGGGAAAAAACGGTGATCCAATTTCTGACCCCCAGGAACAGGTTCGCAGATTTGCTGAGCATTTCTGTGAGGTCCTGGGGGAGGGAAAATCCCTCAGCCAGGAAAACATCGCGGCACAAAGTGAGGATGACCCTGCTGAGGCTGCGGTGCCTCAAATATTGGATGAAGTCACCCCCTGTGAGTGGCTGGCTGAGGTGCCATCTGCTGAGGAAGTATTGAAGGCGATCCGGAGTCTGAGACCAGGAAAGGCAGCGGGCAGAGATGATCTCCCAAGCGAAATGCTGAGGGAGGGTGGCGTTTGTGCACAGACTGCCCTATATGACATCATAACAACAGTCTGGACCACTGGACGGGTTCCGCAGGATTGGAAGGATGCCCTGGTGGTCCCCCTTTTTAAGAAGGGGGACCGCACAGACTGTAACAACTACAGGGGCATCTCACTCCTCAGTGTGCCGGGAAAGGTCCTGGCAAGGATTATTCAGCATCGCCTTGCCAGGCACGCTGAGGAGAGGCTTGCGGAGCCCCAATGCGGTTTCAGGAAAGGGCGGTCCTGCACAGATGCCATATTTTCTGTCCGTCTGCTACAGCAGAGGTGTAGGGAATTCCAACAAGACCTACATCTCTGCTTTATTGACCTGGTCAAGGCCTATGATACCATCAGTAGGCCTGGGCTCTGGGTCGTTCTTCGTGCTTTTGGAGTACCTGACCCTCTGCTCACGATCATTAAGGACCTTCATGATGGTGAGCGGGCCCGGGTAAAACTACGTGGCCGGGAGTCAGAGCCATTCCCTGTACACCTTGGGGTGCGACAGGGATGTCCTTTGGCTCCCACATTATTTAACATCTATTTTGACCACGTAGTTCGTGAAGCCTTCAATAGCTGTACCGGGGGAATCTCCATATGGTACAGATATAATGGGAGGCTAATCGATGCCCGGGTGCGGTCAAGGGATGGCTCCCTATTGCTCAACCACGTTATGTATGCTGATGACTTGGTAATAGCTGCTCAGTCAGAGGAGGAGTTGGAGACGCTGCTGCTGAGACTGGAGCATGCCACTAAGAGGTGGGGCCTTACCATCAGCCCCACCAAAACTAAGCACCTGCCTGGGTATTTTGTACCATCGGACACTCCACCCCCACAACTCCCAATCGGTGATGGGGCAGTTGTGGAGAGAGTGGAGAGTTTCCCATACCTGGGCAGTGTGCTTATGACTGGCTCCAGTTTAACAGCAGAGGTCTCACTCCGAATCAGTCGAGCGGCAATATCTTTTCATCGGTTGCGTAACGCTGTGTGGAAGCTACCTGGTCTGTCGCTCCGCACTAAGCTTCAGGTCTTCTCGGCCACGGTCATTCCCTCCCTTCTCTATGCTTGCGAAACGTGGACCCCCCTAATGGAACATCTTCGCCGGTTAGAAACATTTAGGCTGGCCTGCCTACGATCCATCCTGGGTTTAACCAGACTGGATTGTGTGAGGAGCTCACAAATCCTTGAAAGATCTGGGCAGGGTCCCATCGGTGAGCTCCTCCGGCAGGCAAGGCTGCGATGGCTGGGTCATGTAGCCCGCATGCCCAGCCACCGCATGCCGAAACAGCTTTTGTTTGGCCGGATTGAGGGGGCTAAGCGGGCGCGGCACGGGCTAGAGAAGAGATGGAGTGATGTGGTACAGGAGGACGTGGAGCTGAGTGGACTTGCCGATGACTGGTACCAGCGGTGTCAAGATCGGCCTCTGTGGAGGAGGCTCGTGAAGGATGCTACTGGGCAGTTGGAGGCAGTCGCCCTCCAACAACAACGGAGGGCGGAGGAGCGACGCTCACAACAGCGAGCGGAGCGCCGGGTGGCTAAAGCACAGCAGGTTGGCACAGTAGGGGGCACAGGTGGTGCATCAGCCAGTCATCTCAGTCAGTCGACCCGTGGCACCTGGGTCTGCCCCGTGACCTCCTGCCAGCGGGCGTTCGACACTTCACGTGGCCTCAGGGTGCACATAGCCTGGCACAAGCGTCGTGGTGACGTCACCGCCACTTAGTGGCGAATGGCGGTTGTTGTTGTTGTTGTTGTTATCTGTCTACGTCCATATGTGTGTGTAACTCCATGTGCGTGTATCTAAAGTGGATGTCTATGCGTGTGTCAGTCCATGTGTGTGTGTGCGCGCGCGCGCAAGTCCATGTGTTTGTGTGCAAGTCGATATGTCTGTGTGTGTCAGTCCATGGGCGTGTTAGTCGCGTTGTGTCCGTGGCTCCATGTGAGTCCGTGTAAGTCCATTTCTTTGCGTGTCTGTAGGTCCATGTGTGCGTGTGAGTGAATGTGGATGCTTTATTGACCTGGTCAAGGCCTATGATACCATCAGTAGGCCTGGCCTCTGGGTTGTTCTTCATACTTTCGCAGTCCCTCACCCTTTGCTCACGATCCTTAAGGACCTTCATGATGGTGAGCGGCCCCACGTCAAACTACGTGGCCGTCAGTCAGAGCCATTCCATCTACACCTTGGGGTGCGACAGGGATGTCCTCTGGCTCCCACATTATTTAACATATTTTGACCACGTAGTTCGTGAAGACTTCAATGGCTGCACCGGAGGAATTACCATATGGTACATATACAATGGGAGGCTGATCGATGCCCGGGTACGGTCAAGGGATGGCTCCCTATTGATCAACCATGTAATGTATGTCGATGCTCTGGTGAATCCTGCTCACCTCAGAGGAGGACTTGGTGGCACTGCTGCTGATCCTGGAGCTTGGCACTAAGAGGTGGGGCCTTACCATCAGCCCCTTCAAATCTAAGCACCTGGCTGGGTATTTTGTACCATCGGACAATCCACCCCCACAACTCACAATTTCTGATGCGCCAGTTGTGGAGAGATTGGAGAGATTCCCATACCTGGCCAGTGTGCTCATGACCAGTTCCGGTTTAACACCAGAGGTCTCACTCCAAATCAGTTGAGCGCCATTATCTTTTCATCGGCTGCGTTACGCTGTGTGGAAGCTACCTGGTCTCTCGCTCCACATGAAGCTCCAGGTCTTCTCGGCCACGGTAATCCCCTACCTTCTGTATGCTTGCGAAACGTGCACCCACCCAATGGAACATCTTCGCCGGTTGGAAACATTTAGGCTGGTCTGCTAATGATCCACCCTGGGTTTAACCATATGTTTGTGTGTGCGTCTAAGTCGATGTGTTTCTATGTGTGTGGGTCGATGTCTGTGTGTCAGTCCATGTGTGTGTCTGCCTTTTTCGCCCGGGCAACGCCGGGTACTTCCTGCTAGTACATTTATAAACAACCAGAAGTACAAACCACCGCAATTTTAACCACAGGACAACCGGGAACATGGACGAACAAACTGGCCAGCTACGACCTCCGAAAAGCAACCAAAGAGGCAAAAAGACACAGGGGACAAAGTGGAGTCGCAATTCAACAGTTCAGACACGAGACGAATGTGGCAAGGACTGCAGAGACAATCACGGATTACAAAGAGAAAACCAGCTGCTTTACGGACACCGACACTTCACTCCCAGACAAGCTGAACACCTTTTTTTAATTGCTTCAAGAAAACACCAACCCACCTATGCGGGCCCTCGCTGCTCAAGAGTATTGTGGGCTCTCCATCTCTGTGGCCGACGTGAGTCAGTCTTTCAAGCGCGTTAACTCTCGCAAGGATGCCGGCCCGAATGGCATCCCTGGGCCGCGTTCTCAGAGCATGTGTAGATCAGCTGGCTGGCGTGTTTACGGACATATTCAATCTCTGCCTATCCCAGTCTGTTGTCCCCACGTGCTTCAATAGGGCCACCATCGTTCCTGGAGCCAAGGTAACTGAACAAAATGACTACCGCTCCCCGCAGCACTCAGTTAAAATCAGATCTATGAACAATGCAATCGTCATTCCTCTACACACTGCCCTATCCCACCTGGACAAGAAGATTACCTAGGTGAGAATGCTGTTCATCGACTGTAGCTCCGCATTCAACACCATAGTATACTCCAAGCAGTCACTAAGCTCAGGGCACTGGGTCTGAACTCCTCCTGTGCAACTGGGTCCTGGACTTTGACAGGTAGACCCCACGTGGCGAGGGTAGGCAACTCCTCCACCACGCCGATCCTCATCAACAGCCCCCCCCCAGGGGCGTGTGCTCAGCCCCCTCTTGCACTCCCCGTTCACCCACAACTGCGTGGCCACACACGACTCCAACTCAATTAAGTTCTGACGACACGACAGTGGTAGGCCCGATCACCAACGATGAGGCAGCCTTCAATGAGGAGATTGGAGCCCTAGAAAAAATAACCTCCCTCAACAAAACCAACGAGCTGATCGTGGACTACAGGAGAGAGGGACGAGCACGCCCCCCCATCTACATCGACAGGGCTAGTGGGAAGGGTCAAAAGCTTAACATTTCTGGGCATGCATATCACCAATGCCCTGACATCACCACATCGAAAGTGCGGTGAAGGCACAAATGCCTCTGCAATCTCACGCGGCTGAATAAATTCGGCATGGCCCCTAAGACCCTGACGAACTTCTATAGATGCACCATTGAGAGCATTGTCAGGTTGCACCACCGCCTGGGACGGAAACTGCACGGCCCTCGAACGCAAGGCTCTGCAGAGGGTGGTGCGGTTAGCCCAACGTACCACAGGGGGCACGCTGCCTGCCTTCCAGGACAATTCCACCGTTCGGTGTCGTAAGGCCGAGAAGCTCATTAATGACCTCCGCCACCCGAGCTACGGACTGTACGCTCTGCTAACGTCTGGCAGACGGTATAGGAGCATCGGGTCTAGGACCAGACTCCAAGACAGCTTCTACCACCAGGCCATTAGACTTCTGAACAGCCATCACTAATTGTCTATCTGCCCTGTACTTGGACCTGCACCTTAAGGAGACATACTTGGTTCTTTCGGTAAAGTCACGTAGAAGGGAAATCATAAAATAATACAAGACCAACACAATTCTCACGACGTTTCGATTGCAACAAGCAAATCAGCATTAGGTGTGAAAACCACAGCAAGAACATTTTAAAATTTTCTTGCTGTGGTTTTCGTGACTTTACCGAAAGAACAAAGAATATGAATCCCTGCAGTCACGAAAGCTTTAAATCGAAACTTAAGGAGACATGTTTACACCAATACTCGCCATTTGCCACCAAGTGACGGGGACGTCACCGCAGCGCCTTTGTGCTCGCACAAACACCACGCAGTCTCTCACACAAAAAAACAGTCAACGCTGCTCTCCTTTGTGTAGAACGAAGTTGAACACTGGACACTTTCAATTTATATACCGAGTATACACAGTGCATTTATATATCGGATATTTCCATATTTTTACACTTTTTTTTTCAAAATTCTGATTCATTCTTTGTTAGCCATTCAATTGCAATGGTTTGGAGCTGAAAATCAGAATTTACCTTCACCCGCTGTAACATCAGCTTAACTGCGTGTGCGACCAATACACTTTGATTTGGATTTGAGCAATCACAAGCCAGCGAATGTTACTCGCTCAAGCACTGCAGCGGGCCTGTCCGCATTGCTCTGCGTGCTGCTCAGGTTGTGAGCATCCCTAATAAGAGTTTCACTTCCCCCCTGATCCCCCTCAATTCAGTTACATTTTAGGGGTCCCAAAGAAGACCCTGTTCGATGTGAGACGCGGTACATCCAACCACGTTATTCTAAGGACACTAACAATGTACAGACAGCACCTTTGCCAATCCACTGCTGGATGACTGGATGAAGGCCTCCCCATACCGTTGAAGCTGACGCATTTAAGTACGCAGGTGAGCGAGTGTTGGTTAAGAATATGTGAAGGGGGAGAAGAGGAGTGTCCAGGCCGCGTTCAGATAATACTCGCCACTGATGTTAGCCATGACTGCGAATCAAACTCTGGTACGGTGGGGTTCACAGCACAAAGCGTAAACCATTCGACCAACGTTCCATAAACCCATCCATTAAACAGTGCATGTATAAATTACAGATTGTCTGCAGTCCTGTATGTACGGACAGCACAGAATGTGATATATTATCTACAGCACGTCTTGTCTGCATAGCAAGTTGACCAGCTGGCACCCGACCTGTGGTGGTATGACACATGTATATAAAAACATCTTTAGTTCATCAGCCTATTGGCTTTCCGGCACAATATTACAAAGCAGCATTCGTATAAGAAATCTAACTCTGGACAGGTTTCAAACAAATGTTTCTGCATTCCCACGTGTTATTGGCAAGAGCACTCCGTATTTGTATATTAGATGCATGCAAAGTTAAAACAACGGCTGGTATGGTCTGTAGGTGTACAGGTATCGCATAAGTGTGCTCTTGTCACGATCCTCAGGTTAGTCCACAGACCAACACTTACCTGCAGGTAGATCGGAAAGCAGCACAATGGCCAGCAGCAACGAGAAACAGGAGAGGGTTGAGTCCATGTCTGCAACTTCAAAGAAATCGCTATCGACCAAGCGAGAGGCGAAGACACCCACCACCAGATATACCCGGGAGCTGAACTGACAATGTTCAAGCTGTGAGGCCACCACCAACTGGTTGGGTGAGCTCGTGTGGTGCACTTGTATTCGAAAAACCTCACCTGCACGCCCCCGACAACCAGGTCATGCCAGTTTAGCAGCAAATTAAGCACCATTGCATGATATTACATCCACTTATCAGAGATTACATAAAACATGGTGGCAAACATTACAGTATTACCAGACATGGCTCAATAGCGAAGCCTGCATGTAAGATAATTGTTAGCATGAATATACCTCGACAATTGTTGATTATTGCTGAGTGATGTGATTATTCAATTGATGTTGGATTGTCCATTCCAAATTCTAATTTCCTGTTTACTGCAGTCAGTGGTGGGAATTCCACATTCCTCTGGCGAAGGGGGGGAGGTGGCATCTGAACTAGAACATCTCGCTGTACCGCTGAGATCACCTGGCCGGGTTGATTATACTTCGCCATCGTTAATTATATACATCGAATCACAGTATGATCATATCACCCGGAATGTGCTCCATCATTTTAGATCTCGGAAGCTAATCAAGCTTGAGTCTGGATGGTGCTTGGATGGGCTACCACGACTCGTATTAACAGGTCCTCTCGGTGGCTGAGCGGCTACATTTTGTGCAGCAGAGGGCAGCGCAGCAAGATCCATTGCTCTACCGTACGTTTATGCTTCTTTGCAGTCTATTTTTCGCCAACCTGCACTGACCAGCGCGGTGAAGTATTGTCAACTAACCTCCCATGACCCGCACAGCGTGGGGGAGACCCTCATCCAGCAGTGGATTGACAAAAGCGATGTACGTGTAGATTAAGATGGTTTAAATGTGAACACGCGTGTTTATATGCATGTTTCAGTTCCATGTCCTTTACTTAGTTTGTTCAGTTGAGATTAAAATGCCAGCGATATATAAAAGCTGATACATGTAGAGTGACGTAGTATTTACAATCTCGTTGATGGTACTGTAATGTTAAACCATCGTCTACAATCCTCCACCCGTGTTGGGGACTCGGATCAAACGGGACTGTCGTCTCACACGCCCCGTGTTCAACCACCAACTCGGTCACCGCATCGCGCGCATTCTGCGGCCGTCTGGAATGCTCTTCCTTCCGGTACTATATTAGGAAGCCACTGGAGCTACGCACTTTTAAATCTAGATTGAAGACAAATTCTTTAGAACTAAATTGCGTGTTTAGTTTGTTATCCTTCTCCCGAACCTCTGGTTAGCACGGTTGGCTACGTACGGTGCGAAAGAAGTTCAACATAGTGCATACTACACTACAGGTCACAACACTTATCATTTGCGTATTCAATGCTCCTCTTTGAAATTCCTCTTCCCATCATTGTCTCTCTTGTTGTTGCGCACAAGCTCTTGTGTAACCTTCCCTCGCTCAATTCAGCAAACCTGTTATGCCCTTTTACATCTTGTGATTCGTGCTGCTGGCTTACTATCCACTTGTCGTCCTGGGCTTTCTGTTTGGCCTTTGCTCAGAAAAGCTGTGTTAAAATAAAATGTATTAATACCACTGTGAAACATAGGAGATGGACTCCTGACACTGCAGTAAGCACTTGAAAACCGTTGCTCCTTGGGGGAAACAGAAAGGTTAAACCAAGACATCGCGCTTAAAGTTACTTTATTTCTTGTTTTGTTTGGTTACGTTAGTCTACTTCATCCCCCTCTTCCCGCATGTGTGTATGTTGAACTTCTTTCGCGCCGTACGTAGCCAACCGTGCTAATTGGAGGTGCGTTACCATCGTCATTGTAAGTTCTCACAGCAAGGTGTGCGCTGGTGTCATACAAAGACCCCCCTTAACAGACTGTTGGGGAAAGTGCTCTTCTTCCCCTTACCCCGTTAATCTGCTGCGCCCATTCGTTGCTCCTACTGTGACAAGGCAGTGAGACCACGTGCCTCCAGACGGCCCCCCATTTGAGGGTGTATTATTCCGGGTTTGAAACATGTTCATAATCTGTGATGTCCGTGTTCTGGGTTCTTGAATATAAAAAAGACTGGAACATTTTATGACAATACGATCATTCAAAGCAAGGTCAAGTTATGCTGAATCTGAAAAACAGCTGTGGGGCCGTCCATAATTGACGTCACGCGATTTGGGACGATTTTTGACCCCCCCCCCCCGCCTCATCACACGGCGTCACAAAAAGTCAGACCCCCCTCAAATATGACGTCATAAAACTCTGCCCCCCCCCAAAACCATGTTTCCATTTTGAAAATAAAACATGCTTCAAATCGCTTTAAACTATTGTCATTATAGTGCGTATTTAATGTGGCGCTGCACTCTGATGTAGGAGAAAATATGAATTAAAAAGTCTTTGATTAGGTAAAAAGTGTTGTCTATACTTATTTAAAGTTGCGCATTTTGATGTGACGTCACATTTCTCAAACCCCCCTCCTCGTCACACATCGTCACAAATGTCTGACCCCCCCCCCCCCCCCAGGTGCGTGACGTCATTTATGGACGAACCCTTTAACACAGCAGTGACATTTTTAAGCACGAATGAATTAAATCTTTGAGGTTACGGTGATGTGGGGAATATATGACGTACTGGGAGGGACACGAGGCAGATTGACTAAAAGCAAATACTGTAATCGGCAAACACTGATTTTGTTGTCAATAAATAATATCTCTTAGTCCACCAAGTCCATTGGCTCTCCAGACCAATACAGTTCAATATTATGAAGCAGCATTTATTTTAAGTGAGTCAACTCTGGACCGGTTTCGATCTGCTCTTGATTACCATGCATTCTGCTCGAGTTCCGTGTTGTGGACCAACGTTTATTTTAATGTTTACTTGATTATAATATTTTAGGGGGGGCGCTATGAGTTACCATATTCTATGGTTTATATGATGCAAACAAAATGAAGCAAAGTTGTTGGTGCACCTTATGATCCGGTCAGTGTCTGCGTGTGGTGCGAGAGACCAGACTTGTATAGCTTTGATTCATAATCGTGCCATCGTGGTGAGATGTTAACTCCCTCGCCTGGTATGCAGGAGGTCGTGGGTTCGAACCCAACCCTGACGCCTGCTGTATATTTCGAGTTTGCGTGTCTCTCTCCCTGTGGTCGCGTGGATTCTTCTCCAGGTCCTTCGGTTTTCCCTCTACATTTAGAAATATGCATTTATAGTACTTAGCTGCTATAAATTTCCACTTGAAAAAGCACTTCGTTTAGCTATCATTTGTGGCCAGGTCGCTTCTGAAAAATAGATGTACAGCTCAGTTGAATTTAGTTTAAAATAAAATGCACAACTTTATTCATCCCGGGGACACGTTCGGAGTGCATCTTCCCGAAATGTGTAATCTAAGGAATTAATTTGCTCTCAAGGCTTGGATAAATATTTAATCATCATCATAAGCCATGATCGCAAGTCTTTGTGTTTTTTTCCAATAAACGCCTTTAGACCCTGTAACTTGGTAAAAACGGGAGATTGTTCCCCCCTCTTTTAGGGCTGTTTCCCCAGCCGAGAAAAAATGCGCTGTTGGCTTTAAATTACGATCTTCCTAAGCTATTTGGCAATCTCGCAGAGCAGTGAGCTCCATTCGTTGAAGAACACGTGGTTGCCAAACAGTTTTTTTTCCCCCACATGACTTCTCCAGAAAAAACTACTTGAAGTTGCTTTAAATTTTTGTTTTTAACTCGGTAGGACTCACACTGGCCCATAAAGTCTGCTGTTGACATTGTTCATCGCTGAACACTAAACACCAATGCTTTCAATTTCAGACCTGGAATTTATCCAAATTACGAGCGACACTCGATTTAATGGCATCGATTTTGTGTGTGTGCAGTTATTGTTGACTGAGGCTAAGACTACTATACGACGTCGCCATCTCGACAACATGATATGAGGAATTATGACTTCCTATACTTCTATACTAATTATAAACAATGAGTGACAGACGCGGATCTGGACCACGCAGTGTTTTTTTTAAATGTTTTTTTACATTCCTCGCTGCTTCAGCAGGCTTGTCACGATACGTTCCAAGATTTATTCGTTAATCCACGGCTGTGTCAGCTGCGATGTGCGATTAGTGCTAAACAAATACCGTACAGCAATGTGCACATCGCTTCCAAGAAAGAAACACGAGCTTGATATTTGTACCATACCTTGGTATTTGTAAATAACCAAACATTTGTGTTGATGTGGCAAGCATTATCAACTGAAACTTTCACAACCCACAAGAAAAAATAACCCCAACACGACCAGCATTTTTGTTGTTTTGGGTAATTTTTACACAACCAGTAAGTTTACCCATTAGATAGTCTTGAAATGAGACTTGGGACTTTTCACATCCACAACTCTGATGTGGACAATAGTGTGGACACAATCTCTGTCACTGTGATTTCCAAGTGTGAAAAGGTTTGACCTACATAATGTGTATTTTTGTGCAATAAAGAAGGACCGTTGCCCTAAACGTCGCCTATTATTTCCGTTTAAGGCTAAACATACTGTGTTATTGACAAACGAAGGTTTTGAGTTTTTTTTTCAAATGTAGTTTTGAGGGGAACAATTTTTGCACCGCATGCCCGACTCTGTGTGTAATTTTAATTTCTTTCGCACCATACGCAGCCAACCATGCTCATCGGAGGTGCGTCGTCAGTATCCGCCCCGTGAAGGGTTAATTCTTGTCCAGTAACCCATTCGTGCACGACGACTGTGTCACTGTCCTGTTCTCATCGCCGACCTCTTCACGCCATCATTGCTTGGTTAGAGACACCTCAGGACAGTTACAGACTGAGGCCTTTGGGCTCCAGGGAGAAGGGGCTTCAGCAGCTAAGAAACTCTGGGAATGGATCGTGCATCACGAGATTCCCCCGCAGACTTGGGCACAGATATGGCGGGCCTCTAAAAGCAGCCCAAGAACCCATACTCTTAAGCTCATTCAATTTAAATTCATTCAGGGAGCATACTTGAATTACAAAAGGGGGAAATTTATTGGAGGATTTTTCAGCCTGTCCAGTGCCCCGGGCACAATACAAACCTACTCCCAGGCCTCCAGGCTCTGCCATGACGTTATGAAACTCTGCCAGGGCATCTCGAGCTTTTTCAACGGCCTGTGCGGCACGAACCTCTCCCCATCCGTGAGGAGACTGGGGTTTTAAACCTGGCATGGTAACAAGGCATCAGCATGCATTGCTCCAGACTTTTTAACATTATTGCCAGAAATGTCATACTGACTACTTGGAAACAGTGGCATAACATGTTCACTGTACATGCGAGCATAGAACATGTGAGTCATTAACTGAAATGGAAGGAAAATAAGCTTCATGCCAAACGGTTCCCTTTGGCGCAAAACCTGAAGTTAATAAATTAGGCAAGGGGTCTTGGGACAGGAACCGAAGCGGAGGGGAAATGAACCCCTCCGTGTCTCGACGAGGGCGACTTTCGGGCAGATGGTGGGGAATCTTGGACGTTCACGACGACCGCATTCGTGGTGATAATTTAAGGCGACCCTCCCCCTCCTTTTACACCCCCGACTCACGTCCCCTGCGGGCCTGGGACTACTCCGTAAGTTGAATGTACCACCCCCTTCTTCCCTTGCCATCCCTTCACCCCAGATTAAAGCGCATCGGCTCCCCGACGCGATTTCTTTACGTGAAAGAGAAGATAAATCGATACATGTACTGTACATCCCCATACACCCCCGTTACATTCCCCCGTCTTATACAGACTGGTCGCGTCCGGTCTGAGGGCCCCCAGTTTGTCCCCGTCCCATTTTAACGTCACCGACAGCGCTGTTACGGGCCTAAATTGTTTTTTATAAATCCTAATAATACAAAATAAATCAAGTTTTGGCTTGAATCGCCGTGGGGTTGGGGGTGAATCGCCCCACGTCGACTAATCTCGTATGGGGTCACGGAGCCTTGGCAGTGGTGCACCAGCACAAACGTCAACACATTCGTCAGGAATGTCTCACTGTGTGGTCTTTAAAGGGAAATATAGAACAGGCGACATTTCGGGAAGTGGACTTTCTTCATATCACTTAAATAGAGAGGCGAGAGAGACAGAGTGGATGCTAAGAGTTGGAGACTGAACTTTACACCATGAGAATTACATTTTTTAAAAATTGTGATGACCAGTTTTTAAATTGGCGTGTGAATAGTTAACTATAAATATAATACGGTACCACTACAGGTTTATTAGGCGTATGGCGACCTCTAGTGGTATTTGAATGAACCTACACGATGTCAATCCACTACTCCATACGCTTTGGTTCTATTCGGTAAAGTCACGTAGGTAAAAAATAAAACAACAAAAATCACGACGTTTCGACCACAACACAAGTGGCCTTCATCAGGTGAAGGGACCAGACTGTCTAGAGGACAGTGCTGGAGTGAACACAGCCAAGCTCAGACCGCGACCTTTAAGCTGTGTGAGAGGAAACAGAGCGCCTTGACAAAGGAATTAGCATAAAAATTAGCATTTAATTGGCGGACTTAGCATGATGAACGGTGTAGAGGGGGTGAACATGTGCAGGTCGGCGAGGGGGGGAGGGGAGGGGGGAGTTTACATATTGATGGTGTGAAAAGGGAATTTAAGCAGCTGCGAAAGTTTGGGATACCACTTTTTGAAAAAAGATACTGTACCATTGAAAATTAGTTTAATGTTTGGTTTGATTCAGAACATCTTTCCAATGGTTGCTTAATTTGAAACCATCCTCTCGGTTGAAATTGTGTCTGTGTTTGTAAATCTGAATTGCCTCGTGAACAAATCTCTGATAAAAACCCGTGGGTTTGCAAAGAACCTTGGTATCGGAGAAAATTATATCGTGATCACCCACAGTGTTGTAACAGTGATCAGCTACGGCAGAAGAATTCGTTCTGCCGTGTTTCAAATCTGATTTGTGCTCACGAATTCGGTCAGAGACATGTCGTTTCGTCTCCCCGATATAGCAGTCACCGCAGGTACAACTCAATTTGTAAACCCCGGGGTACTGTAAGTCAGGAATGACATCCTTCACGGAAGGGATCAGGTCACGGATTTTGTGTACTGTGTTGAACCGGACCAGGATCTTGTGTTTGTTTAGAATTTTGGAGATCTTTTTAGTAACGCCTGCTATATATGGTAGTGTGATCGTTTTGATCAGAGTATCAAGTGGTTGTTTCTGTATGGAGGGAGAAACAGCTTGGCGGATGGTACGGTCAGAGTATCCATTCCTTTTTAGGGCCAGATGTACATGTTTTAATTCACTGGTCAGGTGCTGTTGGTCCGAAATGCAATGAGCCCTGTGGTATAACGTTTTGATGAGATAATTCTTTTGCATCGGGTGGTGGTGGGAATCAGGTTTCAAGTAGGAATCTGTGTGGGTGGGTTTCCTGTAGACAGAATGCTCCAGTGAGCCATCAGGTCTCCTCTCAAACAGAACATCCAAGAATGGTAGCTTGCCATCTTTCTCCACTTCCATGGTGAATTTGATGGCGGGATGTCTGGAATTAATGTGGTCTAGGAAAAGGTTCAAAGCCGGGAGGCCATGTGGCCAAATGACGAAAGTGTCGTCTACATATCTCTTCCACAGGGAAGGTCTGAGGGTAGAAGTCTGGATGGCGTCTGATTCCTATTTCTCCATGAAAATATTGCCTATCACTGGTGACAAGGGGGATCCCATGGGGGTACCCTCATTTTGTTTGTAGAAGGTGCTATTCCAAGTAAAGTAGGTATTGTTGAGGCAGTGCCTAACCAGTGCAGGTGTATCGGGGTCTAGTCCATGTTGTACCAAATTTTCAATTAGACAGTCTGGTCCCTTCACCTGATGAAGGCTACTTGTGTTGTGGCCGAAACGTCGTGATTTTTGTTTTATTTTTTTACCTACGTGACTTTACCGAATAGAACCAAAGAGTATGGATCCTTGCAGTCACGAAAGCTTTAAATCTAGAATCCACTAATCGGCACGTATGGATTACAAATGGTTCAAGTTTGTCTGATTCCCATGAAACGTGCTTTGAGCCTTGCACGAAAACAATCAATTAGTTTCGATTACTCCAAATTGTAAATATTTTTTTGCAATTTGGGCTAATTACAGCAGTCGGAACGAACGGAAGAAAACAAATGAGACAGTACTGACAATATACAGGCGAGACAGACAAAAAAAACACAGTCCAAACAGTGCAAACCTAAACGTTGTAATTTTCTGCTTATATGAGAATTGAGGTGATGCTCATCTGATGCTTACAGCCGCGAGCCAGTGGTGGGAATTCCACATTGGTATGATGGGGGCGAGTCTATCCATAGGACATTAAGTGCAATCACATGTGAATGTGAGATCTAAAATGTATTTGGTACAGCACGTGTAATAAGTCCTTGTAACGAGGCCGAGACCACAACGCACTATACTTGGGAGCCTGGTTTGCTTATAGTAATTTTGATGCGATACATTTCGTTGAGTTATCATTTGTGGCCGGGTCACTTCTGAAAAATAGTGGGCCCTATCTGGTAAAATAAAAATAAAATAGTCACTGTCTTAATAGTGCCATCCCAGAGTTCTGACCTCTGAACCACCTGGCCCCATCTTGAACAGACAGAATACATTACATCGTAGTGGGTAAGCCGATTGGATCTCCAGATAAATACGGTATTACCGAGCAGAATTTGTTTAAACAAGCAAACTTTGAACCATTGATTGCCTTTCAGGTCTTATCAGCAGAAGGCTCGTTCAGCAAATTAACCTTATGGCGGGACCCGGGGTCCCATAAGCCCCCGGCTCTCGCATAGACATTATATTATAATGTAAACATTATATTATATATTATATTATAATGTAAACATTATAATGTAAACAAAAACTTTGCTTTTTTTCACCAACGGCTTTGAAGGATGGTGGCAAGTGTCGTCTTGTTAAACTATGCCTTTAAAACTGAAAACTACTTACCTGTAGTACCTCTATTTAAATACACTATCGAAGAAATAATTTACACCCCTCTGTCAATCATCGTGTTTCTCAGTGTGGATTTGTGAACACGCTTTGTAAACAGTACATAACATATTACGCATTTTCAATGCGCTGTTTATATTGTAACAACCGTTTGTACCAATGTTACTCTACAGAGTAGTGGGTCGCCGCTCCTCTTATCCGCATTGATACGAGCGGTATGTGGGGACTATGGCTTAACCGCAAAAAAAAACCTATCTGCACAGATGCATACGGACAAGAGAAGTATTATCAAACAGGAGGAATTAACGGTGCAACGCATCTCATCTGTTAAATATCTGCAGGTAATAGGATTGTCATCGATTGATCCTGACTGCAGACATTGGTAGGTCACAAATAATAATGAAGATAAGAGAGCAGTTTCACTGTATTATGCTTACCGTTATGACAAATAAAGGACTTAAGTCGTGTAGGCAGTTTGAGCAGCTTTGGATAAGACTCATGATCCTGCCCATACCCAAGCATGGAGTGCATTCGCTTGTTCAGCTCTTCTGCGCATTCGTCCTCGCCGCTGCGCTTGGACACGACACGACAACAGAACGATCCGCGTAGGCGGGTCACGGCGTTCATGTGCGCGGTGGGATGGAGTCGCCAAAAATAAATTAATTACGATTTTGACTTCCGTTTATTCGGGACCCCGGGGTCCCGCCATAAGGTTCAAATAACCCTGCTGAACAGATGTTATTGGTAAGAGCACTTCATCCTGTCCAAGCATCCTGTTCAACTCAAACAAGCAAAATCTTGACTTAAAGCGTTCGTGACTGCAGGAATTCATATTTTTTGGGTCTTTCGGTAAAGTTGCATAGATAGGTTGAAAGAAAATAACAAAAAACTACGACGTTTCGATCACAACATCAGGAAAAGATGATGACGACCGCTTGTGTTGCGATCGAAACGTCCTAGTTTTTGTTATATTATTTGAACCTATCTACGTGACTTTACCGAAAGACCCAAAGCATATCAAACATGCAATATTGTATTCAATTAAAGTACCGTTTTAGAGTATTGTGGGTAAATGAATTGAATGAACTTGGCAACATTTCCTCAATGTAAGAATTTAAATACATATGAGTGGCGTGAACAAGTTTTTCAACGCACCTAATAGTACGTGCATCATGGAGATGGATCGATGAGGTTAGCCCAGGCAAAGAAGTGAGATGGATGGTAGCGGACACTGGACTGTCAGGCATGGCAATTACATGGGGAGGCCTTTATCCAGCAGTAGATAGAAAATGGTTGATGACATATCCTTACCTTGTGCGTGGTTTTCTCTTGGCATGTTGGTTTCCTCCACGAAAGCAGCACTCTAAAAACACAGTACAGTACTTCAGGAAATGACCAAACAACTCAAAGCAGGACCCTCCTAAAATGAGTCTCAAGACGATGTGGCAAACTAAACACAAACAGCAGTCTTAAAGAAATGTATTTTCTAGAGTTTTCTAGATTGAAGTTATTTTTCATAAAATGTCTCGTTAAACCCGCCACCACCTGAAACATCGTACTCAGATTGTAAATGTAGCTTTGCTCTCCAACACACCGCTGTGCTGTACTAGTAACGAATTGGCATGTTCTGTTTACGTGACAAACCTTACTAGTTGGCTGTATCGGGCGGTGGCGGGTTTAACGACACATTTATATATTTACGCAATCTAACCCAAAAACCTGTATCATTTCTTTAGAACTGCTTTTTGTGTTTAGTTTCTTGTCCTACCCCCGCACCTCCGGTTAGCGTGGTTGGCTACGTACCTTACGAAATAAGTTCTAGATACATAATATGTCACTGGGTGGCGTCATGGTTAAATTGGTCATCAGCTGATCATCTCACCGGATTATTCAAATTAATGCTACTGTGGGAAGTCGGCAACCAATGTCCTTTGGAGAGGGATGTGAATTTTTTTTTACAACTGATTCAGGGCTGCCAACAGAGATGAGCACGTAAAAACAAGGAAGCTTTGTATCAATATTTGTATCTGTATTAAATTTAGAATGCTGTGAGGTGGCCGGATGCCTCAGCTCAAAGCACTGAGCTGGCATCGCTGAGAACCTGGGTTCACCTCCAGCGGAGTGACTAAATCAGGTTCCTAAACTAAACTATTTATTATTTTACCAGGTAAAGGCTACTGAGCTATATAGCTCTTTTTCAGAAGCGACGTGACCGCAAATGATAGCCCAACGAAGTGGCTTATCAAGTGGAAATTTATAGCAGCCAAATAATCTAAACGCATGTTTCTAAATGTGGAGGGAAAAAAACAAAGGACCCAGAGAAAAATCTACACGGCCACGGGGTGAACAACAAACTCTAAATATACAAGTGTCAGCGTCGGGATCGAACCCACGACCTCCTGTTCACGAGGCGAGGTAGTTAACATCTTGCAACAGCGGCACCCCTCTAACCAATGACTGCAGACAAGACCACTACATTGCGTTTGGCTCTGCACTTAATTTGGCTAATTCCCGCATTTACAATTTAAAATTAGCATCACAAATATTACTATTTGCAGCAGGGTCGGTGGATAAGAGGTCACAGTGAAGATATTTCAGAAGCAGCTCTATGATATCTCCCTTTGCGGACCATTCTCAAACACAGGTCCGACACGTTTGTATGGAATACATCTGTACTTCCCACGTCTTCGATTCATTGTAAGAGGAACTCTGGCATCGCCAGCCCACGTGTCTGGAACAGCTCTGCCGCTGCACGTCAGAGCTGCCGAGTCGCTGTCGTCATTCAGAGTCTCACTCCGAAACCACCTGCCAACAGCCACGGGTGAGTACTTAATTTCATTCTCATTGCAATGGACTAGTGAGTGATATTTCATATTTTTGTTGTTTGTTCAGCACCCTTGTAATGGCTTGCCATGTTACGGCGCTGTAGAAGTCGTTGTAGAACAGTTCGGATATAGTTGGGGAAAGAGAATGAAACCCGAGTTTTAATTGTGTTAATATTTTTGTTACTGCATGGCTAAGGACAGCCACTGCGGGAGATGGAACAATAAGATCACTGTGGACGATGGAACATTTTTACCCACAGGTGCGAGATGGATTGTAGCATCCCAGGGACAATATATAGATGGAAACAGCTTGATGGGGAGGCCTTTGACCAGCAGTAGATAGACCTTGGCTCATGACAATCATGCAATGATAGAGCAAAATAATGCAACACACAGTATCCGTGTATTTAAATGTCATCGGCCTGCATCGGCCTCACAATCAGTTACCTGCAGTATTTGTTGCCCCTATTCGATATAGCTGTTTGTCCACTTGTCTGGGGAACGCCCTCGAATGACACGTAGCCCAGGCGTGAACCTTTGATGTACATGTACAGCCCTTTGTCAATCCACTGATGGATGAAAGGCACCCCAAGCCAAGCGGGTTGTGGAGGTTATTCGATAACACTCCACCCTGCTATTTAGCATGGTATAGTAAACTATTTTTTTATTTTAGCAGGCAAGGTCCTCCGGAGCTATAGAGCTCACAAATGATAGCTCAACATAGTGGCTTATCACGTGTAAATTTATAGCAGCCAAATGCTCTAAACGTATGTATCTAAATGTGGAAGGTAAAACTGGAGGACCCGGAGACAAATCCACGCGACCACAGAGAGAGAGAGACACGCAAACTCCAAATATACAGCAGGCGTCAGGGTCGAGATCGAACCCAAGGCCTCCTGTACACCAGGCGAGGCAGTTAACATCTTAAGAGAAGTGGAGAGCGTGGCCGTGTTAAACACAGAGCACCGTGCGTGCCGCCGGTGAGGCGCGTGTGAATTTTAGCCGCTGCAAGCACGGGACTCTGGACCTGAATTCCTTTCCATGCACCCGACCGTGCACCTCGTTTGCATGCGGTATTCAAATCTCCACTTGCAAAATAGCACCGCACTTCCTTGTGTACGCATGCCATAGCCCTGCGTGACAGGTGAGTTGCAGTCTATCGCTTTTAAAGGTCGAGTTTTTTGCGCCTCTTGCATGGTTCACTTTTTTACGATGGTTGCTCAGCACAAGAACAAAAGGTCCGAAATGCCAAGCTACCCGTGACAAACATCACCACTAAGCGTGTGATAGATTTTGTATCAGAGTGAATATACTTTTGTAATTGGAGTTGAGGTTATACGAATTTATTAACATAAAGAAATGTTTTTGTTTTGTTTTACGTGTCCGCTCAAGCGGTACCTATCTGCATTGACCTTGTGTGTATCACCCCGTGTGTGTGTGTATCACCCCGTGTGTGTGTGTATCACCCCGTGTGTGTGTGTATCACCCCGTGTGTGTGTGTATCACCCCGTGTGTGTGTGTATCACCCCGTGTGTGTGTGTATCACCCCGTGTGTGTGTGTATCACCCCGTGTGTGTGTGTATCACCCCGTGTGTGTGTGTATCACCTCGTGTGTGTGTGTGCATCACCTCGTGTGTGTGTGCATCACCTCGTGTGTGTGTGTATCACCTCGTGTGTGTGTGTGTATCACCTCGTGTGTGTGTGTATCACCTCGTGTGTGTGTGTGTATCACCTCGTGTGTGTGTGTACCACCTCGTGTGTGTGTGTGTATCACCTCGTGTGTGTGTGTATCACCTCGTGTGTGTATCACCCCGTGTGTGTATTACCCCGTGTGTGTGTGTATCACCCCGTGTGTGTGTGTATCACCTCGTGTGTGTGTATCACCTCGTGTGTGTGTATCACCTCGTGTGTGTGTGTATAACCTCGTGTGTGTGTGTGTGTATAACCTCGTGTGTGTGTGTGTATCACCTCGTGTGTGTGTGTATCACCTCGTGTGTGTGTGTATCACCTCGTGTGTGTGTGTGTCACCTCGTGTGTGTGTGTGTATCACCTCGTGTGTGTGTGTGTATCACCTCGTGTGTGTGTATCACCTCGTGTGTGTGCGTTCTCTGCGGTACCTCTGGTTTCATTTCACAAGGAAATGGTCATACCCTCATAAACAATACTAGATCTTGAGACTTGGGCCATCTATTGGTAAAACATTTCTTGTTAACATGCTCGCATAATGTCAACTTATATAACAATCATAGTTTACAGCCCATTGTCAATACACTGCTGGATGAGGGCCTCTGCATGCCACGTAGGTGATGGGGGTCACTTCACCATACTTCACCACGTTGGTCAATGCGGATTGGTGAAGATGGGGAGCATAGATAGGCGTCATCGTTTTTAAGTGCAGTCCAACAACGGATTTTGTAGGATTGTTCTCTTCTGGGTAACACGTGTTTTACCTTTATTTGTGCAGTACAGTGCTTCCATATGTTTTTGTATGCACTAACTTAGGCTGGTAATTCATTATGTTTTTTATTCACTCAGGATTGTAATATTTGAATATTAATAGTGGAATGTATATATTCTTGGTTCTTTCGGTAAAGTCACGTTAATAGAAAATAATAAAATATATGTGCAGTCGAAACGTCGTGAGAATTTTATTGTTTTATATATATTTTATTGTTTCCTTTCAACGTGACTTTACCGAAAGAACCAAGAATATGAATCACTGCAGTCACGAAAGCTATAAATGAAAATTTGGAATGTATATGTTTAGAAATCCTCGCTGTATTTCAATACTCTTTTTCAGGAGGGTCCTGCATTGCACTGCTTGACAAGTTCTGTTTACAAGGGGCACTTTGTGTGTGCGAGCAAATCGGAGTTCCCAGAGAAGACCCCCCATGCAAACGAGGGGATAACACTCAAAGTCCACACGCACAGGTTCACGAATCCACTTTTCTCTACTGCCATCTCCTGGCCACTCCTCACAGACCAGCGAGATCGGGCGTTTCTCTAATCTCTGCATGATCCACCAACCCTTACCTCCAAGTCTCTGGATCACAGGCATGTACCATTAAATACGTGTGTTCATTTATGAATCGGGAAGTTTGTAGGTCATGTCATGGGAATACAACCAGCCGATAACCCGAAAATATTATTTAGATTCCAAACCCAGTCGATGAAAAACCGGCTCCGTTATTTGTTTTGAAGCATATTGTTTATGGATGCAGAAAGGGCCATCATCATAGTCATTCATGGTTAATCCACTGCTGGACGAAGGCCTCCCCAAGTCGCCACCACCATCTCTCATGATCCTGCGATGTAAAACGTTCAACTAGTTTTTTTATTTAAACTATACAACATTTTTACCAGGTAAGGCCAACTGAGCTATATAGCTCTTTTTCAGAAGTGACCTGTAATAATATACCAAGCACCTGCCACACGAGATGATTTCATCGCTCCATCTCTCCCGATGGACGTGTCCTCTGACGCATTCCACTCCTTGGCTGTCACTCCGTCACTGTCCTTGGTTTACGAAGTCGCTTGAGTGTGCATCATACTACAAGGTGTCCATCAATGTTACAAAAACAGAACATGAACTTGTGTGCATTGTTCACTCTCGTGTCTCTTGGTGGAGTGCAAAGAGGGAGGGAGGGGTCATGTGAAGGTGACATCCATACACACTAACCGCGACATGGTATGCGTATAATAACGTACAGCCCGTTGTCAATCCACTGTTGAATGAGTGCTTCCCCACACCCCGCGGGTCGTGGGTATTTATTTGACCATACATTCACCCGCGTGTATGAGCATGTGTAGATTTACTGTCCTGCAAAAGTGTAAATATGTATGTTGAACTCTTTTTGCACAGTACGCAGCCAATCGTGCTAAGCGGAGGTGTGAATACTTTCTGTACTTTCTCCCTATGACAAAATCACCTGGAATGCGCCTGATATCCTCCGATCTCAGAAGCCTATGCAGGCGTTAAGCCTGCATAGGGCGTGAATGAACGACCACCGTGCATAATAACAGGTATTATAGACTGCCGCTGCAGCTCAGGAAAAACCAGTGCAGCAAAATCCACGTTCATGCTCCTCTCCTTCACCAACTGGAGCCGATGAACGTGAAGTATGGTCAAAAATCCCCATGACCCGCACAACACACGAAGGCCCTCATCCAGCAGTGGATTGACAAATGGGTTGTACACGTTACAGTTATGGCCAGTCCTTAATTTCAGCCAGAACTTTCCGGATCGCCGTGACGGGAGTGACATTTTCTCCCCACATCATCTTTCTGGCCTCGTTTAGTCCTCACGTGATACTGCGGTGGTACCGTGCGAGAGTAGCACTTAGGGTTTCCAAATGCCGTAAAGGACGATAAGTACTTACATTTTACTTCCTTGTTCTTGTCTTAAAATGTTTGATAATCTCCATGCCAAGCCAGCATAGCAGCTTTCCAGAATACGTCGAGCAAGACATGAATCCCTCTGTATTACATGCTCTATTGGCTTGATGCTCTCAGTGGGTTCAGATTTTGGTTTCGGGTTCATTGTACAGGTTGATGCATACGTGTTCACATAACTTGTATGCGTGGCATGGTGATGTACACACATTACCAAACCACGAGTTAATATTCTCCACAAATATGCTAAATTAACATTTCGTGTTATGTATTACAGTGATGTTTGCACACAGCGTTTTGATAAGTTTTTTTTGTGTGTGGAATATTTGCTGGTTTATTCCAGGATGTTTCTGTTGCGCGTCGTCGCTTTGGGATGTTCTGTGTTCATATTTTGTTTGTTGCGGTTGCACCCGACTTAAGAGCCGCATGGCTCACAGGGCTATACCTAATAAATGAAACTTGTATAGTTTCATGTAAAATTAGGGTCCATTTCTTATAGAGAGGGTCCTTGCCGATGTACATCAGTGAGTTTATATATCAGCATTGGTTAAAACAAGCCTGACTTTTCTGATGAGACACTGTCGAAGCTCGTCCAGAATTGTTTGCGTGTGTAGTGACATCGCAGATGTCACTGTGTGGTGCCGACCCTAGAGGGGCACGGCGTGCGATGTACTCACATCGCGGACATCACGTATGTAGCGACATCGTGAATGTCACCGAGTATTGCCGGCTCTAGCGAGGCACAGCGTGCGATGCACCGTCATCGTAGACACCCCGTAGGTGGGTGTAGTACCAGCCCTAGTGAGGGCTTGGTGAGCGCTGGGATAGCGCAGTGGCACCACACTTGGCGTGCAGTGCCGTCTCATACCGGAGGGAGTGGGAGAGTGTCAGCCCAGAGACAGGGTTACCCTGGGCCATGGGACTCTGGTTGACCCCGACGGCACGTGACTGGTAAAGTCTACAGGGGGCCCCCAGATGGGGGCTAAGGGGTGGTCACGTGTCCGGGGGAAGGTTGTCCCGAGAAAAGTCGAGAGAGAGCCAGAACTCTCTCGAAGGTAGGTGGGGCCTAGGGTGGAGCCCGCCCCAACCCAGGAGCATATAAGCCGGGTCTCCGCAGGGACTGCGGTCATCGTTGCTACCGTCATCTGAAGATCTACGTTCTACGTCAAGAAGAAGCCTCCAACACGTGGTCCGGGACCCGAGCCGGGGTCCGGTCCATTCTAGCTAACTCCCAGTGTGTTAGTGTAGTTAGCCGGGTGGTCCAACACCCTAGGCTATTATCTGGTAAATGGGCAGCTACCCCTTTGTGTATTCGTGTTGGTGTAATAAATGTGTTGCCTCTAAGAAGTACATCTGCGACTCAGTTGGGCCCACTACACGTGTGTAGTGGAGTAACGCGCGCGGGGGTTTGCAAGCGGTGTGCATGCATGTGCGAGTTACGGACAGTGAGGTCGCATCGAGATGAACAGGTGTGGTGAGAGAGAGTGTGGTGCCACAGCAGCGAAGCCGCTCCGTCGGAGCGGCTTCCCTCCATTCTTCTTCTCAACATGGACCGAGGGTACACAGGGGACGGTGGCGACGTTTGCAACACGACGGCCGTCCTCACTTCACGGGAATCCAGGGGCCGTGCGAAACGTTGCTGTGAAAGGGCCTTTCTGGACTCGTCGGTCGTGAAGCAACGTCGGGTTCCAAGGCGAACCAGCGAACGCCAACAGATTCCGTCGGAGCCGTCCTGCCGACTCCGTGGCCGCGACGCCGCCACCTCCGAGCGACGGGGCCGACGCTGCTCTTCCCTCACCACCCCCCACATGAACACACACACACACCCACATAGAGCCCCGAGGGGAGGTCACCTGACCGACAGGTTTTCACCCAGAAGCCCTCTCATGGGACCAAACTTCACGGTTTCCTGCGACCAGGGAATTGGGCGACCTCCCCCGAGGCTAGCGTACACCGCGGCACCGTGACTCGGGTTGTAGTTGCATGGTCACGACGGGGCTGCTGAGCCACCGCGGATAGGAAGCACCCAAAACACACACGGGTCAGCAGGCCGGTAGGGGGTGGGCCGGAGTAGCGAGTGGCGGCAAGGCAGGGGGCCCTCCACTTGCACAGCGTGTGTAAAAAGTGGACGTCGGAGAGGGCACCGATTGGATTAGCGAGGAGCGGGAAATCCGAGGCTCCTGATTGGACGAGAGGCCAGCGGATTAGCGGCACATTATCTTTGATGTAGGGACCATAAAAAGGGCAGGGAACGTAGGGGCAGGGCAGTCGGGTTCTTCTGGAATCAAGGATTGGAGGAGTCATCGTGCCTGCTACTGGATCGTCCGTGAGACGAGTCGCAGCGCAGCCAGGCCCCGTTCCCAGCGAGGACTACGTGCAGCCTCGCCTTCCCACGGCTTCCTACACCTCGGAGTCGAACTGTGAGTACATAGGAGAAAGGTGAGATTAAGGGGGATATCCTTAGGGAGAGTGATTAGAGAGAGACGGGACAGAGTGAGTCCTAGACCATGGGAGATAGGTTAGACCTGCCCTGCTGGCCCACACTGACTCGGGTAGTTTAGCTACGTTATTCGCGAAGAATAAATCGCCACTAGTCAATAAACCTTGTGTCATCCCTGCGAGTGCGGAGAGGAGTGCATGTGCGGTGAGCCTTCTCGTTGTGGTATCCTGTGTTTGCGCACGAGCGTCTATTTTACCCGCGTGTGTGCATTTGCCGCTGCGTGTAGCTCGTAGTTAACGTGTACGCAAGGTAAACGGGCATCGTGCACGCGAGATCACCCGTGCCGCCTCTGCTTAACGTGTGCGCGAGATAGACGGGCGGCGTGCACGATCGGTGCGCGGCGCCGGGCAGGTAGCCGCGTCGAATTTTGGTGGCTACGCGCCAGCCCGAATCATGCCCCGAGGGGCCGCAGCGAAGGGGGGGGGGGGGGGGGTCGGTGAGCAGTAACCCTCCCCAGGACACGGAAGAGGGGAGCAGTGGATCCCACATGAGCGAGGGGACGGGGGTCAGCCTCCCCGACAAGAGCAACAGAAAGGAGACGGCCAATGAAGATGCATAGCAGTGATTGGCTGGCTGCAAATGCAGGCGGGGAACAGGCGCTAGGTTGACGGGAGATTGAGGCGATAGCGGCGGAAGCCACGGGCGTGAGGCGACGGGAGGTCGCCAGCTTAATTAATGAGTTAATAAGGAGGGGGATATATACGGGAGGGTGACAGAGAAGGATTTGGTTTTGGTCGGAGTGAAGACAAGAGGAAAGACAAGAGGAGTCCCAGGCCCCGCTCTCCACACCTCGCCCTCTCCAGCGGTGATGGCTTAACCCCCACTGGAGGCAAGGGCGAGTTTGGAGAGGCGAGGGGAGAAAGGTAGGCAGTAGAGAAGCTAGCAGTAGAGAAGCTAGCAATAGAGAAGATAGCGGAATCCTCAGTGTGAGCGTGCGAAGCTAGCAGTACCGAAGCTAGCAGAAGAGATAGGGAAAGGCTAGCAGTGGAGAAGCTACCCGAGTGTATAGTAATTGGCTAGCAGTGGAGAGGCTAGGAGAGTGAGAGAACAGGCTAGCAGTGGAAAGGCTAGGAGAGTGAGAGAACAGGCTAGCAGTGGAGAGGCTAGTAGAGTGAGAGAGAACAGGCTAGCAGTGGAGAGGCTAGGAGAGTGAGAGAGAGAACAGGCTAGCAGTGGAGACGCTAGGAGAGTAAGAGAGAACAGGCTAGCAGTGGAGAGGCTAGGAGAATGAGAGAGAACAGGCTAGCAGTGGAGAGGCTAGGAGAGTGAGAGAGAACAGGCTAGCAGTGGAGAGGCTAGGAGAGTAAGAGAGAGAACAGGCTAGCAGTGGAGAGGCTAGGAGAGTAAGAGAGAGAACAGGCTAGCAGTGGAGAGGCTAGGAGAGTGAGAGAACAGGCTAGCAGTGGAGAGGCTAGGAGAGTGAGAGAACAGTCTAGCAGTGGAGAGGCTAGGAGAGTGAGAGGGAGCAGGCTAGCAGTGGAGAGGCTAGGAGAGTAAGAGAGAGAACAGGCTAGCAGTGGAGAGGCTAGGAGAGTGAGAGAGCAGGCTAGCAGTGGAGAGGCTAGGAGAGTGAGAGAGAGCAGGCTAGCAGTGGAGAGGCTAGGAGAGTGAGAGAACAGGCTAGCAGTGGAGAGGCTAGGAGAGTGAGAGAGAGCAGGCTAGCAGTGGAGAGGCTAGGAGAGTGAGAGAACAGGCTAGCAGTGGAGAGGCTAGGAGAGTGAGAGAGGGAGCAGGCTAGCAGTGGAGAGGCTAGGAGAGTGAGAGAGAGCAGGCTAGCAGTGGAGAGGCTAGGAGAGTGAGAGAACAGGCTAGCAGTGGAGAGGCTAGGAGAGTGAGAGTGCAGGCTAGCAGTGGAGAGGCTAGGAGAGTGAGAGAGAGCAGGCTAGCAGTGGAGAGGCTAGGAGAGTGAGAGAACAGGCTAGCAGTGGAGAGGCTAGGAGAGTGAGAGAGAGCAGGCTAGCAGTGGAGAGGCTAGGAGAGTGAGAGAACAGGCTAGCAGTGGAGAGGCTAGGAGAGTGAGAGAGGGAGCAGGCTAGCAGTGGAGAGGCTAGGAGAGTGAGAGAGAGCAGGCTAGCAGTGGAGAGGCTAGGAGAGTGAGAGAACAGGCTAGCAGTGGAGAGGCTAGGAGAATGAGAGAGAGCAGGCTAGCAGTGGAGAGGCTAGGAGAGTGAGAGAACAGGCTAGCAGTGGAGAGGCTAGGAGAGTGAGAGAGGGAGCAGGCTAGCAGTGGAGAGGCTAGGAGAGTGAGAGAGAGCAGGCTAGCAGTGGAGAGGCTAGGAGAGTGAGAGAGAGAACAGGCTAGCAGTGGAGAGGCTAGGAGAGTGAGAGAGGGAGCAGGCTAGCAGTGGAGAGGCTAGGAGAGTGAGAGAGGGAGCAGGCTAGCAGTGGAGAGGCTAGGAGAGTGAGAGAGAGAACAGGCTAGCAGTGGAGAGGCTAGGAGAGAGAGGGAGCAGGCTAGCAGTGGAGAGGCACTGACAGAAACCCGTGTGGCTGATGGGTGATGTAAAAAACTTTATTTTTTATATATATGTGGAGAGACAAATATGGTTAGGAAGCGTTAATTATTCAGCTAAGAGTATTACCAAAAATGGCATTTCGTGGTAACTTTTGAGTTCTTCGTAAATTTGGTTATCTTAAGATTTATCTTGACCAGGAAGAAAAATATATCAACTGCTTGTGGGCAGCTGACGGAAACGGATTGATGGAGTAGAATTATTGCACAGGAAACTTAACAATAATAAGAATAAAAACTGGTAGGACCAGCCGGAGGACTTAGGGGTCCTTGAGATTGCTTAACAGCGATATGGAGTAAGGAGGAAAATATAATCTGCAGTGACTTACCCACAGCTTCTTTAAAATCACCATGGTTCAAGGCCGAACGGTTGCGCGGTCTCCGTTTGTTGCAGAGGTTCATTTTTGGAATCCAGCGGCCGCCTTGGTTAGCACGGTTGGCTATGTACGGTGTGGAAGAAGTTCAACATACTGAACATTAGATTTCGTTGTACTGGTGACAATGACAATAAAGGATCTATCTATCTATTACCGTAGGTGTGCTTTGCAGTGGACGTTAATGGTACCGTGATATAATTCACAAATGTAAGCCATCGGGTGCCATGGTTCAAATATGATAATTTACCAGTGAATTGACTCCGTTGGAATATAGTACCGTACTTACCATTAATTGCCACCTACTCTAGAAACGTAGCAGGACCCTCCTAAAAAGAGTCATTGGATTCAGTGAAGCTTTGCCAGATAAATAAGTGTAATAATGATCATATATTACTTGAATAAACAGGGCCCTGTAGATTTTGATTTTAAGCTTTCGTGACTACAGTGATGCATATTCTTGGTTCTTTCGGTAAAGTCACGTTGAAGGGAAACAATAAAATAATAATATATATAAAATTATAAAATTCTCACGACGTTTCCACTGCAACACAAACAGTCATCATCAGGTGTGAAAACCAACGGCAAGAACATTTGAAAGAAGTGGCGGTTCGCATTTATTTATTTTTAAACGTTAGCACCACGGATAGCGATTTGACAGTTTGTTTAGATGGACGAGTCCATCTATGTTCGGAAAGGAGGAGGGGGGAGACGAAAAAATTAATGTATGCTGTCTGAAAGCCACCGTAAGCGTGAACAATCAATTAAGATTTCGATTTAAAGCTTTCGTGACTGCAAGGATTCATCTTCTTTGGTTATTTTGGTAAAGTCACGTAGAATGAGAATATAATAAATTGATAAAATAAAATAACACAATAATATTCTCACGACGTTTCGGCCACAACACAAGCGGCCTTCATCAGGTGAAGGGACGAGACTGTCTGGAGGACAGCGCTGGAGTGAAAAAGCCACGCTCAGATCGCGACCTTTAAGCTGTGTGAGAAGAAACAAAGCGCCTTGACAAAGGAATTAGCTTTGAATTTAGCATTGAAATGGCTGAGTGATTAGCTTGTGACTGGTCACAGAAATGGCTATGTTAAAGTTAAAGCATACACATCCGCAGAGGCACCTTTGTCAAGGGGTGCCTCTCTTTGTCAAGGGGTGCCTCTGCGGATGTGTATGCTTTAACTTTAACATAGCCATTTCTGTGACCAGTCACAAGCTAATCACTCAGCCATTTCAATGCTAAATTCAATGCTAATTCCTTTGTTAAGGCGCTTTGTTTCTTCTCACACAGCTTAAAGGTCGCGATCTGAGCGTGGCTTTTTCACTCCAGCGCTATCCTCCAGACAGTCTCGTCCCTTCACCTGATGAAGGCCGCTTGTGTTGTGGCTGAAACGTCGTGAGAATATTATTGTATTATTTTATTTTATCAATTTATTATTTTATTCTCGTTCTACGTGACTTTACCGAAAGAACCAAAGAAGATGAATCAATTAAGACCCGAAATGGTTTATCAAATCCTTCCCATGATTGCTAAGCCAGAATCCATCTTCTCAGTTGAAATTGTCTCTGTGTTTGTATATGTGGATAGCCTCATGAACGAATCTCTCATGGTAGCCAGATGGCTTGGAAAGGACCTCTGTCTTGGAGAAGTCAATGTCATGTGAGCCTACTGAATTATAACAGTGATCTGTCATGGCCGAGGTGTTGGTCCTACCGTGTTTAAGGCCTGCTTTGTGTTCACGGATGCGGTCCGAGACATGTCGTTTGGTTTCTCCAATGTAACTACTACCACAGAGGCAATTTAGTTTGTAGACACCAGGGTACTGTATGTCCGGAATCACATCTTTTACAGATGGAACCAGATCACGGATTTTATGTAATGTGTTGAAACGGACCTGGATCTTGTGTTTATTCAAGATGTGGTGGCGGGTTGACTTCTCCAAGGCAGAGGTTCTTTGTAAGCCATCTGGCTACCATGAGAGCTTCGTTCATGAGGCTATCCACATATACAAGCACAGAGACTATTTCAACCGAGAAGATGAATTCTGGCTTAGCAATCATTGGAAGGATTTGATAAACCATTTCAGGTCTTAATTGATTGTTCACGCTTACGGTGGCTTTTAGACAGCATACATCAGGGTACTGTATGTCCGGAATAACATCTTTTACAGATGGAACCAGATCACGGATTTTATGTAATGTGTTGAAACGGACCTGAATCTTGTGTTTATTCAAGATTTTGTAGATATTTTTTGTGATCCCCGCAATGTAGGGTAAAGTGACAAGCCATCTGGCTACCATGAGAGATTCGCTCATGAGGCTATCCACATATACAAGCACAGAGACAATTTCAACAGAGAAGATGGATTCTGGCTTAGCAATCATTGGAAGGATTTGATAAACCATTTCAGGTCTTAATTGATTGTTCATGCTTACGGTGGCTTTCAGACAGCATACATTAATTTTTCCTTTCCCCCCTCCTCTTTTCAGAACATAGATGGACTCGTCCTTCTAAATAAACTGCCAAATCGCTGCGCGTGGCACTAACGTTTTATATAAAGAAATACACTGTACAAAAATAAATAAATAAATGCGGACCGACACTTCTTTCAAATGTTTCTTGCCGTTGGTTTTTCACACCTGATGATGACCGTTTGCGTTATGGTCGAAACGTCGTGAGAATTTTGTTTTATATATATTTTATTGTTTCCCTTCAACGTGACTTTACCGAAAGAGCTTGGTGTACGTGCTTGAGTTCACTGCCTATGTGTTCCTGGTCGGATATGCATTTGGGCTCTATGGTCCAGAGTCTTGATGAGAGAATTCTTCTGTGATGGATGGTGGTGGGAATCCGGTTTCAGATAATATAGGGCCCTGTAGTTTAGATTGAGTGTTTTTGTCGATAATTTCTGCTCACCCAGCAGAAATTTGCTTTGTAAAGCCAAGAAATGTGTTGAACCAATTTAAAGTTTATTCCGTTTGACTAGGTGAGAATTGAAGAGAAAAGGATGGCCTCGTTTGCAAGAGTGGACTTGGAAAGGTAAATCTTGAAAATAACACTTTGAAACTAGATTTGGTGCTTTCGTGACTGCAGGAATTAATCTTTTTTTGGGGTAAAGTCACGTAGAAATAAGTATATTATGTCATTTTATTTTTTCTTATTTCTACGTGACTTTACTGGAAAAAAAAACAAAGATTAATAACACTTTGCTTAACTCTGATCAAGATGAGACCCAGAAGGTC
The DNA here is from genome assembly GCF_048934315.1 of Petromyzon marinus. NCBI lineage: Eukaryota > Metazoa > Chordata > Hyperoartia > Petromyzontiformes > Petromyzontidae > Petromyzon > Petromyzon marinus. Next base: position 881,297 of record NC_133716.1, on the reverse strand, counting down.
AAAACCGGTCCAGAATTTGCTTGGTTAAGCAAATGCTGTTGCATAATATTGCTTTGGAAAGCCAATAAATAGGCTGATGAACTATATGTGCTATTTATATGTAAAAATACAGTCCTGTAGATAATTGCTTTAATTCATCGTGAATAGTGTGTGAATACTGAACATTGGGTATGTAAGCTGGAAATTTACAAGACTTGTATTTTTCTAATTATATTGCAGATAATGTACAGCACTTTGTCAGTCCACTGCTGGATGAAGGCCTCTCTTTGCAGTGGGCTATAGGGATTGTTTAAATGTTCTCATTTATATTTGCTTCATCGCTGTACCGTATTTAGTTTTTCTTCCGTCGTTTCGGTGACCCATGCAGGTCACTAGCAAATGAGACTTACCCTGGTCTTTTGCATTCTCACTTGGTTAAACAAAATTCAATTTTAAAATTGAAACTTGACCGTACTTTTCCATACTGGTCATGAGTTTATTAGGTTTATAGGCCTCTAAGTCGTTGATCCTCTATGTAATCCTGTGGATCTCTATATTCATCTAAGGGTCTATTATATGAGGAATGTATGGGTTTCTATGTGGGTTTATGGATATCTATGTAACAGTCATTCCATAGTTCGGTATGTCAGCCTATGGGTATTTTTGTGATTCTGTGGATATTAAATCCAATACTGGATGGTCATAAGGATCGTTTGTGGGGAAATGTAGTGTTAGCTGTGGCTGGCAATCCAACTCTGCATTTCACCAACTTCATCGTACGAACTACCATAGCTCCTTGTCATCTAAAATAACCCGCATACCAGGATATGGGTGCATGGCAAAAAGCAGCTTAGAGCTGATCAGATTTGTGAGCACTGCTTAAACGAGTTAGAAAAACACAACCGAAACCTTGTGCATTGTTCACTCTCGCGTTTCTAGGAAGCACACGGGGGTGTTTAACCCGCCGTGTTACACAAATGCGTCTATTCAAACAAACCTGACATAGACACACCCACACACTAAGGCCACCACACTACAGCGCATCATAAGAATAATTAATTATTATATTGTACAGAAACGTGGTCGATCCCACCGTTGGATGAATGCATTCCTCCCCATGTTGTATCGGTCCACAGGGGTTGTTTCACCGTATACCACCATGCAGTGCATGTGCTGGTATTGCCGTCCATAGGTGCTCCCTAACAGTACTTGCCCCAGCAGTCTGTTTTGGCTATCCGGGGCATCTTTGTCCATAGGGGGGTGCGGGGCCCGGGGCAATGGACACCGTGCGCCCCCCACGCCTTCAATCTAAATCGGAATGATGAAGTCTGACACCGTGACGTCAAAGTGCGAGGTCCCCCAAAGGGCGGGGCCTAGGGCGGTCGCTCTGATTCGCCATACCCTAGCTACGGACGCCTCATAGATAGATAGATCCTTTATTGTCATTGTCACCAGTACAACGAAATTTAAAGTGCTCACCAGTCAGTACGTCATTCATAAATTTAAATAAAACAAGAAATAAAAATAATAAAAAATAATCAATAAATTTTATATATTAAAACTGCCCATGTATACCCACATAAAAGTATATTTTATCATTGCACATCCTTATTTTACAGTCAATTGTATACAGTATTACTTAGTAATTAATTAGCAGTATTGAGTGTGGTAATTGCTGTAGGATAAAAGCTGTGTTTGAATCTGTTTGTCCTTGTTTTGACTGATCTGAATCGTCTGCCTGATGGCAACAGCTCAAACAGAGAGTGTCCAGGGTGAGAAGAGTCCTATATAATGTTCTTCGCTTTTTCGATGCAACGGGAATTGTGTAGTTCTTCCAATGTGGGGAGAGAGCACCCGGCGATTTTTTGGGCCGTGTTGATGACCCTCTGCAGCGCTTTCCTCTGAGCCACTGTGCAGCTGGTGTACCAAACACAGATGCAGTATGTAAGAATGCTCTCGATGGAAGCTTGGTAGAAGGACACCAGCAGTTTCTGTGTGATGTTATTCTTCCTGAGTATTCTCAGGAAGTAAAGTCTCTGCTGGGCCTTTTTCAGTAGCTCAGAGGTGTTGGCGCTCCAGGTCAGGTCCTCCCCAATGTGGACTCCCAGGAAGCGGAAGTCTGCCACCCTCTCCACACAGTCCCTGTTGATGGTTAGTGGTGGAGTGTCCGTTTTCTTTCTCCTGTAGTCTATTATGAGCTCCTTGGTCTTTGCGGTGTTAAGGAACAGGTTGTTGCCCCTGCACCATGCTGTCAGCCGCTCCACCTTGTCCCTGTAGGCAGACTCATCCCCCCCAGAGATGTGCCCCACCACTGTGGTGTCATCAGCAAACTTCACAATGCTGTTACTATGGTGGACAGGGGCACAGTCATGTGTGTAGAGGGAGTAGAGCAGGGGGCTCAGTACACAGCCCTGGGGGGAGCCAGTACTGAGGCTCAGGGCTGTGGATGTATGACGGCCCACTCTGACCCTCTGTCTGCGGCCCGAGAGGAAGCTATGTATCCACATGCAGGTGGAATGTGGAAGCCCCAGGTCGCCCATTTTTACCACCAGTTTGTGTGGCAGGACAGTGTTGAACGCAGACCTGTAATCCACGAAGAGCATCCGCACATAGCTCCCCTGCCGCTCCTGGTGTGACACTGCAGCATGTAGTGCTGTGGCCACGGCATCCTCCGTGGATCGGCTCCCTCTGTAGACAAACTGGTGGGGGTCAAGGCTTCGGGGCAATGTTGCAATGATGTGACTCCGGACTAGTTTTTCAAAGCACTTCATCACCACTAGCGTCAGTGCTACTGGCCGATAGTTGTTGAGGCTGGAAATGTGGGTTTTTTTCGGCAGGGGGACTATGGTGGAGGACTTTAGGCAGGGTGGTACCGTGGACTGTTCCAGAGACAGGTTAAAAATCCTTGTGAAGACTCCAGCCAGCTCGTCAGCACAGTCCCTCAGCACACGTCCCGGGACGCCATCAGGTCCCGCAGCCTTCCTCGGGTTGACGGCCCGCAGCGTACGCCTCACCTCATGCTCCTCTACTGTCAGGTTCAAGCTGCTGTGGACCGTGGGGTTTGGTGATGCTGTCCCTGGTGGTGTCACCTCAAAGCGGGCAAAGAAGAGGTTCAACTCCTCTGCCAGAGCGGTGTCACCATCAGCAGCTCAGAGGTTGGCCCCGTAGTTGATGAGGTGCTGGACTCCCTGCCACACCTGCCTGCTGTCGTTACTGTCCAGGCGTTCCTCAATCCTCCTCCTGTAGTCTGCTTTGGCCTCACGGATGCCTCTCTTCAGGTTAGCTCGAGCTGTGCTGTAGAGAGCTTTGCCTCGGAATTTGAAGGCGATGTTCCTCTCCTTCAGCCGCTGCTGGACCTCCCCGGTCATCCAGGGCTTCTGGTTGGAGTAGACCCGAATGTGTTTGTCCACAGTGACAGTGTCTATGCAGTTTTTAATGTAGCACAATACACTGTGAACACCTCCAGGTCCTGATGTTCGAAGACCCCCCAGTTGGTCCTATCAAAGCAGTCCTGCAGCTGTTGGGTGGCACCCTCAGACCAGGTGGCGACAGTTTTTGTGATGGTAGGAGCCGTTTTCTTGATGGGGGCGTATGCAGGGATCAAAAGCAGGGACAAATGGTCAGACTGGCCCAGGTGTGGTAGTGGTCTAACCCTGTAGCCTAGTTTGATGTTGGTGTAGACCTTGTCCAGATTCTTAGTTCCCCTAGTAGCACACTTAACATGCTGGTGGAATTTAGGGAGTGCTGCCTTTAAGTCTGCATGGTTGAAATCCCCTGCTATAATCTGCACAGCGTTAGGATACTTGCTCTGCTGAATGCTAATGCTGCCATGTAAAAGTCCAATAGCTGAGTTAGCATTAGCATCTGGTGGGATGTAAACAGCAGTTATCATGACCACAGTAAACTCTCTTGGGAGGTAAATGAGACTGCATTTAACAGTCACATACTCCAGATCTGGTGAGCAGTGGCTGTCTACAGTCACTGTGTTAGTACACCAGCTGTTATTCACGTACACACGGAGCCCCCCTCCTCTGCTCTTACCGGAGTCTACTGTTCTTTCATGGTGCTGTGCTGTGTAGCCTGCTAGCTCAATAGCAGAGTTCCGGGATGGATGAATGAAGCCAGGTTTCTGTGAAGAGCAGAATGCAGCTGTCCTTCACTACGTTGTTCGCTGTAGTCTGTAGCCTCAGTTCATCCATTTTGTTCGCGAGGGATCTTGCATTCGTGAGAAATAGGCTGGGTAGCGGTGGTTTGAGTGGCTGCCTCCATAGCCTGGCTAGCGCACCGGCCCTGCAGCCTCGCTTCTGCCTTCTCTCCCTACGCCGCCGTCGCCTCCTCCCCGCCGGGATGATTATCCAGGGAGAGCCGGGGCTTCTCGCCAACGCCACCGGAATCTTGTGAAGACGGAGAACTCGCTTGTAACACTCCGTTCGTAACATAGTCCGATCTTATGGAGATCGTGCCGGCTAAAGGTGTTACTCGCCCGACAAAATGTACACAAAACAAGACACAATGCGTACATAAACAACGATACAAGGCACTGACCGGGTAGACACTGCGCTTCTGCAACTGTGTGCGCCGCCATCATGTGCGGTTGAGATATCACATCATGTTTATTTAAGCCCTTTTCCAAACCACTGCTGGATGAAGGTCTTCCCCCACATCATTGTAGGTCAAGGAGCTTGTTCGACCATACTTCACGAAGCTGGTCAGAGTGGACTGGCAATGTAAGGTTTAATGCGGTCGGGGGGCAGGTCATGTGTGTGGGGAGTGGTAGTGCAACAGAGAGCGCTGCGCTGCGCTCCGAACCTGGCTACCCGAGTTCGTATTCCCTCTCACGGCCAACACCAGTGGCGATTTTCTGAATGGATCCTGGGCTTCCCCAAGGTCAGCTCAGCCTTAAATGAGTACCTGGTGTGATGTGCAAAGATCGCCACTGGGGAGACAAAAGCGGCTGGGCGTGGTGCTGGCCACGTGCCCACCCACCCACTCGTGTGCCGTGCCGGCCTTCATAGGTGCTGCTCGCTAACAGCACTTGCCCCAACAGTCTTTATGCCTATACGGGTTGTCTTTGTAGTTTGTGCCTAATGAGTGCTCACACTGGCTGGTCGAGGAGATTAGAGATTATGGCGAGGCTAAAAGGGTAAAGAGGACCTTTTGAAAGAAGTGATTTTTAGCCGCCACAGAATTTGCATGCGGTAACTATTTGCATAGATGAGGATGGAACGGAAACCAGGAAATGCCACACATATATAAACACACACACACATATAAACACACACACACATATAAACACACACACATAGACGTGTATGTATTCACATATATACCTGTATGAATACCTGTATACATATATACAAGCATACGTATACTATACCTGCAAATGTACACGAACACATATCAAGATCCCCTAATAGCCTTTAACAAACTTGTGGCAAGTGCTGTGAGTGAGCACCTGTGAAAGCTGGCACGGCGCAGGTTGGGGTAGGTGGCGATGCAGCACCACTCCCGGCCGCCTTTGTCTCCCCCATTTCTTATTTACTCATCGCAACAGGTACTTATGTGAGGCTGAGTCGACCTAGGGGAGGTCCAGGACTGGTTTAGGCACATACCTGTACACATACCTATATTTGGATGTACGTTAATATACATATTCCTGTATGGATACACATCCTGTATACACGTACACCTATCAGAATCAGAATATGTATTTATACTGGAGGAATCTGATGAGCTATAACGCTCTTTATACATATTACAACAGAGCATACATTAGGACAGGAAATACGAGCAGAGAAAAAGAGGCCTACAGTCTCATGGGGCGCTCACCGAGTGAAGCAAATGTTATACCCTCATCACTGCTCCCATCACAGCCTGTTTCAGCCTCACTGGAAGAGGCGGCTCATGACTCCAGACTTGAACAATCAACAAACTGCACCCCGGGTGTTTCAGTCTCACGTGGCACATGCAGGTGTATCAAATAATGACAGGAAACTTCTGGTCATGAGGATGATGATTGACGACAATGATGCCAGACCAGTTCTCCTGGGAAGCTACGTGGGCTGCACTTGCCAGTCTGGTGGAGAAGGCAATGATGATGAAACCACTGTGAGTTACTATGTGAGTCTGTGGGTCACTGTGTGAGTCTGTGGGTTACTATGTAAGTCTGTGGATCACTATGTGAGTCTGTGGGTTACTATGTAAGTCTGTGGGTCACTATGTGAGTCTGTGGGTCACTGTGTGAGTATGTGGGTTACTATGTGAGTCTGTGGGTTACTATGTGAGTCTGTGGGTTGCTATGTGAGTCTGCGGGTTACTATGTGAGTCTGCGGGTTACTATGTGTGTCTGTGGGTTACTATGTGAGTCTGCGGGTTACTATGCGAGTCTGCGGGTTACTATGTGTGTCTGTGGGTTACTATGTGAGTCTGTGGGTTACTATGTGAGTCTGTGGGTCACTATGTGAGTCTGTGGGTCTCTATGTGAGTCTGTGGGTTACTATGTGAGTCTGTGGGTCACTGTGTGAGTCTGTGGGTTACTATGTGAGTCTGTGGGTCACTATGTGAGTCTGTGGGTCACTATGTGAGACTGTGGGTCACTATGTGAGTCTGGGTTACTATGTGAGTCTGTGGGTTACTATGTGAGTCTGTGGGTTACTGTGTGAGTCTGTGGGTTACTATGTGAATCTGTGGGTCACTGTGAGTCTGTGGGTTACTGTGTGAGTCTGTGGGTTACTATGTGAGTCTGTGGGTCACTATGTGAGTCTGTGGGTTACTATGTGAGTCTGTGGGTCACTATGTGAGTCTGTGGGTCACTATGTGAGACTGTGGGTTACTATGTGAGTCTGGGTCACTATGTGAGTCTGTGGGTCACTATGTGAGTCTGGGTTACTATGTGAGTCTGTGGGTTACTATGTGAGTCTGTGGGTTACTGTGTGAGTCTGTGGGTTACTATGTGAGTCTGTGGGTCACTGTGAGTCTGTGGGTTACTGTGTGAGTCTGTGGGTTACTATGTGAGTCTGTGGGTCACTATGTGAGTCTGTGGGTTACTATGTGAGTCTGTAGGTTACTCTGTGAGTCTGTGGGTCACGATGTGAGTCTGAATTTCTACATGAGTCTATGGGTCTCTGTGGGAGCCTATGGTCTTTTTATACTTTGCAGATCTCTATGAGTGCATATCTGTGTGAATCTTTGTTGTATCTGCGTGAGTCTATGGGTTTCTGCATCTTATGAAGCTTATATAAGTCTCTGGATCTCTGTGAGTATAGGTTTCTATGCGAGTCTACGGGTATCTGTGAGTCCATGCATCTCCGAGTAAATAGGTCTCTCTAAAAAGTGCTGATGATGAAGCAACTGCCAGCGCATTTCAGTTTCTCAGTGAGAATATGTGAGTCAATACATCTCTCTGTGAGTGCGTGTCCATTTGTGTTAGCCTATAGATACGTAGGCTTTCGCGACCAATATCATCCATAATAGAGTTTCTTTTTGGGTTGGATCGCGTAAATATCAATGTGTCGTTAAACCCGCCACCACCCGACAGCCAATCAGTAAGGTTTGTCACATAAACAGAACGTGCCAATTCGTTACTAGTGCAGCACACCTGTGTGTTGGAGAGCAAATCCACAAATGTAAATGTAAAATATTGTACATATTTTGCTTGAATGAAAATATGTACAGTTGCCATACATAGTTACGTCATTGGCATCATTTCTACATACCTTAGTCGTGATTGAAAAGGTGAATGATGTAATTTTTAACGTTGTTCTCGAAGGGCAAAAAAAACGTGGCAAAAATGTAGCCAAGTCGATGTTGTAAATAGAAATATCCTCAACTAAAATATTGGAAATTGGAGGGCAACTTTTTTAAACGGGTGCCGAATTTAAATGTGACATCAGATTTTTTCAATCCATTAACAGAGTTATCGATTTTTGGTCCCTTTCCAAAACTGAGAGTCTATATATTTTTTTATTTGTTTACTTTTGAAACTGAGCCGGGGAAATGTTTCACCTGGAATTTTTTAGTGTGCTGTATTGAAATATGACATCATGTTTGAGAAGCAAAGCTACTTTTCTAATTGTGGGCTTCCTAAAACTGATAGGTTCAAATATATACATGTTTTTTTGTAGTTGTCAAACCTAGGTCTGTGGAGATTATGAAGGGAGCTAAATATAAATGTGATGTCGTGTTTTCAATTGACCTTTTAGCTGATATAAAGTGGGTAAATCCCACTACCCATAACTGCTATACATCTACCCTCCTTACATAGAGATGTGAATAGATCGACATAACACGTACATGTATGCAGACTTACAGAAGGCTGTACTATTGTTATAGAGTCTACCAATTGTATACTGCTGCTGGGTGGTCAGAGAAAGGGAGCTTTTAAGAAACTTACCCCATTGTTTCAACTGCCACGCAGGGACATGAAATTCGAAACGCCGACCTCTAGATTACAAGTCCATTGAGCTAACCATTACACCATGGCAACATCCCAACCTGTGCATATATAGAAACTGTGGACATACGCCTAGGCGCATGCATGCGCTGCCCTGCTGCTGCTGCTATTACACCACATACATGGCCACGCGTGTTTGCTGTGAGCCTGCGGGGCTATGGCGGGCGCTGCTCTCCCCCGCCCCTTTGTGCTTTGTGGCTTTTAGAGCCTTGCCCGGGGAATTCCCCTGCGAGATTGAGTTAGAGAGGGCGGGGAGACGGAGAGACATTCAAATCATACGGGGAGGGAGTTTGGAGCGACGCGGAGGCAGAGGGAGGGGAGAGGTGCATTCTCTTCGCACGTGAGAGAGGAAGCGACAGAGAAGACGTAAACACAGGTAGATTCAAATCACAGGTGAGAGAGGCAGGCACAGAGAGACGCACACTCTACACACAGTTAACGAGGAAGAGAGGTAGACTCACACATGCAAATAACAGGTGAGCTGCAGGCAGAGGCATTCTAATCAGACGTTACAGGGAAGAGGTCGAGCGCACACGCATTTTTACATCACAGGTTGAAGGAGGTAAAGTTACACTTCCACAGTGTGTAAAACAGAGATTTAATTCACCAGAAACGGACACTAAGGCACTGCCGTCACAGCGCTTACAGCAAGACACGGGCAAATTCGTACGACGAGAGTGCCCGGGACCTCTTGTGCGTCTCTACATGGTGAAACACGTGGAAGAAATGAGTGAGTATCAGCCTGTCATCTCGTTGTCTCACTATTGGTGGTGAGATGTTAACTATCTTACCTGGTATACAGGAGGTCGTGGATTCAATCCCAACCCTGACGATGCCTGTATATTCGGAGTGTGTATGTCTCTCTCCCCGTGGTCGCGTGGATTTTTCTCCGGATCCTTCGATGTTTCCTTTCACATTTAGAATCAACACAACGCGTTCAAAATATTTGGCTGCTATACATTTCCACATGATAAGCTGCTTCGTTGAGCAATCATTTGTGACCAGGTCGCTCCTGAAAAAGAGCTACATTGCTCAGTAGGCCTAACAGGGTAAAATAAAAAATAGTTTGTTTTAACGCCTTTTAAATGTAAGTCATATAATGGTCACTGCTAATATTTAGCAAAGATGTCAAATTCCGTAGCGCATTCTCTCGGACTATGATGCTACAACTTGCCGTACAATCTAACGTTTCATATTCTTATATAAGCGCACAACTTTCTCTATCTGTGGTGAACGCTACACTTTCCGTTGTTTTCATGCAGGGGGCGCTGCAAACCTACGCGCCCCCTGCATGAACGACGGAGGCGCAGGGACAGACGTTCGATCACGTTGGAATCGATCTGCAGACGGCGATCTTCTCGCACTGCCAGCAGCTCTATGTCGACGTATCTCCATCCCGCAATCCCAGACAGGTGAAAGTCCGCATCGAACCGAACCCCCAGCAAGGCCATCTACTTAACGACGAGAGAAATTCACACGAAATGTCTTTTTCAATTAAGTCTTCCAGATGTAAAATGATATTAGCGTTTAATAAATAAATAAATAACATTATCTCGTTCCAAACATAATACAATTCAAAGATGTTTCATTTTAAAACTCCAAAACGGAGCATCGGGTGCTTGCGTGAATGCGTCGTTCGTGTGCAAATTTTTTAGTGACTTTCCTAGGCAGAGGCCAGGGGAAATTTCATCGCGCCGTGTTTTGACATTTGTATAGATCACACAGCGTGCACAGCTTGTGCAACATTGACACATTCTGGTGTGTGGTCTCAAGTACTTTCCAGCATTCTCATTTTGGCGAGGAACGGTGCATGCATGTCTGTAACTAGATTAGGCATGCATTATAGTATTTTAAACGTGTATATATATAATCGTATGGGTGGATGTAATTTGGCCTTTTTCTGTTTGCAATTTATTGTTGTTTGATCAAAATATTTCAGTTTATGTGGGGCTACGAAGAGCCCCTTCAAGTGGAGGCTCTTCCACTGGCCTTGACGTGAGCAGAAATTTACAGGGCAGCACTTTTACATACTTTATTGTACGTATAGCGGATATTGAGCCATTAGTATGCTCTTTCAGTGCCTGACTTCCTTGTGCTTATTAGGTTAATCATTAAAGTGAGATAAAGTACTTATAATGCACCGGTGCGACAGATGGCTGGGTGGCTCAAGAGATTAGAGCTCTAAGCCGGCTTGGCTGAGATCATTGGTTAAAATCCTGGTGATAGCTTCCCGTGATCCAACCGGATTCTCAAGTGTCGTGAGTTGATGGTTGAAGCCCGGTCGCCGATACCTGATCCCCGTTGTGCTTCTTGAGTTGTTACCGCGTGTTGTTCGGCATTATGTCTGACGTTTCATTCGACGTGCTCAGAGCTTTGTGAGGAATCGGAGTGAAGCCTCAGACGTCATGCCAAACAAAACCCGGTAACAACTGTGAAAACGAGTGGAGTGACACTGAACAGAATAACCCCCCATCAGATTTACGTATGGATTTCACTTCTTGATTTTGGTGAAATTTGTGACTTACAGTACAAAATTAAAATACAGATTACGACTACTTTTATTTTACCAGGTAAGGCTCACTGAGCTATATAGCTCTTTTTCAGCTGGTCTCAAATAATCGCTCAAAGAAGTGTCTTATCACGTGGAAATTTATAGCAGCTAAATACTCGAAACGCATGTTTCTAAACGTGGAGGGAAACCCCATAGGACCCGGAGAAAAATCCACGCGACCATGGGGTTAGAGACACGCAAATTCCAAATATACTTGTGTCAGTGTCGGGATCGAACCAGCGACCTCCTGCATACCAGGCAAGGGAGTTATCTCGCCACCGCATCAAACGGCTCATGGGCCCACGAGGTCTGCCACTTGAACATGGATATTGATCCGTCTCCCCAACCATCTTCGCTGCACTAATCGGGTATTAGAGGGGAACACTTTCAAAATGGCAGCGCCACATTTGTAATTTCAGCACTGCCCTCAGTCACTTCCATCGTTGAGGAGGCCGGCTTCACGCTTGGTCGTGTTTGTTTGCGTTTGTTATTGGGTAACGCTGAAGTGTGCAGTTAATGTGTGGCCCTGCAAAAGGTATTTGAACGTCCTATTCGGTCCTCCAGGAAGGAGAAAGTTCCCCCACCCTTGATGTTAGCGGCAACCCTAATCACAAGCGAACTAAGCAAAGGCATAGGACCCCAAACAGCTCAAGGGGCCCCGGATTCATGAAATATGGGTGGGTCAAATATCAGCTCGAACTCAACTGAAAATAAAAACCTCATCACTATATTAACACTATATTCTTGGTTCTTTCGGTAAAGTCACGTAGAAGGGAAACAATAAAATAATTAAAAAATAAAATTCTTACGACGTTTCGACTGCAACACAAGCAATCATCATCAGGTGTGAAAACCTCACCTGATGATGATCCCTTCTACGTGACTTTACCGAAAGAACCAAGAATATGAATCCCTGCAGTCACGAAAGCTTTAAATAAAAAATGTATATTAACACTGTTAACTGTATTTAAATCTTAATTCGTCGACTAGCATAATTGTTTGTCACAACTGTGGTTAAATACGTCTATGTATCTTATCCATTATATGATGTTTGTAGTCACGTGACGCAGCCAAAAATAATGTAGGATTAAAGCCCCCAGTGCTCTGCTATCACCATTGCCAATAAAATTGCAAGTTACAAGAAACCCATTTTTACCGAATAACAGTGCAGGCCGGAAACCGCAAATCTTAAACAACGCATAAAAATGTTTGTAAAATGCACAAGGTCTGTGTGTCGAATAAAAAAACATCAGCATTTCCTGAAGCAGTCCATTGTGGTCTCCTCTTATCTTTTACGTCACCATCAAAATAAATATCAGCAAATATGACTGTCATACTGCGCTATGTCACTGATGTCCTTCAGTAAGTCACGTTGGCTCAAAAGTATTGTGAGGGTGACCTGAGACAAGAGGAGACCAGCATGCATTCCTTCAGAAAATGCTCATAGATTTTGCATCTACGCAGAGGCTGTGTGCTTCTCACCATTGCCTGTGGTAACCCTCAGATGCGAAGATACATTTCGACTGTCCAAGCCTGGATATAAATTGCGTGTCGGTTGTTCGTGTTATAATATAATTGACACCCCTTCCAGCCCTGTCCCCCAAGGTTAAATGTTTTTCTGCCAAACGCTCCGCAAGATTTGTGCCTTTTTGGGGGTCTGGAGATAAATCATACAAAGCTATGCAAATATGCCACCGTAAGGAATCCGTCACAGTTGGCATGAGGATGTGCTTGCAGGAAATTAAACCTGACATAAACCGCACGCACACACAGAACGCAGTGGACTTGATGCAATTTTAATCTGGTGTTCGCTGGTGGGGGCAGGTGCTGTTGTGTGTCTTGTGTAACATGTGCAGCCCGTATTCCGATCCATTGCAATACGAGGGCAGTGGATTGGCGCGCTGCGGTGGCAACATTAACTGCCTCGCCTGGTATACAGGTCGTGGGTTCAATTCCAACCCTGACGCTTATATATTTGGAGTTTGTATGTCTCTCTCCGCGTGGTTGCGTGGATTTTTCTCCGGGTCCTCTGCTTTTTTCCTCCACATTTAGAAACATGCGTTTAGAGTATTTGTCTGCTATCAATTTCCACATGAGAAGCCACTTAATTGAAATATAATTTGTGGCCAGGTCGCTTCTGAAAAACAACTATATAGCTCAGTGGGCCTTACCTGGTAAGGTAAGAAAAAATAAAATAAGGCGTCTCCAAATAACCCACACAGGTCGTAGAGGTGGAGCATTCGCCGAAGGCTGCTCTGGTTGTTACTGCAGGAGTACTAACTGTAGAATGCATGCCATCTGTTACACTACGGACGTGGAATATCTCGGCGTCATGGTCCAACTGTTGCCAAAAGTGAAAAATGTCACTGCATATTACTGGACTGAGATTACAAACGGCGACATCACCCCCTACTGTGAAACGACTGCAGAGTATGTGTCTGTGAAACATAACGCCTTCATGATTAGCCTTGCGCTGTGTGAATGACGCGAATACCAAATGTTCTCAATTATTAATAAGTATCCTATGCTGGTCATTGTGGTTTGGTGGAGGGAGGGACGATAAAGATTGGACCACGATGGTACAACGATTAATGCACTGCTTCACTTGCCCCTCTTGCACACAACATCGCCCCACACAACAGCTGACAACACCTTTTCAATGCCTAGTGGTCACCCATACAAACACAAACCAGAATTGAACCTGCTTAGCTGCTGCGATCTGATGAGATTGGGTCAAATCCGGTTAACGTGGCCACAGGATTATACTATTATTCTGATAAATTACAACTGGTACAGCCGTGGTTTGTCCAAACCATGGCTAAATTAGGTCTTCTTTGGCAAATAGATTATCTTAGCTCATTTGGTTTCTATTTAAATAACACATCTAGTTAATTTAGCCAGGCAAGGTTTGCGCCCACCTATGATCCATCTTTTTTGAATAAAGGGTTGGTTGGTCACATGGAGAAATGTAAAACCATAAAATGCACTTGGGCTCTGCCCGGTGGCCAGGAGGTGCTCGTACAGCAGTGGGCTGCTGAATCTATCTGTGTGGAGCGTATACGTGTGGCTTTCCTCTGGGTCCTGCATGCATTTTTTTTAAACATGAATTGGCCAAGCATCACAATGCTGAACCTTCCTGAAAAAGTCTGAAAGCTCTTTGAGACAAGTTTGGATATATGTTATTATTAATCATGAATAGACAAAAACAAAATGATGTTTGATATGCTGTATATTTGACTACGCCTGGGAACAAATAGAAAGATAAAGAGCCTCCGTGTGGCCTTGTAGTGTGTTGGGGCAAATGCTGTTCGCGATTCCAGTTCTGATATCACTCTCCACTGATGTTGGGAGTAGCAGGAACATTGCTGCCGAATTCGGTGACAAACCACTCCACCACCGCTCCCCACACACACGCGACACAAACACATTGCACTCTGCCTTACACAGGCAGGGAATGCTCGCAGTGGACTCGAGGTCACACAGACCCATAGACTCACACAGAGACACGTATACTCACAAAAAACCGTAGACTCGCATAGAGACCCGTATATTCACATATAGAGCCATATACTCACACAGGAACCCATAGACTCTCACAAGGAGCCATATACTAATGTAGAGACCCATAGACTTGCATAAAGGCCCAGAGACTCGCACAGAACCCTATACGCTCACACAGAGACCCATAGATGCACAGGGACCCGTAGCCACACTTAGGAGACTATGTACACACAAGTGTTCCACTGTTTGTTGCGGTGGACATCATTCGCATTTGGGTGATTTTTTTATTTGCCATCTATGGAGGTGACTGCACCTGCCGTGGTTGGCGCAGATGAAGTGTGTGGTGCATGTGCTATATATGGTAGCAGCCCACTGCTTGCAGGTCCGGGGGTGGGGTAGTGATGACTGGATGGTATCAGTGCCGGATTATCCTCGTAGCAAAAGTAGCTACATAAGTAGTAGCTACGGGCCCCGCACTTTCAAGGGCCCCGCGTTAAATGCTTTCAAGCTATAAATTTTGATTCAGTGATTCTGCACTTGCTCTATTACTATAGTACTTTACTGCCTTCAACTTTGATGAACGACGGGGTGTTTATGGTTAGCGATTTGTCGTATTAACTGGCTGTATAGCAAATGAAAAAATAAAATGTATTTAGTATGCAAATTAAAAATGCATGTGTTTTAATAGTTACGTTATATTTTATTTTATTCAGGGCCCCTTTATAACATATGCCACAGGCCCCACACTCGCTTAATCCGGCACTGGATGGTATGACGCATGTGCACACTCATGGTTGGGCTGTGCCGGTACAGCTTCCTCCAACGGAACATTTCTCCCACTTGGGAGTGATTGCTTAGCGCATTTACCAGAAGTGACATCTGCCAAAAAAAATCCCCACTATACCTCGAATCGGACCACAATCCATTCATCAAGCAATGTGGTATTATACCTGGAAATTACCTGCCACCTCTTGATTTATTTCACACTGTACATAGCCAACCGTGCTAATGGGAGGTGTGGCGGAATGACAACAAACACAAAAAGCAGTTCTAAAGAAATCAGTTTTCAAATCTGGATTTTAAAATGCATAGCCCCAGTGGCTTCCTAATATCGGAAGGAAGAGCGTTCCAGACGGCCGCAGGAGCGCATCTGAAAGTGTGGGATGTGGTGACTGTCTATGTATAAATGACATGTGTACGTACGCTTGATCGAGTCGGAGCTATGAAGCTCAGCAGGTTGTAGCCTGAATAGCGCTCCCAAGGGTTACCACCGTGCATAACAGGTGTTATAGAGGCTGCTGCTGTTGGGCTACGTGATGGGTACCAGAGGGCATTGCAGTTACCTCCATTGTACTGCAATCATTCTTCTGGTTAATCAGCAATCCACATAATCAATAGATAACTTATTTGAATTTACCATTTTTCAAAACTGCCAGATACATTTTTTCCACAGGCTTCGGTTTAAAAATGAAAAGTGAGTGAATGTACCCCCACCCATATATTAAGGGAACTAAACATAAACAATATTGCCATTTAGCCTTTACACCCCTGACAACATTTAGCTTCAAAATTTTGTAGGCTATGGTTCAACATTGAAACGAAAAAGTACGTTTTTTGGAGCCCTTCGTTCTGGAATTTTGGTTGTTGGATTCCTATGGACGTATGTTGAACATATTTCGCGCCTTACGGAGCCAACCGTGCGATCGGAGGTGTAGGAGACTTATGCAGTACAGTACCGTGGCTCGAAGGAGCAGCACAGCTACTGTGGGTGCCATGAGTGTTTGTTTAGACACCACTGGCACGTTGAGCTCTGGCTGAGAGACCCGCACCATTTCAGACAAAAAATCCTTGAATTTTTTTTATTTCACGCTTGTCTCTCTTCAACTAGGATGACATCAATGCTGATTATGCTTGAAGGAAACATTTCGTGCACACTCGCGCATTAACTGTAGGCTCAGTACTGAGTCGGTAGATGGTAGTAGCGTAGATTGAAAGCTGTATCATCAGAGAGTAGTTGAACTCCTCTTATCCATGAAGAAGTTGGGGGAGACACCCAACTCTAATAGTGAGGCCGCACAACTGGTTATAAGCAGAGGCTTAAACTAAACTATGTTTATTTTCCCAAGGGCCACTGAGCTATGTAGCTTTTTTTCAGAAGCGACCTAGCCACAAATGATCGCTCAACGAAGTGGCTTATCGTGTGGAAATTTATAGCAGCCATATATTCTATACTAATGCTTATAAATGGGGAGAACATGCAAGCCCCAAATATACAGGTGTCAGGGACGGGATCGAACCCACGTGCTCTTGTATACCAGGCAACGTAGTTAACATCTCGCCACCATGACTCAACTGTGTACCAGGTTTCAGCTGTGTTTAGCTCTTCTATAACGCAATGAAAATTTACGTCACTCACCCAATCACTCACGACCGGCCCGAATATATATTCAACAGGACATTAAATATGTACTCGGTGGGTGTGGACTCGGCATGCTTTTACAGCCTTTCAAACAGGATGTAAAAAACATCTACACAGCACAGTTCTGGGCCACTGTAATTAAATGTGTCACTACGTGTAGCTATCCTGTTTCCTAATTTGCATATAAAGGTGAGGCTTCACAATGAGCGTGACGTGGCCAGGTGGCTCGGGTGGGGGGCTCGTAATAGCTCGGAGAAACCCAGCCAGCGCCACTGAGGTTGTGGCTTGAAATCCACATTCCAGCAGCCCGCGGTTAAACCAGGTCCCCAAGCGCAGCGAGTGGACTCTCACTTTGCCTTTACAAAAGGCCGCCACGTAAAATTTTGATTTAATTTGCCTAAATTCTTGCTTTGAAAACTAAAAAAAAAATCTATTGCAAAGAACATGAAAGTTGTGTCCCCCGTGTTGTGAAAGAAACTCAGTTAAGGTTACACTTTAAAACAATTCTCAGATTTTATGCGGCTGTTCTCTGACTCGGGGAGGTGCACTGCTCACTGAACATTCAACATGAAAACAAATTTGTCTCATTAACATGATACCAATTGCGCAAATTGGAATATAATTTGTATGATAAAAGCAAAAACAATAAAATTCTGGTTATCGCTCTCACAGAATATTCGGCCAACAATCCAAGGATGGTAAATTTTACACGTAGCAGGATTTAGTGATTAATATCATGCTTCATAATTGACGTTCGGGTGAGATCGCCGCAGTAAAATGTGTGTCGTAAACCCTCCTCCACCCGACATGGCCAACAAATGTTGGATGTTCTGACATTGTTCTCCGATACACTGGTGTGCTAAAGCCGTCAATCATCGGCATGTTTATTTTATTCATGAGCCGTGTCGGGTGGAGGAGGGTTCTACGACACATTTTACTCATGCGATCTGACCGAAAAATATATTACGAACCATAAACATGGTAACTTTGCCATGCACTTTACAAATACGTGACGATAACTGCACACATGAAGAAAAGTTATTTTATTGCTGGTGAAAGTAACATAGATTATGCAATTGCCCAAAAGCGTTTTGGAGGGACGGAGCTGTGTGTTTTCCAGTTTGTCTTGTTCAGTCAAGACAATTAGCCGCTGGGCTTTGCCTTTCTAAATATCGTGTTTGCCTTTCTAAATGTAGTGTTTTCAGTTCTTCAGTGCTTAATTTCACGTACTACATGTTCAGCTGATAGGTCTGTTATACGGATGGATAGAGTTGTTTCCACTGTAGAAATTTGCATCCATTATTGGCTTAGGGGTTGCTAACAGTGTTCAACTAAGCATTATTGTATTCTTTTGGTAACAAGGGTCGCGATAACTCATTAAAATTATCTGATATTTACAAAACTTTTGTGTAAGGTTGTGTTGCCATTTGGGAATCACTCGATTGAATTACGATCAAATTGATCAAAGGGTTTCCCAACATGAGGACACAAATCAGAGAAAAAACTACTATTTGCGAATATGAAAATGTACACATATATATTTCGCTTCTGACAGGCTGTCCGTTGCTTTCCACATTGCTAATTAAATATCTCCGAAGGTAACCACGCGTTATAAAGTGTTAAATAGCAAATGACCCACAATAATCCGTGTGTGAGATCGGCAGTTCACCAGCATTGATTCAAGTAAGCCTGGCTGCTGATGAGACACTGTATGTCGACCAGGCCAAAGTTTGCTTGTCTCGAATCAATGATGCTGAAATTATGCACTCCCAGAAGGCTGTGCGGTTGATGGGTCGTGTAAGAAATGTTTATTTTTGTGTGGAGAAACAGATATGTGAAAGAGGCATTGCTTACTTTTTATTGCCTGTGTTGTGAGTAATTGCTGTGCGTGACTCGTAAGTTTTAAACAAGAGAGCACCGCAACTGTGCTAAAGGTCAGTAATGCAGGTCATACCTGTACGTTCTCGCCCATTCAAAAAGGCCAGCGTGCGCGTTAGTCTGGAAATTACGGTGTTGCAACCAGAGTAGGTGTGTCTTGACACAAATGTGACAAGGAACCAGATAACGTGAAGCAATTTTAATCCAGATAGTTTAGTTCACATTGAGGTTATAGCCTGCATGCTTAATACTACCCCTGGACTTTTGATCTGTGTATATGCACAGCCCTTTTGCCTACACCATTGTCCCACAGACCATAATACCTGTTTTGCATGGTGGTCACCCATCCATGTACTTTCCAAGCTCAACGTTTATAATGGAAAAATGAATGCAAGTGGTGGTTGTGAGTGACTTTTTGTATGGCAGTTCGATGAAATGTGTTTTGTTTAAAGTGTTTGTTTTGCGTCCGGCGCTGTGCAGCGTCGAGGCAGAAAGCTCGCCCCCCCATGGAGGACGATGAGTCCATCTACTCGAGCTCTGAGTCCGGCTTCGGCGAGCCTCGCTCGCCGCTGTCACCCGAAGAGTCGCGGGATTTCAATTCGCTCTATCGCCGCATCGTCGCCGACTGCCCTCGCCTGCGGCTGATCGCGGGACAGACACGGGGGCAAGAGGGAAGCCTCGACACCGAGGACGGCGGTGACATCAAACCCAGCGGGAGTGGACGCTGTACCCCCCAGCGCAAGGGCGAGTTGTCCCAGTGGGACCTTGGTGCTCGGAGGCCGTCGGTGGAGAGAAACCAAAACTGCGACAACGGGAGTATCTGCCGTGGTCCAAGTGAGCATGGGAGCGCCAGTCCCCCCAGCCGAGCCATCCATTGCTCAGCCATGGCCAGACCCCCGTTGATGGAAGCGTCCTGCTGCGATTTTATGCAGGAGAGAGCAGGCCGTGGGAAGGAGGTGGGAGCGGCGGGTGGGCACATGCAGCACCGTCCAGCGGGGGGAAACTCCTGGGATAATGGCATTGTCGGGCTGGGACAAAGGGCACCATTCGATCCGCTGGGTCTAGGGTTAGGCTACCTGGAGCCAGCCGCTCCGCTAAAATCTGGCGACTTTGTGCCGCAGCAGGACTACGCAGCTCCACGGGGTTTCCTGCACCCGGGGGAGAAGGCGGATGCTTTCGGAGCAGGGTTCACCAGCCGACCGGTGGCGCACGGCCCACCGGCGTACGCTGCACCGAAGTACGCGCACCCACACCACCACTACGGGTGGCCTTCAAGCATCGCCGATCGTTCCTGTGGTCACCAGCACCAAAAACAGCAGAACCAACAACAACAACAACCACTGCCACCACAAATTGGGCACTGGCTACCGCCATATCCAGCAGTCTACCTTCCCGCTGAGAGCAGGGTAGCTCCACCGGCCCAGGTGTGCCCGAGTCGGAACTACCACCTGCATGGGCCAATGCTTCCCAAGGCTGGGCTGCAGCAGGGGTCCCAACCCTCAGCTGTGGGAGACCGGGAGCCGGAGAGCAGGAAGAGGTGAGATGCTACGAAGGTTAAAATGTTGCATTCAAGGTGTAAGAAATTATATTACTACTATAATAGCCCACAAATGTGTCCCACGCGTGACGTCACTCCACATGCCGCACCCCTCCACAATAACCATTAACGGGTGACGTCACTCCACATGGGGCAACCTCCACCCCTCATTAATAATCATGAGCTGAACAATTTTTCTATTGCATATTTCAGATTTGCTGCAATATACACCCACCCTTGGACGGGCAAAAAAGCTAATTGCAATATAAATTGGTACACCACCAGTTAGTTGATCGGTAGGTCGCGTGTGGTGGGGTAAAGCGTGGGTACTCCTACTTCGTCCAAGGCGAGTGGCCAACGTAGAAAGTTGTGGCCAAAAACACCCTCGAGAAGAGAATCTCTAGAAGGGACTCTCCAGAAGAGACTCTCTCAGGTTCCTTCTCGTGGAGGGCTCCTCTGCCAGCAGTGGCGTGAGCAGGCAACGGCAGGGCTGCATCTTTACCGTTCACCTAAGACGCTTCCAGTGATGACTGAACCTTGCTTGTTTTCGCCTAATGTGGCTGCAGGCTGTACGAATTAAGGAATCGCTGGCCGTATTTGGCCCATGGGTTGCAGGTTCCCCACCCCTGGTTTAGAGTTTGGGGGCAGCCAAGGGGAAACAGCTGTCCATCCGGTTGTTCGCCCCCCCCCACCCCCTCTGCGTGTGTGTGTGATGCCGCAGGGTGTGGGTAGCGGTGGTGTAGCAGTTAGCGCTACGCTGTGCTACGGATCCGGCGACCCTAGTTCAATTTCCGCTCGTGGCCAACACCAGTATCTGAACCAGTCCTGGGCCTTCTCTAGGTCGATTCAGCCTCAAATGAGTACCTGGTGCGGTGTATAAAAACATCACCACTGGGAAGCCAAAGGCAGTCGGGCGTGGTGCTGGCCACCCACCCCCTTGTGTACCCTGCCTGCTTTCATAGGTGCTCGCTAACAGCACTTGCCCCAACAGTATGTTGAGGCTCTACGGGGAATCTTTGTCTTTGTCTTTGATGCTATAGGGTAAGCGACGTGCCCGGTGATGGGAGACTCCTCCCGTCGAGCTGGCAAGCGAGGATCACGAGCCTCACGCCCGTCACCATCCGCCGCTCCCACCTGCATGAATCCATGTGTAGGCATGAGCACGCGGACGCACGCACACACACAGCTAAAGACAAGGATCCCCCTTATAGCCTTAACATACTGTTGGGGAAAGTGCTGTTAATGTGTAATGGACGTTTCAACTCTGTTGAGCAACCGGTAAATATTGAGGGAATGTATACTCTTTGGTTCTTTCGGTAAAGTCACGTAGGTAGAACAAATAAAAAACGTTTCGATTGCAACACGAGCAATCATCATCAGGTAGAAAGATACAGCCATAGAACTGCTGAACAAGAAAAGGCTGTTGCAACAAGAGGCTCCCCATTTAGCGCAGCTGCTGTGCGTGCTTGCGACGACGGTGCTTGTGTGCGACGCTGGGGCTCATTTCCCATTATAGTCGTTTGCATGAGCATGCCAATCCTCCTTTGGCGTATCTCTGACCCCGCCTACTCACCCTTGGGTGACATCCACCTCAAACCTATATACCTATATATAACCAAAGAGTATGGATTCCTGCAGTCACGAAAACTTCAAATCAAGATTGAGGGATTGTGTTTAAGCTCGCAGCGGCTTCAGTTGAATGGCTACAATAAAGATGTGTGCCCATCATCTTCTTGGTGCTTTCGGTGAAGTCACGTAGAATGAGAATAAAACAATAAAACTAAATAAAACAATACAATTCTCACGACGTTTCGGCCACAATGCAAGTAGCCTTCTTCAGGTGAAGGAATAGAACTGTCGGGACGACATCGCTTCATTGAAGCGCTGTCCTCCAGACAGTCTCGTCCCTTCACCTGATGAAGGCCGCTTGTGTTGTGGCCGAAACGTCGTGAGAATATTATTGTGTTATTTTATTTGATCAATTTATTATTTTATTCTCATTCTACGTGACTTTACCGAAAGAACCAAGAAGATGAATCCATGCAGTCACGAAATCTTTAAATAGAAAAAAGATGTGTGACCTTGAAAAATACAAAACTTTAATTTTGAGTGGCACCCTAATAAATATGTATACAGTAATGCTCTTTTAGCCTGTGGAAACTGTTGACATGAATGCTGTCAGCAGCAGTATGTGTTCAGGTTATTTGCGTACCCACGTGATCGCGTGCGATCAAAACGTTCGAAGTGGAACTGGGTGGTGACGTTGAGTGGCTTTAAAAAAAAATCATCGGGTGTGAATGTGGGTGCAGCAAGCCGGCCATTCTTCACGATTGTTCATCTACATTTTAAAGCAGAGGGTTTGACTTATTTGAAAAGCATTGTTTTGCCATCAATTGTCCTGAGCGTCCCATTCTGCCTTATAGCACTGGGTCAACGTTGGTTGACGTTGGCATGTTTACAGCTGAGAGCCCGTGTCCAAATCAAGGTTTCAGCCACCTGTAATTTAAACAAGGTTCTCAAGTTTAGTTAGTTGATGGTCTCAGTCCGGTGGCCAATGTTTACTCAATTACAAATTACTCGAATTGGATTACACACAGCAACATCGCCCTTTACTACAATCACTTGGCAGGATCCTTAAAAAATTGTATTGACACTCAATGAGGCTTTGGTGAACATGCATAATACTTCATAGCAGCCAAATAGTCTCACCACGTGACATTGATTCTAAATGTTGAGGGAATAACGGAGAACCGGGTAATAAATTCACACGACCACAGGGAGAGCATGCACACTCCAAATCTATAGCAGGCGTCAGGGTAGGGATAGAACCCATGACCTCCTGTATACCACGCAAGGTAGCCGCCCCTCACTTTCTGAAGGTCAGTGACTCAGTGCCCACGTGAGCACAAACACATCGACAAGGGAACTAAAAAAACACAATAACACAGAAGATGCTTCCTACATCTCACCCTCATGCTATGTATATATAAACAATAGTGTAATATGTACACGTTTTGGATTATCCGTGTTTTCTTTTATCCAGGCCATTACCCTTCCCGATTAACCCGGATATGAGGGTTAACCGTATATTTATTTTATTGACCCTTCCAGATAAATGTTACCGCAGCCACCACAATTCCAACGTTGACCAGACAGCCACCGGTGATCGGCTTTGAATTCACTGCGTCTCATCAGCAGGGTGTGGGCTATGACACTAATACTACTGTGATATTATGGACAAGAGCAATCTTTACAAAAATAATGGACATGGGGGAGCCCCTCATCCAAGGCTAGAAGAGGGCCTCCCCCATGCAGGGCAGGATTATTTGACCATACTGCACCACACTGGTTGGTGCGGTTTGTTCAAGGCAGAGAAAAGAGTACACGGTGCATTTGTGGTTTTTTTTTTACTGAGATAAGTAGCTTTTTAAAAAAATCTGTTGAGGGCCTGAGGTGTGACAATAGGACATGCTAGGTCGCGGTTGGTGCAGAGGAAGTTTCGCCTGACATTTGTAGATTTGTTCACGCACAAAACGACTGACTAAATTTAGCTGCTTTGAAAAAGTCACATTTGGGGCGCCATGGTGGTGACATGTTAACTACCTCGCCTGATATACAGAAGGTCGTGAATTCGATCCCGACCATAATGCCTGGAAATTTGAAGTTTGCATGTCCCTCTCCCCATGGTCGGGTGCATTTTTCTCCAGGTCATCAAAGTTTTCCCTCCACATTTAGAAAAATGTGTTTAGATTATTTGGCTGCTGTAAATTTCCACATGATAAGCTCCTTTATTGAGCTGTACATGTTGCTTATAGTCAGTGGTTGTACTTGAATACTTCACCAAGCTCCCAATAGCCTTGTCCCACCACCCCCCTCCACTTTTCCCACCTCCCCTCCAGCGCTCTAACTGCAGTTAAGTGACATCTTGTCAAATTCTCTCCTGCACATTTTTGTGCGAGCTGATGGGGACGTCTGCAGAATGTGGGTGATGGCTACGGTTCGTGAATTGCTTCAGCTTTGCCAGTTGGGGTGAACGTTGGCTGAATCGCATGTGTTCGAGATCTGTGCTCGCCGGTTATTCACAGGAAGTGTAGTCTCCAACTCTCATCCACTCTATCTCTCTGGCCTCTCTTTCACACTGATTACACACAAAGTGAACCATGATACATATTCTTGGTTCTTTCGGTAAAGTCAGGTAAATTTAAAATAAAATACATTTACAATAAAAGCAAAAAACCACGACGTTTGAATCGCAATGCAAGCGGTCTTCATCAGGCGGAGAGAAAAGAAGACCGCTTGTGTTGCGATCGACTTGACACCGTCGATAGCACCCGCTCCGTCGTCACCATGCTCTCTCCACTGCTAACTGCCTCGTCTCTGCTCTCCGCTATCACTGTGCTCTCTCCACTGCTAACTGCTTCGTTTCTGCTCTCCGCTCTCCGCTATCACCATGCTCTCTCCACTGCTAACTGCCTCGTCTCTGCTCTCCGCTATCACTGTTCTCTCTCCACTGCTAACTGCTTCGTGTCTGTTCTCCGCTCTCCACTATCACTGTGCTCTCTCCACTGCTAACTGCTTCGTCTCTGTCTTACGCTCTCCGCTATCACTATGCTCTCTCCACTGCTAACTGCTTCGTCTCTGTCTTCCGCTCTTCACTATTACTGTGCTCTCTCCACTGCTAACTGCTTCGTCTCTGTTCTCCGCTATCACTCTGCTCTCTCCACTGCGAACTGCTTCGTCTCTGCCTTCCGCTCTCTCCACTATCACTGTGCTCTCTCCACTGCTAACTGCTTCGTCTCTGTCTTCTGCTCTTCGCTATCACTATGCTCTCTCCACTGCTAGCTACTTCTCTCTTCAGCTGCTCCACGTCTTGCCTCATCCAGCCCCCGACTCCAACCCCCCGTTTCTCCTCACGTCCCCCAATTTATCCCCGCTATCATTACACCCCGAATAATTAACCCGCGTCCCAACGGCGCTCCGCGTGCCCGTGCGCCTGTGACCTCGCCAGACTTCAAGACGCCACCCCAGCCCTGACAACCACACCAGCCAATCACACCGCAGCCCTGACAATCATACCAGCCAATCACAGCCGTCCTTGGCTCCCCCAGCTTAATTGGCCCAATCGTTACCTCATCGTCCCAATATGACCCCCTACTGTCCTGCTCCCGCGCAAACTCACCAATTACCCTCATGCGCCTATTTATTCCACTACATCTGGATACTTTTTGATTATTGACGGGGTTCTTTCTCAATAGCTTCTCATAGTGTAACTATTCATATGCCAATTTAAGAACTGGTCGTCAGAAAACATTTGTTAAATTTAATTCTCATCAGGCTTCCATGGCGTGAAGTGCACTCTCCAACTCTTATCTACTCCACCTGCTATGAAGAAGGGCCCTTGGCCATAACATCGCCTATTATTATATCGTCTCCTTTTAAAACTATGGTGATATTGACCAATGTGTTGAGTTCTCTTCAAGGAGGGTGAGGTCCTCTTGGCTCCTTGGTTATTCGATCATGTTACCCATCATGAACTCTCCGTCCGTCACTGCTCTGCCGCTTCTCTTTCCTCCCGTGCTCTCCTTTCTTAGATCACAACCCCGTAGACGTGGGACCCTTTGCACCAATGTTGGGCCAACAGGTTCCAACCATGATGTCAACGTTGACCCAATATTGGCATGGTTACAGGGAACTAGGCTTTTATCATATACCGGGCATGGCAATGGTTTTTTTGTTTTGTTTTACGATTTTCTAGCTTTGTTGAACATATAAATGTAAATGTCCGCTTGTTGTCTTCCAGGTAAAGTGTTCATCACCTACTCACTGGATGCCGCGCCCCACGTTCTAAACCTCGCCAAGTTCCTCTGTGCCAATGGCTTCAACACCATGGTACGTGCATTTTAATAATAGACCACCGTACGCTTTTCCGGAGCAATACCAGTGAAACAAACCCACATGCGGGTACGTGGGTGATATTCAGTGTATAACGTGATTTGGCTTGGGTCCTGGAGCATGCACGCCTGTAATCCAGCGCTGTGGAGGTGAGGGTTTGTGGATCACACAGATGTTGTGAAACTGCCTTCCTTTGGGCGTTGAAGGCAGTACAGAAAATTGTGGACTCCATCTGTATGGGATGGCGTTGCCCCTCGCACGCGTGGGTTTTTTTCCAGGTGCTCTGGTTTCCTCCAAATTCTAAACACTCATTCATTTACCAGTAACACCTTCATATATAGAGGACCGCAGAGCTTAGGGAGTAATTTGGTGCCGGCTCACCGTCTGGCTGTTGCCTTCCCACTCATCTGTGGTTTCTCGTGCCTCTGAGTCATCCTCTCTTTTCGAAAGTGAGCGAATACTGTGTGGCGCGTTACAAGTTGCAATGACCATTATTAGTAAAATTAGGGGCCCCCGTGTCCAATTGCCCCTCTATTCGTATCCCGGTGCTTGGACTCCTCCGCCCAATGGTCCCGGCCTGTGTGATCAGTAGCCCGTCTAGATGCATATATCCAAGTAGGGCTTGCGCTAACGAGACGAAACGCGGTTCCATGCGTGTCTCATCACCATCGTGTGGCCTCCTAAACGAATGCCTCTGGGTAATTAGATATTATGGGCAAGAGCAGTGTAACTTAATTTTGCAGGACAAATGGCAGCCCCACGGTGACCTTTAGTGTGGTCCCTGACGTGCGACCCCTCACAATACACAAATCTGACAACACCCCATCGTACTGTCAAAACCCATTAGCGGCCCTCACACTGATGTCTTATTGGCAAAATAGTCCCCCCTCTGAAAATTAGGGAAGAACACTGGGCTAGAGCCATCTTTAAATATTATGAGACCAAATACATTCATTTAAATATTTTTCCACTACACAACCGATCTGCGCTGGGGCCATGCCGAGCCTGCCCGTTGCAACTCAGGAGGTGCCAGGTTTTTTTTTTCCACTGCAGACCCCAAGCCATGCCGCTGACATCGCACATAATGATGAGTCATTAATCCCGCCCCTCGGCCCTGCCTGGCTCGGAGCCAGATTCAGATGTCCTGTGATGTGGCACTGATGAAATTTTAGATTCAAATCTGTCTGATATCACTCTACTCCTGGATAAGTGCTAAGATGGGTGACCACCATACACATGGTTGTTCCGGGCTGTGGGCAGCAGAAGGAGACATCACTACGATACACTGCGCTGCTCCTGACATGGTTGTCTGTCTTGATCACCTGAAATTGTAGTTGTTGACCTGCATCTACATCACCCATACAAAAGAATAAGAACAAGAAGGTAGCAAAGGGCATGTGCAGAAAAATCCATTGCTGAAGTGTACTTCTGTGCTCTGACCTTCAATCCACATTGATCAATACAGTGAAGTATGGTCAAATAACCTCGATGACCCGCAGCGGGGAAAGCATTCATTCGATAGTGGAGTGACAAAAATGTTGAACACGTGCCTGGTTTGTTCCACCTGGTCTGCACGTGCTGATATGAGGGAATTTCCAGACGCCCACACACACACAGCTCTATCACATGGAGACATCACATACTGGAGGCAACTGAGCCTGACAACAACGAAGGTTGCTGAGAGAAAATCTAAAACAAAACGCTGCATGCACACAGAGAGAACAGCATATGCTAAATATTAAATTCGTCAAATCACACGCCTGGTCATGCGTTTCATTCACAGCTGGATGTTTTTGCCGACCAGCTGAGAGGCATTGACGTCATCAAGTTCATGGACACCTTCCTCTTGGACGTAAGTACCAGAGCAAAGGCAATGAAATGCACAAAATTATACTTATTACTGGGCTCGCATTTTTGCGAAACATCAGGCCCATTGACGCATGTTATCCCATTTTGAATGCCTTCAAAATAAGGTTGAAAACACAAGATCCAGGTCCGTTTCAACACATTACATAAAATCCGTGATCTGGTTCCGTCTGTAAAAGATGTGATTCCGGACATACAATATTTTGGTGTCTACAAACTAAGTTGCCTCTGTGGTAGTAGTTACATTGGAGAAACCAAACGCCATGTCTCGGACCGCATTCGTGAACACAAAGCAGACCTTAAACACGGTAGGACCAACACCTCGGCCGTGGCAGATCATTGTTCTAATTCAGTAGGCTCACATGCCATTGACTTTTCCAAGACAGAGGTTCTTTGTAAGCCATCTAGCTTCCATGAGAGATTCGTTCATGAGGCTATCCACATATACAAGCACAGAGACAATTTCAACCGAGAAGATGGATTCTATCTTAGCAATCATTGGAAGGATTTGATAAACCATTTCGGGTCTTAATTGATTGTTCACGCTTACGGTGGCTTTCAGACAGCATACATTATAAAAAATTTCGTCTCCCCCCTCCTCTTTTCAGAATATAGATGGACTAGTCCTAAATAAACTGCCAAATCGTTGCGCGTGGCGCTAACGTTTTTATAAATAAATAAAGGTGCCGTTTAAAAATAAATTTATGCAAACCAACACACCTGAAGATGACCGTTTGAGTTATGGTCGAAACGTCGTGAGAATTTTTTTTATTGTTTTATATATATTTTATTATTTTGTTGTTTCCCTTCAACGTGACTTTACCGAAAAAACTAAGAATATGAATAAGGTTGAAAGCCTTTATATATTTGGAACCGAGTCTATTGAAAACTGTCCAAATTGATCAAACGGTTTCCCAAACGTTTAAGACATAAACCATAACAAAAAGCACCGTTAGCAAATATTCATTTTGCCCTGACAGCTCGCCGTCGGCTTGTGTCCTGCTATTTGGCCATGGTGGCGAGATGTGACCTTCCTCGTGTGGCATGCACTAGGTCATAGATTTGATCCTGACCCTGACGGCTGTATATATGGAGTTTGCTTGTATTCCTCGTGGTCTCGCGGATTTTCCTCCGGGTCCTCTGTTTTTTCCCTACACATTTATTAACATGCTTTGAGAGTATTTGGCTGTTATAACATTTCCATGTAGTAAGCCACTTCCTTGAGCTATCATTTGTGGCCAGGTTGCTTCTGAAAAAGAGCTATATAGCTCAGTGGGCCTTACCTGGTAAAAGAAAAATAGTTTTAGTTTAGTTTGTACCTTCCTCAAATGCAAGTTGTGTTCTCCTTGTGTGCATACTTCGCCTCGGTCTCCGCAGAAGGACTACATGATCATCGTGGCCGTGAGTCCCGGCTACCGGAGGGACGTGGAGGGCTCATTGGGAAGTCTGGACACTAACGACCACAGCCTGCACACACGCTATATCTTCAGACAGGTGCGTGCCCGTTCACACACCTCCGATTAGCTAGGCTGGCTACGTATGCTGTAAGAATGGAGAGAGTACAAACTGTACTAATATAATCATTATTGTCATCATCGTGTAATCCACAGCTTCAGAACCAGTTCATTCAGCAGGGCTGCCTCAACTTTCGAGTCCTCCCAGTGCTCATGCCTCCAGCCTCCAGGGTTAGTGCTCTAGCCCAAAAGTGAACCTGCACACGCACACACGCACAACTGGTGAACAGGTGTGCTTTCATTGTATTTTTACGTGTTTGGCTTGCTTTGAAAGTGATGGCATGTATTACTTAACATTGATTTATATTCGTGCGGTATTTTTTATTTCTCACGTGATGACGTTGTTTTTTCCCCGTTTTCTATTTGCTTCTTTGCCGCACTTTATGTAACTTGTTTTACATTTTTCTGACCCGGGTCACTCTGAAAACGAGACTCACCCTGCTCTCTTGTGTCGTCACCTGTCTAATCAAATCATGCTTGCTTGACTTGACGCTCCGTGAAAAAGAGCTTCATAGCTCATTGGATTCCTTCAGGATAAATAAAGATTGTGATTCTGCGTTGCGGCGTGCAGGACGACGTGCCGTCGTGGCTGCAGAGCACGCTGTGCTTCCGCTGGCCGCGGGACTTGGAGGGCATCCTCCTGCGCCTCATGCGAGAGGAGAAGATCGTGCCGCCCCCCGTGGGAGAGCTTCCCACCATCACCATGGTTCCCGTGTGACGCCGAGACCCGCGACAGCTAAATATTT
Source organism: Petromyzon marinus (assembly GCF_048934315.1). Classification (NCBI taxonomy): domain Eukaryota; kingdom Metazoa; phylum Chordata; class Hyperoartia; order Petromyzontiformes; family Petromyzontidae; genus Petromyzon; species Petromyzon marinus. Next base: position 850,962 of record NC_133716.1, on the reverse strand, counting down.
ATCATCATCATTATCGCTCCATATAGATATCTACTGCACGTCCCGTGCAGTACATCTACGTATGTATGTATGTTGAACTTCTTTCGCACCGTACGTAGCCAACTGTGTTAATCAGAGGTGTGGGGGAAGGACAAAAAACTAAACACAAAAAGCAGTTCTAAAGAAGCGAGTTTTCAATCTAGGTGATTTAAAAGTGCATAGCTCCAGTAACTTCCTAATATCGGAAGGAAGAGTTCCAGACGGCCACAGAAGCGCATCTAAAAACGCGCAATGCAGTGACCGTCTTTGTTCCATGGCATAATCAAAAGCCGCTGCTGGGAGAATGACCAGGGTTTGCGCGATGGTTTATGGCCCTTGAGCTAAGGAGGACCCCCGGTGGGAGCTGTCACTGTGCGGCGTAAGGTGAACGCAACACCGACTTGCAGGTGGGCAATAGTCTGTCCAGAGAGTGTGATGTTGTGTGCTGAGGTGATTCTCAATTCAGAAAGTAATTAATCAACTCTGGAAAATTCGAACCATGAAGCCAGCACATGCACCTTTGATTAACACGGTTAGCTATGTATAGTGCAAAAGAAGTTCAACATGCATACATAAATGTGAACAACTCTTTTTCAACGTGACGGGATCTTTAACGTCCACAGTGAAGCACACAGCAAGTAGTATTTATGGATGATACACCCTCAGTATTGACCAGGGCGCCCACTGGGCTGCCACAAGTGGCAAATATGCTTCCACTGGGCCATGTCACCATCTCCCCATAGGATAAAATGACCAGCTACCTCCACCTTGCTGCTTCCATTCTCTTGTTCACGACTCCCCTCTTCCCCTGGTGTGTGATGTCTCCAAGCCTCGAAGACATTGTTGCATCAATCGATATCATAATTATCAGCTCATGCGTAGGTGCTAGGTGGACTGTTACATCACAGGATTGTGAGAGGTGGCCGGCAGTTTGGGGAGGACTTTATCCAGCAGTGGAATGAAAATGGCTGGTGATAATCATGTAAGCCATTTGACAATCCACTGCTGGATGAAGATGTTAACTACCTCGCTAGGTATACAGGAGGTCGTGGGTTCGATCCTGACCCTGACACTTGTATATTTGCAGTTTGTATGCTCTTCTCGTGGTCACGTGGATTTTTCTCCCTCCAGGCCCTCCGGTTTTTCCATTCACATTTATAAACATGCGTTTAAATTTTCACATGATAATAAGCCACTTCGTTGACCATTTTTTTTTTTGCCAGGTCACTTCTGAAAAAGAGCTGTAAAGCTCAGTGGGCAATCTAATCTAGATTTGAAGTTTTTGTGCCTGAAGGGATTCATACTCTTTGGTTCTTTCGGTAAAGTCATGTCGGTATAAAATAAAATAAATTAAATCCCGACGTTTCGATTGCAACACAGGCAATCATCAGGTGGGAAAACCACAGCAAGAAAATGGGCCTTACCTGGTAAAATAAAAATAAATGTATAGAATGCCTCCCCAGAAATTGTTTGAATGGCCACACATAAAAGGCACAATTTCCACAAAGGATCATGGTGTTGCAAAGCCAAGTATGTATGGTTTGAATAATAGGCCTTGGAATATGAAATAGCTATTATTATTTAGCACCATTAATAAATTTTATCCATCACCATGATGACCAGGTCACTAATGCAAATCGGTATTACCCTGGTTTGTCATTCTCACCTGGTTAAACAATCAATTCGAATATTGTGTTTTATATGGATTAAACACGACACAGCTATTTACTGGTTTCATCCTGGAGCATAACAGTACTGTAATTAGGTTCAGAATGCCAATATTATTTGTGAAACTTGTGCCTTTTGTGTGTGGTTAGAGGGACTTCTTTTCACTCTAACTACCTCCAAGAATCACACTTGTCATTATTTCGCAATATTATAAGTTATACTGTCATAGCAATGACTCACATGCATGTGAAGAATCGATGGTGCTTTCAGTATGCCATTTTAAATCCCATAATCGATCTAATATTTTCGAGAGTAAGAGTTTGGAGCCAGATTATTGTGGGGAAATGTACTGCCTAAACAATATGCTTGCATTGTTGTTTAATCTGACGCGAGTGAGTTTGACGCGAGTGAGTTTAACGTGAATCTGCAGCTTTGCTCTTCATAATGCATTTGTGAGCCAAGTTCTGGTGCAGATGTACATACGTGTCGGCTTTTTTCTGTCGACATCATTGTTTATGTTGCGTCTCATTTTAACATGTGGTGCGTTTCTGCACTTGCTAGTAACTTAAAGCTACAACATTTCAGGAAGTTTCAGCTGGGACACACATTGAGGGGCTTCCTCATGCTCTCTGAAGTTGGTGCTGCTGACTGCTCGTAGACCTATCTACTCGTCTGCCAATCCCACACACAAGTCGGGTAAAAGTGATTTCCTGCGCAGATGAGCAATGAGGTGGTGCTTACACCTGTTTACTGTCCAAAACCAGTGGTGGAAATTCCGCATTACTATTGTGGGGATGAGCCTATCCATAGGACAACCGCTGTTGATTTTCCCACAAAGTCGTACGTATTTTATCGACCCCAAGAACGATGATGGGCTGAGTCGACTTGCAAAACAGGATTTGAACCCGCAACTTTATGATTGCGAACCACTCACTGTACCCATGAGTCAAGTGTGATGGCAGGACATGTTTTATCAGGACAACATCCTGATTCTCTCAAAAGCTTCAGGACATAGGGACATGCTTTCTTCAGATAGGACTGTTCTGGCCAAATCAGGACGTTCGGTACAGCTTGTATATATGTATAACTTCTTTCGCACCGTACGTAGCCAACCATGCTCATCGGAGGTGCAGGAGAAGGACAACAAACTAAACACAAAAAGCAGTTCGAAAAAAATTGTTTTCAATCTTATATTTAAAAGTGCAAACTTGTTCATCACTCGTGACTCATATGTTCACAGTACGTAAAGTACTTAATATTGAATGTTATTTGTTTTTGTGTCTATATGTTCAGCCATAGCAGGGCTTGTATGAAGATGGTTATTTTTTTGAGGTGTGTTGTCAATATAGTATTTCGTAAGTTGTAATTTGCAACCCTTTATTGAATTAAAGTTCAAACAATAAATCATGTACATATACATTGTATTCACATTTTTTTTGCATTTATGACGTTTCCAATTGTGCTATCGGCGTCGTGTCCTTATCGATTCATTTACAGCCCATTGTCAATCCACTGATGAAGGCCTCCCCATGCGTGTCAGTCATAGTGTTTTTTTTTAATCATACTTCGTCACGCTGGTCAGTGCGGATTGGTAAAGGTAGGAGCGGCAGGACCTGTCTATGACCGATCCCTGAGACCTCAAAAGCTAAGCAGGGGTGAGCCTAGATTAGGAAAGTGCTTGGAGGGGTGACACTTGCACAACAGATATTGTAGGCTTCGGGAGATCCGTAACGCAGTGCAGAAAAGTCCATCTCCGACCTCTGATTAGCACGGTTAGCGATGTACGGTGCGAAATAATTTCAACATTCCCACTGAGAAGGCGCTGTTCCGTACTTCTCTGCTTCAAGCATTCACCAATCCGCACTGACTACTGGTGAATTAAGTGGTCCGTGTGAACTGGTAAAGTATGGATTTTGATTTAAAGCTTTCGTGACTGCAGGGATTCATATTCTTGGTTCTTTCGGCAAAGTCACGTAGAAGGGAAACAATAAAATAATAAAAATATAAATCAATACAATTATCACGACGTTCTGACTGCAACACAGGCAATCATCATCAGGTGTGGAAATCACAGCAAGAAAATTTTGAAAAAAATTAGAATTTATTTCTTGCTGTGGTTTTCACGCCTGATGATGATTGCTTGTGTTGCAGTCGAAACGTCGTGATAATTTAATTTTTTATATTTTCATTATTTTATTGTTTCCCTTCTACGTGACTTTACCGAAAGAACCAAGAATATGGTTTAAAGCTTTCGTGACTGCAGGTATTCATCTTCTTGGTTCTTTCGGTAAAGTCACGTAGAATGGAAACATAGTAATACAAATAAAACAATAAAATTCTCACGACGTTTCGGCCACAACACAAGTAGCCTTCTTCAGGCGAAGGAACAGAACTGTCGGGACGAGAGCGCTTCAATTAACACTGCTAAGATTCGCAGCGTATTTTAAGCTAGGTGAGAGAAGTGAAGCGCCTTGACAAAGGAGTTTACATGTCAAACAGGAGAATTTAGCATTGAAATAGCTGAGGGACTAGTTTATGACTGGTCACATAAATAGCTGCAACTACCCAACTATCATACAGTAAACAGATGTGACTAATTACATCAGTATAAGTGAAGTGTATACCCAGTTGCTTTGTCTTAATAGCTCAGCTTATTGAAGAATATATTGAGTACATTTATTATATTGATGTAATTTATACTTAGTTTTGTTTCATATCGGTTTACTGTATGGTAGTTGGGTAGTTGCAGCCCTTTAGCGTCCATATACTAAATACCTCTGTTGATATGTAAACTTTGACTTTAACATAGCTATTTCTGTGACCAGTCACAAGCTAATCCCTCAGCTATTTCAATGCTAAATTCTCCTGTTTGATATGTAAACTCCTTTGTCAAGGTGCCTCACTTCTCTCACCCAGCTTAAAAGACGCTACGAATCTTAGCAGCGTTCATTGAAGCGCTGTTGTCCCGACAGTTCTGTTCCTTCACCTGAAGAAGGCTACTTGTGTTGTGGCCGAAACGTCGTGAGAATTTTATTTTATTATGTTTAATTTTTATTACTTTGTTTCGATTCTACGTGACTTTACCGAAAGAACCAAGAAGATGAAACAAGAATATGGTAAAGTATGTCTTCTTTGGTTCTTTCGGTAAAGTCACGTAGAATGAGAATAAAATAATAAATTGATAAAATAAAATAACACAATAATATTCTCACGACGTTTCGGCCACAACACAAGCGGCCTTCATCAGGTGAAGGGACGAGACTGTCTGGTAGGACAGCGCTGGAGTGAAAGAGCCACGTTCAGATCACGACCTTTAAGCTGTGTGAGAGGAAACAAAGCGCCTTGACAAAGGAATTAGCATATAATTTAGCATTGAAATGGCTGAGTGATTAGCTTGTGACTGGTCACAGAAATAGCTATGTTAAAAGTTAAAGCATACACATCCGCAGAGGCACCCCTTGACAAAGGAATTAGCATAGAATTTAGCATTGAAATAGCTAAGTTAAAGCATACACATCCGCAGAGGCACCCCTTGACAAAGGAATTGGCATAGAATTTAGCATTGAAATAGCTGAGTGATTAGCTTGTAACTGGTCACAGAAATAGCTACGTTCAAGTTAGAGCATACACATTCACCGAGGCACTTAGTACAAATCAAACAGGAGAATTTAGCATTGAAATAACTAGGCGAATTTAGCATTGGAATAACTGAGTGATTAGCTAGTGACTGGTCACAGAAATGACTATGTTGAAGTCAAGGCCTACACATCTGAGCTATTCACAGTACTATATAGTGAACCAATAAGAAACTAAAATATAAATTGCCTTAATGTTATCAATAAACTCTATATTCTCCAATCAGCTAAGCTACCAACAATAAGTCGTTATATATCACAATGCTATATGGCAAAAAAATGGGTGGATTCTTACCCTCAACTTTAGCACCACGGATAGCTACGGGCCCCGTTCAGACGGACGAGTTCATCCATGGTCGGAACAGAGGAGGGGGAGAGAGACAGCTGCGAGGCGCTATTATTCTCCATGTTGTAAACCATACCATTAACCGTGGTGTGAGAGGTATTAAGAGTCAATGCTGGCGAAAGAGCTGCGGTCTGAAGGTCATCGTAAAATACAATTAATTAAGAACAGAAATGGTTTAAAACATCTTTCCAATGGTTACTAAGCCAGAATCCATCTTCTCGGTTGAAATTGTCTCTGTGCTTGTATATGTGAATGGCCTCATGAACGAATCTCTCATGGTAGCCGGTTGGTCTTGGAGAAGTCAATGTCATGTGAGCCCACTGAATTATAACAGTGATCTGCCACGGCAGAGGAGTTCGTCCTACCGTGTTTCAAGTCTGCTTTATGTTCGCGGATGCGGTCCGAGATATGTCGTTTGGTTTCTCCAATGTAGCTACTACCACAGAGGCACTTTAGTTTGTAAACGCCCGGGTACTGTATGTCTGGAACAGCATCTTTTACAGATGGAACTAAATCACGGATATTATGTACTGTGTTGAATCGGACCTGTATCTTGTGTTTATTCAGGATTTTGGAGATCTTTTTAGTGACCCCTGCAATGTAGGGTAAGGTGATGGTTTTGAGTGGCTTCACAAGAGGATCCTTCTTCATGACTGGAGTGATGGCTTTGCGGATTGTGTAGTCGGAGTAACCATTAGCCCTGAGAGCCTGGTGTACGTGCTTGAGTTCACTGGTAATGTGTTCCTGGTCGGAAATGCATTGGGCTCTATGGTATAGAGTCTTGATGAGGGAGTTCTTCTGGGATGGATGGTGGTGGGAATCCGGTTTCAAGTAAGCATCTGTATGGGTAGCTTTCCTGTAGACAGAGTGGCTCATTGAACCATCATGTCTCTTTTTAATTAAGACATCCAAAAAGGGTAGTTTGCCATCTTTTTCGACCTCCATGGTAAATCTGATGGCTGGGTGTATGGAATTGATGTGGTCGCAGAATTGGTCTAGAGCAGGCTGGCCATGTGGCCAGATGACAAAGGTGTCATCAACGTACCTCTTCCATAAGGTCGGGCGTAGAGTGGCAGTCTGGATGGCGTCAGTTTCAAATTTTTTCCATGAATACGTTGGCTACAACCGGAGATAGGGGGGAGCCCATTGGGGTGCCCTCAGTTTGTTTGTAGAAAGTTCCATTCCACGTGAAGTATGTGTTGGTTAAGCAATGTCTCACCAGGGGGGGTACATCAGTATGCAGTCCTTGATGAACCAGGTCTTCAATGATAGCGATGGTGTCAGGTACCGGGACTTTGGTGAACAAGGACACCACATCAAAACTGACAAGCAGGTCGTCTGGGGACAGGGAAATGCCTTTGATTGTCGATACCAGGTGAGTAGAATTTAGTACCGCAGAGGTGGTTTTTCCAGTGAAAGGTCGCAGTATATCAGCAAGAAAATGTGCCAGTTTGTAGGTGGGGGAGTTGATAGTAGAGACGATGGGACGAAGGGGTGTATCTTCTTTGTGTATCTTTGGAAGGCCATATAATCTTGGTGGTCTGGCAGCAGAGGGTTTCAACGAGAACTGTTTGATCTCATCAATTAATGCTGTTGAATCAGAGATGATTTTGTTCGTTTTGGTGACCAGGCTGTTGGTGGGATCTCTTTTTATTTTTGTATAGCTGCCATCGTTGAGTAGTTCTTGAATTTTGTTGTTATATTCTGTTTTGTCCATGATGACAGTGGCATTGCCCTTGTCGGCTGAGAGGACGACAATATCATCCCTCCTTTTTTAATTGAGATCATTCAAAACGCTCGTCTTTGCTGATGTTGCTGGGTGGCAACTTAGCGTTTTTGAGGGTTGCAGCGATTTCAGATCTTGCTACGTCTGCAGAGATGTGACTCAAGCCCTTGAGTGCAACGTCGACATGGGCAATGATATCATTAACCGGTAAGTGTCTCGGTGTGACAGCAAAGTTTAGACCTTTAGCTAAAACGGATTTCAGACCATCAGAAATGGAACTGTTACTGCGATTAATTACGACTTTGTTGACGTCTATCTTTTCGGTGTGTGGATCCGATTTTTTGCTGGAGAGGTGATTGATTTTGGAAATCAAATTGTCCCTACATTTGGTCGACATAGTGGCAGCCGAAGAGGTAGTCATATTGTCTACACGTTCCCAATCCGATGTAGACATTGTTGCTGTCAATTTTAAGTGTGATTTGTAGAGTGTCTTGTCTAACTGATCGAGTTCAGTGCGTGTAAGTCTGATTTTTTCCGAGATAAGAGCGAAGCTAGTTCTAGCTAGAATTCGTTTTGCATTGAGAGAAGTTGCAACAGCAGAGGTTAGTGTAAATGCGGTTGGTATTACCTTAGAGTCGCGGCATCTCTTCAGAAAGGTGAGAGACTCGATTAGTTGAGCCTTCTTATCCCGGAGTCTGTTGAATGATCTTAAGGATGTGTGGAATCCCTCCCTGTAGAGGCGGTTAAATTTCGATTTAAAGCTTTCGTGACTGCAATGATTCATCTTCTTTGGTTCTTTCGGTAAAGTCACGTAGAATGAGAATAAAATAATAAATTGATAAAATAAAATAAAACAATAATATTCTCACGAGGTTTCGGCCACAACACAAGCGGCCTTCATCAGGTGAAGGGACGAGACTGTCTGGTAGGACAGCGCTGGAGTGAAAATGGTAAAGTATGGTTAAAAAAGCCCCCCACACCAGTTTCAGTTTTCAGTTTCATTTATTTGGAATAACCCTGTGAGCCATTCGGCTCTTGATTCGGGTGCAACCGCAACAAACAATACAATTACAAGATAAATTTATAATTTACTGTACACAAATGGAGACATCCCCTACAAAAACAATAACATCTTCCAGAAAAAGCACCGTTTGTTATGCTGCATACTAAACTGTGCAAAAAAAATCCCATTTTGCTGTTAGATCACAATAACAATCATAATACAATTTAGATAAAAAATGTAAGTCTAACTCTAAACTACATCAAAGAATCGGGCTAAACTAAACCTTTCTAGAAATTACTAAAATAATGCTATAAAAACAATGTAACAGTGATCATAAGAAATATTAGCGACATACATAACATATATTTCTAAACCTAACAACCTTTTGCAAGCTGCATGAGTCAATCCATAATAGCAGGAGTAACAATAGTAGGCCCTGATCCAGCAGTGGATCGACAAAAGGGCTTGTACGTGAAAAGGATTGTGAGGTGGATGTTCTGGGTGGGTTTAGCTGCACTGAGTGGCCAGCAGGCGGCGCGAGACCATCGCTGTGGCGGACAAAGAAGATCGTGACGTTGTTGGCTTCATTATCCATCATCGTCAGCCATCGTCATTCCACTGCTGGATGAGGGGCTGACTGTGTAAATTCAGTTGTCACGAATTGCACGAGATACGTTCTGCCTCAATCAAGTAGAGAACTGGAAAAAAGCCCTGAAAGATAGATTAATAATACGTTCCAGATTCGAAGCTTTCGTGACTGCAAGGATCCATACTCTTTGGTTCTATTCGGTAAAGTCACGTAGGTAAAAAATAAAACAACACAAATCACGACGTTTCAGCCACAACACAAGTGGCCTTCATCAGGTGAAGGGACCGTACTGTCACGAGGACAGCGTTGGAATGAAGACAGTCAAGCCCAGGTCGCGTCCTTTAAGCTGTGTGGGAGGAAACAAAACGCTTTGACAAAGGAATTAGCATAAAATGCTCATAGAGTAACGACACGGGGGGGGGGGGGAGTTTACAAATGTACAAATGTTGGTGTGAAGGGAAATCACCGTAAAGCAACGTAAAGGACCGGCACGGGGAGGGGGAGGGGCGTTTACAAACGTTGGTGTGAAGGGAAATAAGCTGCTGTGAAAGTTTGGTATATCACTACTTGGATAAATATACTGTACCATTGAAAATTAGTTGAATGTTTGGTATGATTTAGAACATCTTTCCAATGATTGCTTAATTTGAAACCATCTTCTCGGTTGAAATTGTGTCTGTGTTTGTAAATCTGAATTGCCTCGTGGATAAATCTCTGATGATAACCTGTGGGTTTGCAAAGGACCTTGGTATCGGAGAAAACTATACCGTGATCACCCACAGCGTTGTAACAGTGGTCAGCTACGGCAGAAGAATTCGTTCTGCCGTGTTTCAAATCTGATTTGTGCTCGCGAATTCGGTCAGAGACATGTCGTTTCGTCTCCCCGATATAGCAATCACCACAAGTGCAGCTCAATTTGTAAACCCCGGGGTACTGTAAGTCAGGAATGACATCCTTCACGGAAGGGATCAGGTCACGGATTTTGTGTACTGTGTTGAACCGGACCAGGATCTTGTGTTTGTTTAGAATTTTGGAGATCTTTTTAGTAACGCCTGCTATATATGGTAGTGTGATGGTTTTGATCGGAGTATCAAGTGGTTGTTTCTGTATGGAGGGAGAAACAGCTTGGCGGATGGTACGGTCAGAGTATCCATTCCTTTTTAGGGCCAGATGTACATGTTTTAATTCACTGGTCAGGTGCTGTTGGTCCGAAATGCAATGAGCCCTGTGGTATAACGTTTTGATGAGAGAATTCTTTTGCGTCGGGTGGTGGTGGGAATCAGGTTTCAAGTAGGAATCTGTGTGGGTGGGTTTCCTGTAGACAGAATGCTCCAGTGAGCCATCAGGTCTCCTCTCAAACAACATCCAAGAATGGTAGCTTGCCATCTTTCTCCACTTCCATGGTGAATTTGATGGCGGGATGTCTGGAATTAATGTGGTCTAGGAAAAGGTTCAAAGCCGGGAGGCCATGTGGCCAAATGACGAAAGTGTCGTCTACATATCTCTTCCACAGGGAAGGTCTGAGGGTAGAAGTCTGGATGGCGTCTGATTCATATTTCTCCATGAAAATATTGGCTATCACTGGTGACAAGGGGGATCCCATGGGGGTACCCTCATTTTGTTTGTAGAAGGTGCCATTCCAAGTAAAGTAGGTATTGGTGAGGCAGTGCCTAACCAGTGCAGGTGTATCAGGGTCTAGTCCATGTTGTACCAAATTTTCAATTATTTCAATGGTATCAGGTACTGGGACCTTGGTGAACAGAGAGACCACATCGAAGCTGACAAGGATATCGTCAGGGGACATTAAAACGTCTTTGACCATAGAGACCAATTGGGCTGAGTTAAGTACTGCTGAGGTCTTGCCAGTGAAAGGTAGCAAGGTATCTGACAGAAAACGTGTTTGCTTATAGGTTGGGGAGTTGATCGTGGATACGATGGGTCGTAGTGGGGTGCCTTCTTTATGAATCTTGGGGAGACCATAGAATCTAGGGGTCTTGTAGCAGAAGGTTTTAGGGAGGGACATATACAAACACAGAGACAATTTCAACCGAGAAGATGAATTCTGGCTTAGTAACCATTGGAAAGACGTTATAACCCATTTCGGTTCTTGATTGATTGTATTTTACGGTGACTTTCAGACCGCAGTCCATTCGCTGGCACTGCCTCTTAATACCTTTCAAACGACGGTCAATGGTATGGTTTATAGCATGTTGAATAATAATAATAAATAGTATAACAGTGTAATGTTTAACATAATTCATAAGGCAATATATAGTATCGTAATTGTATAGTGAATATACAGCAGTGTGGTATACAGCAGGGTCGGTAGAATAATACATAGTGTAATATTACAAGTCTATTATTTTATAGTCTAAAGTATAGGGTAGTGTATACCAACGCATTGTATAATTCAAGGGTGGGGTTTGTCTATGGCAGTGTATATTACGGTGTATAGTCGTGTAATGTAGAAAAAAGTTTAGTTGGAGACATATCAATATAATGCATGTTAGAGCTTACATTGGGCTGTGTATACGATATTATACAGTGTAGTTTAGATTGGAAGGTATAATATTGTAATGTATAGTAGTCTAGTTTATAGCATAGTTGTAACGCAGCACAGGACAGAGTAGCGCATCGTGGTTGTTTCTCTCTCTCCCCCCTCCTCCGTTCCGAGCATAGATGGACTCGTCCGTCTGAACAACGCTCGTCGCTTTCAGTGGTGCTAACGTTGAAAGAAAAAAAGAAATCGCCACTTTTTTCGACGTAGAATTGTAATGTATAACGACTTATTGTTAGTAGCTCAGCTGATTGGAGAGTATATTGAGTTTATTGATAACATTGATGTAGTTTATATTTTAGTTTTTTATCAGTTTACTATATGGTATTCATTATATAGTGTAGTGTATTCCCAGTTACTTTATGTTAATAGCTCAACTTATTGAAGAATATATTGAGTACATTTATTATATTGATGTAGTTTATACTTAGTTCTTTCACATCGGCTTATTGTATGATAGTTGGGTAGTTGCAGTTCTTTAGCGTCAATATACTAAATGCTTCTGTTGATATGTAAACTCTGACTTTTACATAGCTACTTCCGTGACCAATTACATGCTAATCCCTCACACTAACATCATGCTAATCTCCCAGTTACATGGTAATTTCTGACTTTAATACCCTGCTAACCCATCACATTAACACAGCTGTGGGGGCGAACGTCCCCCGCCATCACTGAATTGTTGGGGCCGTTGCCCACCGACTTCCCCGTTCCATTCATACCGCTACCCCCCGGCTGCTCTGTGGGGTTCGGGCTAGCGACCTCCCCTGCCTCGCCCTCCGGTGCTGCTGACCGCGTCAGCATGTTTCGACCGATGGGTAGGGCGCGGCGCTTTATGCTCGTGGCGCGCTGCGTGGTTGGGAGGCGGTGAGCCGCGGTGTGCGCGCTTGCCAGTAAAAACTCTGTCCCGCCCGTAAACAAACAGGCGCGGCGCGTGCCTCCCTCCCACCCACGCTCCACGTGCTCCGGTAATAACAAACACGCCTCTACTCTCTGCCCAGCCCCGTACACCAATCGCACGCGAGGGGGTTGGAGCCGAGGGATGGGCGGGCGGGACGTTTGCCGTGCGCGCGCCGCTGATTGGGGAGGGTCGCTCAGCTCTGAGTTAAAGGGCCCGTTCAAACAGTCGCGCGAATACGCGCGCGCTCGGCGCTTTAGCTCGCTACTTCGCGATTAGACAATCGTGTGGGCGCGCGACCGCAACACAGCCACACAGGTACGCGATCGCTAAGCACCACCGAAAATCGCCACGTATGCCCGCACGCGCCGCACAGTACTGTACACAGTCGCCCAGGTGCGCGAGCGCTACGCGCTATTGTAAACAATCGTGCGGGTACATAAACACCAAACACTTCGTCTCGTGGTGAACAACCGCGCATACACATAGACACCCAGCGCACTCTGCCCTCCTCCTCACGCTCCCCAAAAGATCACACAACACAGTTTTTTATCCCCCCACTAGCGATTTTATTTACTGGAGCAACCCGTTTATGTTACGTGTATGTGTGTGCGTCAGTGGCTACCAGCCTACTTTCCCGGGGATTCTAGGCTGAACCTACTCTACCTATCGCTCCGCTCTCTACTCTCGATTAACTAGCCCAAACTTACCTCTCTCTTACTCACGCGTACTTTCACTCTGCTGCGCGGGAAGCTGTAGAACAGCGATCCGTAGAGGGTTGAGCCTGGCTGCGCTGAAGTTCGTCACGCGGACGTCTTGACCGGCTGACTCCCCTCCTGCGTGGACCGCGATGATTTTTGAAGAAGACTGTCCCTTGCTATGCTAAGCCTCCGTATTTTATACACCCTAAAGGCATTCCGTTGCTCTGGCGCTTGCCCACCCGTGCTGCTTCATATTCAGATCTGTAATATTACTTATGACAAAGGCGTACCGTGGTTCCCACGCTCCGTACCACCCTGTCCATTCAGAGGCTGAGTTATTTTCGTCCTTTTTCACATGCTGATCCGTGACCTTTTCTAGAACAAAAGACATTCAGATGCTTCCGCCCCGCGCCGCCCTGTCTATGCAGAGGCCTGAATGCTCCTATCCTGTTGTTATTTGGACTCGGGAGCTCACCTATAATCAAGGGCATTCAGTTCCTAATCCCACCTATAACCACAGGCATCTCGCGGTTCACACGCCCCGTGCCGTGTGTGTGCGGTTTCGCTCGTGGTGGCGCAACGGCCTCCGCCGTGACCACGCAACTTTAATGTCAGGTCACGGCGCCGCGGTGCGTGTCAGCCTCCGGGGTAGATCGCCCAATTTCCCGGCCGCGGGAAACCATGAAGCTTGATCCCATTAGGGGCTTCTGGATAAAAACCCGTCGGCCAGGTGACCTTCCCTCCCGGCCCTACATGGGGTGTGTGTACATATGGGGGGGGGGGGGGGGCGCGCCGCGTCGGCGTCGTCACTCCCCGGTAGCGGTGTCACGGTGGTGAACACGGCCCCCGACGGAGCCGCTCCGCCACGGTGGTACCACACAGCTACTTCAATGCTAAATTCTTCTGTTGATATGTAAACTCCTTTGTCAAGGCGCTTTACTTCTCCCACCAAGCTTAAAAGACGCTGCGAATCTTAGCAGCGTTCACTGAAGCGATGTCGTGCTGACAGTTCTGTTCCTTCACCTGAAGAAGGCTACTTGTGTTGTGGCCGAAACGTCGTGAGAATTTTATTTAATTACGTTTTATTTTTATTATTTTATTTCCATTCTACGTGACTTTACCGAAAGAACCAAGAAGATTCATCTCTGCACGAAAGCTTTAAATCGAAATAAAGCATTTAGTTTGAATCACGAATGCAGTTTATGGACAGTGTCCAGGCTCAAGCTCTGCTTAGCTTCTGAGAACGAGCGCGTTCCGGGGTGGTCAGAGACTTAAACGAAAAACAAACTCTAAGCAATTTTAAACTTCTATTCAAATTATAGCGCCAGTATCAAGTTAATAGTTGTAACACTGAACCAATTAGGATTAAATAGTGTTCGTAACCGAGGCTTTAATGCTAATGAAAGCTGCAGTTGATCGATCCAACAATCGATTCATGTTCGTTGATGACTAGTCCATAGCATAACATGAGGAATCGATTCTCTGTCAAAATAACGATTCCTCTTGATACGCTGCATGGAACCCGTCAAATGGTTGGAATCGGAATCGGTTTCATTGTTAGTGTTGAATCGAAAGCGGAAAATGTTGTTCATGGAAAGTGGGCGTTGGAGAGGGCGTCGATTCAAAGGCAGTGGTGAAATCGCGAGGCGATTCCATTAGCCGGTCGCTGCCCGGCAGACGGAGATGTCTGCGACTCACAGAGCCAGGTGAGGGGACGTCGGGGACCAGGGGGTAGGGACCTAGGGGACCAGGGGACCAGGGGATTGGGTCCTAGGGGACCAGGGGATAGGGACCAGGGGGTAGGGTCCTAGGGGACCAGCCGGTAGGGTCCTAGGGGACCAGGGGATAGGGTCCTAGGGGACCAGGGGATAGGGTCCTAGGGGACCAGGGGGTAGGGTCCTAGGGGACCAGGGGATAGGGACCTAGGGGATAGGGATCACGGGGACCAGGGGATGGGGACCACAGGGACCAGTACTGAGGGATAGGGACCTGGAGCGGCCCAGGGGATAGGAGTTTGGGACTGGGACAGTGGGATAGAGACCACAGGGATCAGGACTTGGGGGATAGAAGATGGGGACCCATAGAGCTGGGAACTGGGAATTGGAGTAACATGGACCAGGCACCGGAGGAAGAGATTGGGAACGAGAGGAAGGGAGCAAGGCTCAGGGACCACTTGCTTGGGGATCGGGACCAGGGAATAGAGGATTGGGGTCAGGAGATAAGTTCATAGTTCATTTCATAGTTCATTTATTTGGTATAGCCCTGTGAGCCATTCGGCTCTTAAATCACAAGTGATAGGGACCATAAACCAGAGAGTGGGACCCGGTGTTGTGGGCAGTGGCAGCTGACCAAGGGTCACGTGCTGAAGGGACCAGGATCCCTGGGCTAGGGGACCCTGGCGGGTTGGCTTTGGAGAGGTTAACGAGGACGAGGAACGCCGCTGGTTTGGTGAACTCTTTCACCGGACCTCAGCGGTAGAGCGTGTGCCTCGCAATTATAAGGTTGCGAGTTGAGGGTGAGTCAGCCCATCGTCCCTAAGAGGTCAATATCATAATTACCACTTGTCCAAGATTTTCTAGACCCACGCCCATCATTAGAATCTGGAGTTACTCCTCTGATTGAGGGCTGAAAAGAAAAGTACTGCGTCATTGCTAATTTAATAAGGAAATTACTTTGGCTTATCTGGACCTTGGCTAGAGGCTCCACGTGTCATACATGTCCCGTGATACGTTTTGCTTGTTAATGTGTGATTGTGTCTGTTAATTGTTACAACTGATTTTGTGGGGAGTGCAGGTGGTGTATTTACCAGTCGTGTCGGGTTTTATTTTATATTACACCGCTTCATCAATCCTTAGGGGCTATCCATTTAGTACGTATGTAGTGGAGGGTTTGCAAGCGGTGTGCACGCATGTGTGAGTTGCGGACAGTGAAATCGCGTCAGGGCACTCGGGTGCGGAGAGAGACAGCAACCAGAGTAGGCGACCAAGTAAGATGCATCACGGTGACTGGCTTGCTGCAAATGTGTCACGGTAGGCGTCTCGGGGGTCTGGAGATTGAGGCATAGTGGCGGAGGCGACGGGAGGTCGCCAGCTTAATTAATGAGGAGTTAATGAGTGAGGGGATATAAGGCGATGTGCAGAGACACGCGGGGGAGTTGTGAGTTGGGTTGGTTGGAGTGAAGACAAGTACGGGCCCCCCGCTCTCCACACGTCATCCTCTCCTCCAGCGGGGGGATGCCTGGTCCACCTGCTGGAGGCAAGGGCGAGGATGGAGGAGCGAGGGTAGACAGGCTAGCAGTGGAGATGCTAACAGAGAGTATAGCGGTAGATTAGCAGTAGAGAAGCTAGCAGAAGATATAGTGAGAGGCTAGCAGTGGAGGTGCTAGGAGAGTGAGAGAGAGAGAACAGGCTAGCAGTGGAGAGGCTGAGAGAGCGGAGCGAGCGAAGCGTGGCAGGCGAGCAGCACAGGTGGGAGAGTTGCGACAGAGTTACGTGGTGTTGAATGCGAGGAGTTCTGTTGAATGAAAGTGACAGGAGAAAAAGAAATAAGTTGTCTGCGTGAAATAAAAAGACTGCACGTATGCCAAAAATCTGTCAGAACTTGATCCCTCCTCCCTGTACGCACGCATACTTTTTACCCCCCCCCCCCACCTGCGTACGTACACTTGACGCACCCCCACGAATCCTATAGAACGGCCGATATTTAATCCACGCAAAAACGATCAAGGATTATTAATAATAACATGTTTAAGCAAACATAGTCCACCACCGGACTATCTAATTTGAAGGCCAATGGAGACAAATTATTATCGACGCTTTACCCCCCCCCCCCCCGTTTCCTATGCGTACGCACATTGTCAGTAGACCCCCCATAACACATGTGTACGCATTTGGGTTAACCTCCCCCCTCCATGCGTACGTACTAAATGGATGTCCCATTCTGGCAGGAGGGTGTTCGCAGTGGTAACACTTGTGCCGACAACAAAAAGGGCCTTGGTTCTATTCTAAATTCGGGCATCTTTCTGTATGTTGTATGCTCTCTCCCCGTTTTAGATGGGTTTCCCCCAGGTTTTAATTTGAGCTCAAAATAAATACAATGTAACTGGTATTGGTCAAACGTCCCAAAGCTGAAAAATGATCTGCAAATTACCGATTGGGATGACAATGCAACATCTCCCCCGACTATGAAAACTTGGTAGGAGCCTCCTTTAAGAATTGAAACGCGTTGAAGCCTTTTTTTGCGTAAACAAGCATAATAATCCATGATATAGGTTTGTTTTGGGTTAGATCGCGTAAATATAAATGTATCGTTAAACCCACCACCACTCAACACAACCAATTAATAAGGATTGTCACGTAAACAGAACGTGCCAATTAATTGCTTGTACAGCACACCAGTGTGTTGGAGAGTAAATCCACAACATTTGCAATATGAGTACGACGCTTCGCCAGTAATTACAACTAGCATCATTAGGCGACAGCAAGATTTGTGGAAACATCCTCCTGTTTCGTTCCTTAAATAGAGGGATAGAAAGAGCATAATAATACTACTCCACTGCTGGTGGAAAGCCTACTCATGCTGTATTGGTTATGGGGATTATTTATCCATACTTCACCAGGCTGGTCAGTGTATGTTGGTAAAGCGGGCTGCCCAGGCCAAGTTCAGATATACAAGTTTAAATAAATGTATTTGTTTAACTGGGCGATAGCTCAAGAGACTCAAGAGATCAGGTCTCACATGCAATAGTGACCTGGGTTAGCAAACTTAAAGAAGCGAAACATAAAATACAGTACAGTACAGCAATATTACCTGCCACTGATGTCAGTCCTGGCTGGGAATGCAACGCTGGGTTCACTCACAGCACAGTGTACAGCCACTATGCTACTGCTCATTTAACCCATAATACCTTGGTCTGAGCTACCAGCGAGAAACAGAAAACTATAGGGACATGTAAACACATGGGTCGTTTGATAGGTTGGTTTAAAGGTTAGGGTAAGCATTCAACCTTCGTTGAATGAAGATTAACCAATTATTTATGTGGTTTAATTGATGCAATACCAACTGTGCTATGTGGCACATGCTGCGTATGAAGCACATATTTATCCAGCAATAGATTGTGAATGATCGGGACTCATTTGGGTCATCCACATGAGATTGTTAAATTAAAACTGTCGTGTTCTTTGCTCAAGTTATTAAATGATGCCTTATATTTTTGCTTTTGGCCACTAAATATTTCGTTTTATTGCGTGCAGTATCTTGATATGTTTAAATATATATTTGTAGGGTATTGTGTACTGATGTTGCATGAAACATTTGGTAATTATTTCAAATAATTTGCCATCGCAAAGCAATCTGGAATGCTTTATGGGCCAATTGCCAAAGAGCCAATCTTTGTCTTACTGGATCTCACTCTGTGTTATATATAGTTATGTCTTATACGTAATACTGCAAGCAATTAACAGGAACATGTGAGTCACCGCTCGCTCGTTGCCTCTTGAAGTACGTAACCACTCATTGTAGATTTCCTTCGTGCATTTGTACTCCGATAGTGCAATTTGTGGATGTTCTTCACTGATGCATCAAAGGTCCCTCCACATTGAGCTTTGCAGACCTCACTATTTGGATTCTTGACCCGGTACTTCTCCCAAGCATTGATATTCAGTGCAATATAGCATATTCAACCGTTAAATACCTCGTTTGTTAATTGTGCAATATTCATTAAGAATCATATACACCTCTGCAGTATTGATGTTTTTGTATTTTAATGTTATTGCTGCTGTTATCAAGCACAACAGATCTCCCATGTAAAATGTCCTGGCAACTGGCTAAAAGGGACCATCTGTGTGACAAATGAAATAAATTCAACCTTAAACATATCCACTCTGACCAATTAACCGCCAACACCCAGTGCAGTATTTTTTCATGGTGTAGCTGTCATTTTATATATAAATCCTCACATATCTGATCTATTCAAATATCCACCTACACCCCAGTCCCCTGTGAGGTATACGACCTATTTATTATATTTGGATTGCTGCTGGTCTGTGAACTACGTGGTGGCACACACCTGGGATCCAGTGTTTTGGAAGCAAGGGTTAGTGGCTCGTGAACTAAAATCTGGTGGCATGTGCCTTTACCAATAAGTGGCAGTACAGCAAGTGGGTTTGTAAACCCACCTGTGTAGACCTTGTGGTATCCAATTTTTGTGTTTGGTGGGTTTTTTTCCAGCTAATCTTTCCATGGGCAAAAAGTTAAATTGGCCATACAGCCCATTGCAGGGCCTTCTTGGAAAAAAAGTATTTAAATGCAGTAAAACTTTCCTGGATAAATTACATGTTTGTTATTGTTAAGTGAAGCAGTGGTTAGCTTGCTGCATTATGAACCTGGCCAACATTATTGGTGAGTGATATCAGAACCGGTCCTGGGTCCCCATTCGCCAAGCCACACTGACCAGCTTGATGAAATATTGTCAAACGACACCCATTACCAACACGGCATGTGGATTAATTCATCCAGCAGTGCCGACAAAGGGCTGAAAATTACGTATTTACATTTGTTTAATATCAACGAACTTAGTTGATCAGTAGGTCACACGTGGTTGGGCAAATGTTGGGAACTTCCACATTTCCCAAGATATCTGTCCAGCTTAGAAGAGTAGAATAAAATAGACTTGCACTTTTGATTTAAAGCTTTCGTGACTGCAGGGATTAATATTCTTGGTTCTTTTGGTAAAGTCACGTAGAAGGGAAACAATAAAATAGTCAAAATATAAAAAATAAATATTTTTAAATATTTTTATTATTTTATTGTTTCCCTTCTACGTGACTTTACCGAAAGAACCAAGAATAAAATACACTTGTGGAGGCCCTTTTGTCAGGAAGCAGTTGCAAGGCTATGAGTTTATCATTGGCAATGCTGGCATATAGGGATCTGGGTCTGCTTGGTGTTCATTGAGCCTCACCCTGGTTTGTCACCATTAGGATTGCTGAGTTCGAGGATCTCCTGGCTGAGGACCACATCAGCCTGGAGGAGCTGCGGAAACTCTGCTTCAATGGTAATTGTGGGCGTGTGCCATAGACTTACATGCATGTGTGCGTGCCTATCTGCCTTTGCATGTGTACATATGTGTGTGTGAAAAAACAAGACCAAGATTATTTGTACCAGTCCTGGGACTCCCCTAGGTCGACTCGGCTTCAAATGAGTACCTGGTGTGGTGTGTAAATATCGCCACGTGGGTGACAGGTGTGGTGCTGGCGACCCACCCCCTCGTGTGCCATGCCGGCCTTCATAGGTGCTCGCTAACAGTACTTGCCCCAACAATATAATAATGAACACATTTGGTAAAAATCACTTATTTATCCAGGAAAGCCACATTGGACATAGGACTTTTTCAGGAAGGTCCTACATTGGGTTTTTGATTTTCAGATATTTACAATCAATTAATGAGTGTTTATATAAGTTGGAGGGAACCGGAGCACCTGGAAAAAAAATCCATGCATGAGAGGGGGCAACACTCTATTCCCGTATAGATGGAAACAGGTGGCAATTAGACCACTTGCTGAACTGCCTTCTGGAAAGCCAGGGTATGTCACCTCGATACCCATGGAAAAGGAGTTTCTCAACATTTGTGCGATTCACCAAACCTCGCCTCCACAGCGCTGGATTACAGGCATGTGTCACCACCACGAGGCTATAACAAAGACACTATGTTTCACAGATGGAGCCTGCAGTAGTTTCATAGTTGGGGGCGATGTTGCAGGTATTTTTTTCAAATTTGGACCATGACGGCAGCACACAATGGCATACACTTTTCGAATGACGTTATGGGATCTTGAATGTACACTGTGAAGCCGATGGTGTGTTCTCTAAGGGGGCTACACCTGCAGTATTAACCAGGGCGGCCTGCCGGAATGCAACTGTAAACCTCTGAAACATGTGGCGAATGCACTACCGCTGGGCCATGTCACTGCCCCATAATCATTAAAGCTATAAGGATGGAGGTAATCATTCGTGTAATACTGCTACGCAGGTTTTCATGGCTCTGATGTACAGCTCTCTGATGTACTTTAGGGTTGTACCGCGTGTTGTTTGGCGCGATGTCCAAGTGTCAAGCACACTCAGGTTAAACAACTCTTCCATGCTGAGATAGTGATGATGCATTCAGACCAAATCACCCAGAATGTGTCCAGTCTCATCACATCTCAGAAGCTAAGCAGTTTGAGCCCGTTTAGTAGTTGGATCGGTGACCAGCATGCACACCACTTTGTCATCGGCAAGCGGGGCTGTGGATCGTGGTGGTCTGCAAAGGCCTGCGTAGAATAATCCATTGTTGTACTGTAGTTTCTATGCTGTCCGCCTTCAATCCACACTGACCAGCATGGTGGAAGTACAGTCAACAACCCCCACTACCTTCATTCAATATATGTTTTCATGTAAAAACTTGGCCCCACTAGAGAGGGCATCGCAATACTTTACAGTATAAATTTAACGAAGGTAGTCCTACGTATAAAATCAAGACACGTATACAAATATTAAATGAGGAGACATACTCAAAGAAAAGATAAAAGGAAAAACATAGTCTTGAAGAGTTTCCTGAATTTTCTTCTTTGGTTCTTTCGGTAAAGTCACGTAGAATGAGAATAAAATAATAAAATAAAACAAGCAAATTCTCACGACGTTTCGGCCACAACACAAGTGGCCTTCAGGTGAAAGGAACAAACCTATCGGGACGACAGAGCTACATTGAACGGTGCTAAGATTCGCAGCATATTTTAAGCTGGTTGAGAGAAGTGAGGCACCTTGACAAAGGGGTTTACATATCAAACAGGAGAATTTAGCATTGAAACAGTTGAGGGATTAGCTTGTGACTAGTCACAGAAATAGCTATGTTAAAGTCAAAGCCTACACATCCACAGAGGCACCTCGTACATGGACGCCAAAGGGGCTGCAACAACTCAACTATCGTACAGTAAACCGATGTGAAAAAAAAACCTAAGTCTAAATTACATCAATATAATGAAATGTACTCAATATATTCTTCAATAAGCAGAGCTATTAACAGCAACTGGGTATACACTACACTATATAATGAATACCATATAGTAAACAGATAAAAAACTAAAATATAAACTACCTCAATGTTATCAATAAACTCTATATATTCTCCAATCAGCTGAGCTACCAACAATAAGTCGTTATATATCACGATGCTATATGGCGAAAAAAATGGGTGGATTCCTACCCTCCACATCAGCACCACGGACCGCTACGAGCCCCGTTCAGACGGACGAGTCCATCATGGTCGGAACAGAGGAGAGAAACAGCTGCGAGGCGCTGTTATAATCATGTTATAAGCCATACCATTAACCGTGGTGTGAGAAGTATAGTTTTATTTTGTTATTTTATTATTTTATTCTCATTCTACGTGACTTTACCGAAAGAACCAAAGAAGATGAATCCTTGCAGTCATGAAAGCTTTAAATCGAAATTTCCTGAACTGTTGGTGCTCGGAGTCAATATGAGGGCCGGTGAAGAGAGTTACAGATCTTAGGTGCCACACTCAAGAAAGCCCCTACTACCACCCAGCATAGAATGAAAAATTCTAGGTTGAGCTCGCAGGGCCTGGCCTGAGGAGTGCAAAGTATATCTATCAGACATCTGGGTTGCCATACGGACCTGCAGGTACTGAGGACCAATGCCGTTTTGAGCTTTGTAAGTCATTACAACTAACTTGAATTTTATGTGATAGCTGACTGGTAGCCAGTGCGGATCACGGAGGATTGGTTGTATGTGCTCAAAACGGCTAGCACATCTAAGCATGTGGGCAGCCGCATTCTGCACCAGCTGCAGTTTCCGAACCAGTCCACGGGGCAGCTGATCCTACAAAGCATTTCCATAATCCAAACGCGTTGACACAAAGGCGTGAACCAGTGTTTCGGTGTTCCGAGGTCACAAGTGGATAAGAGGGGTCACAGCCCTCGGAGCACACTTAGATTATAAAACTCCACTTTGGCCACAGCTGTAACCTGAGGGTGCATGGTAAACCTACGATCGAACAGCAGCACACCTAAGTTGTGCACCACTGTTACAGAGAGGGTGTATTCCATTAATTAATGGAGGCTCAAGCTCCCCCTGTCCCATCGTCAGCCGACTCTATGGCACGGGGATGCCTTTATCCAGCAGTGGATTGACATGTAAATCATATAGTGATGTTTAATCTGAGCAGCTCTTGTTTTTGCTTTGACAGGTGTTCCTTATGAGTCGGGCATACGGCCACTCTGCTGGAAGGTGAGTTTGTGTGAGGTAATTTAATTATAAAAAATAATGAAATTTCGCAACTAAAATAAACTAACATAATTTTACATTTAGATAATAATAAAATAACACATTCGTCTACAAAACCGTGGCCTAAATAATTAATATTAAATACACAACGTTTTTAGCAATGTTTTGTCCTTCCCCTGCACCTCCGATTAGCACGGTTGGCTGCATACGGTGTGAAATAAGTTAAACGTACATGCATACAATGGCCCTTCATAGCACATACATACAGTGAGGGAAAAAAGTATTTGATCCCCTGCTGATTGTGTACGTTTGCCCACTGACAAAGAAATGATCAGTCTATAATTTTAATGGTAGGTTTATTTGAACAGTGAGAGACAGAATAACAATAACAAAATCCAGAAATACGCATGTCAAAAATGTTATCAATTGATTTGCATTTTAATGAGGGAAATAAGTATTTGACCCCTCTGCAAAACATGACTTAGTACTTGGTGGCAAAACCCTTGTTGGCAATCACAGAGGTCAGACGTTTCTTGTAGTTGGCCACCAGGTTTGCACACATCTCAGGAGGGATTTTGTCCCACTCCTCTTTGCAGATCTTCTCCAAGTCATTAAGGTTTCGAGGCTGACGTTTGGCAACTCGAACCTTCAACTCCCTCCACAGATTTTCTATGGGATTACGGTCTGGAGACTGGCTAGGCCACTCCAGGACCTTAATGTGCTTCTTCTTGAGCCACTCCTTTGTTGCCTTGGCCGTGTGTTTTGGGTCATTGTCCTGCTGGAATACCCATCCACGACCCATTTTCAATGCCCTGGCTGAGGGAAGGAGGTTCTCACCCAAGATTTGACGGTACATGGCCCCGTCCATCGTCCCTTTGATGCGGTGAAGTTGTCCTGTCCCCTTAGCAGAAAAACACCCCCAAAGCATAATGTTTCCACCTCCATGTTTGACGGTGGGGATGGTGTTCTTGGGGTCATAGGCAGCATTCCTCCTCCTCCAAACATGGCGAGTTGAGTTGATGCCAAAGAGCTCCATTTTGGTCTCATCTGACCACAACACTTTCACCCAGCTGTCCTCTGAATCATTCAGATGTTCATTGGCAAACTTCAGACGGGAATGTATATGTGCTCTCTTGAGCAGGGGGACCTTGCGGGCACTTCAGGATTTCAGTCCTTCACGGCGTAGTGTGTTACCAATTGTTTTCTTGGTCACTATGGTCCCAGCTGCCTTGAGATCATTGATAAGATCCTCCCGTGTAGTTCTGGGCTGATTCCTCACCGTTCTCATGATCATTGCAACTCCACGAGGTGAGATCTTGCATGGAGCCCCAGGCCGACGGAGATTGACAGTTCTTTTGTGTTTCTTCCATTTGCGAATAATCGCACCAACTGTTGTCACCTTCTCACCAAGCTGCTTGGCAATGGTCTTGTAGCCCATTCCAGCCTTGTGTAGGTCTACAATCTTGTCCCTGACATCCTTGGAGAGCTCTTTGGTCTTGGCCATGGTGGAGGGTTTGGAATCTGATTGATTGATTGCTTCTGTGGACAGGTGTCTTTTATACAGGTAACGAGCTGAGATTAGGAGCACACTGTATAAAAGGCACCTGGGAGCCAGAAATCTTTCTGATTGAGAGGGGGTCAAATACTTATTTCCCTCATTAAAATGCAAATCAATTTATACAATTTTTGACATGCGTTTTTCTGGATTTTTTTGTTATTCTGTCTCTCACTGTTCAAATAAACCTACCATTAAAATTATAGACTGATACTTTCTTTGTCAGTGGGCAAATGTACAAAATCAGCAGGGGATCAAATACTTTTTTCCCTCACTGTAGAGAGGCCAGAGAGAGTGGATAATAAGAGTTGGAATTGCACTTCACATCATGGGGCCTGATGAGAATTACATTTTTAAAATATTTTATGTCGACCAGTTTTTAAATTGACATGAATAGTAACACTCAAATTAGCTATTGGGTAACAGACAAACCATTCAATATTGAAGTGTTACAAGTTAATTTTCTTCAGGTCCCATGATGTAAAGTCCAGGCTAAAATTAATCTGAACATTTTATTAATAAGTTGCTCATTACATGACATTGATCCACAACATCCCTAGAGCAACGATAGAGAAAGCCTTAATACATGAAGAAAACAACTGCATTGAGTTCCTACTGATGTTAGTGGACTATGCTAGTTTTGCGCCCACCACTGCTATGGGTAGACTATCCTGACATTAGGAACGTGGATCTCTCACCGCTGGTTCGTGGCCACCATTGAACATGAGTGCTGTTTCATTGATCGCTTGAGCACGGTCAAGATCAACTTCAGGTCAACATCACATTTTCTTTCTCTTGACAGATCCTGTTGAATTACCTGCCCTGCAAACGGTTAGAATGGCCTGTGTTCCTGCAGAAACAAAGGTAAAAAATGTGCTCAATAATTGGGTAATTTGCACAAATTTTACAAATATATACACATTCCAAGTGATTTCCCCATGACCAAATCACTTAAAATGTGTGCTGTCCTTTCAATTCTAAGCTAAGCAGTTTTTAGCCTGGTTAGTGCTTGAATGGGTGACCAGCTAGCACAAACAGACCTTGGGCAGCTGCGGAGCTATGTGATCAGCAATAGATAGCAGTGCCGCAAACTCCATTGTTGTTCTGTACCTCTATGCTTCCACATCTGTGCTCACCTCCATCAGCTACATTGAAAAGCGTGGTGAGGTATGTAAAATACTCTTATAACACCGCAAGGCATGGAAAGGCCCTCACCCAGCAGTGGATTGACAAAAGGATTGTGCATGGCATTGGAAAGCTGTGTGTTGAGATTTATAGGTTGTTGCTTTGCCCTCACTGTTTTGAGCTTGCGTGTTTGTTAATGATAAATGAAACTTAAAGTTGTCAGGCGTGTCTATATGGCACTCTATCAATGTTTAATGTAAATTTAAACTGGCTTAGTGGAGAATGTTTAGGCGTCCAAGTCGGTCATAACATTGTTTCGTGTTTGTAATGAGAACTGATACACATGTATGTGTTAAGTCCTGAATCATGACCAATAGCCAAGATCAATCTACTGCTGGAGGAAAAATTTTCTAAACTAAAGCCATATCTCAAACTCTCGATACAACAATCCATGTAGCGCTAAAACACGAGCGGATTTCATCTCTCCATCCCCGCAGTGTGTGTCCTTACGTGCGCATTCCCTCCTTTGGCTGCCATTCTGTCATTAGTCTTGACCAGCAGCCAGATGTCCTGCACAAGCCCACTTACTTTTATTAACAGTCAAAATGCCTTGTGTATGCTCTCTAATTCATGTGTCCCTCTTCCTGTCGCTCAGTGTAAATCCAAGCATGCACATTTCCATTTTTTCAGTCATCCACATTTCTATTCTGTATGCCATTATTTATAATTATATACACTGATTAATAGTCCTGAATAAGTTCATTTTTTTTCACCATTTGTATGTGCTTTTGTGTGTGTCCGTACAGTGAGGGAAAAAAGTATTTGATCCCCTGCTGATTTTGTACGTTTGCCCACTGACAAAGAAATGATCAGTCTATAATTTTAATGGTGGGTTTATTTGAACAGTGAGAGACCGAATAACAAAAAAATCCAGAAAAACGCATGTCAAAAATTGTATAAATTGATTTGCATTTTAATGAGGGAAATAAGTATTTGACCCCCTCTCAATCAGAAAGATTTCTGGCTCCCAGGTGTCTTTTATACAGATAACGAGCTGAGATTAGGAGCACACTCTTAAAGGGAGTGCTCCTAATCTCAGCTTGTTACCTGTATAAAAGACACCTGTCCACAGAAGCAATCAATCAATCAGATTCCAAACCCTCCACCATGGCCAAGACCAAAGAGCTCTCCAAGGATGTCAGGGACAAGATTGTAGACCTACACAAGGCTGGAATGGGCTACAAGACCATTGCCAAGCAGCTTGGTGAGAAGGTGACAACAGTTGGTGCGATTATTCGCAAATGGAAAAAACACAAAAGAACTGTCAATCTCCCTCGGCCTGGGGCTCCATGCAAGATCACACCTCGTGCAGTTGCAATGATCATGGGAACGGTGAAGAATCAGCCCAGAACTACACGGGAGGATCTTATCAATGATCTCAAGGCAGCTGGGACCATAGTCACCAAGAAAACAATTGGTAACACACTATGCCGTGAAGGACTGAAATCTTGCAGCGCCCGCAAGGTCCCCCTGCTCAAGAAAGCACATATACATTCCCGTCTGAAGTTTGCCAATGAACATCTGAATGATTCAGAGGACAACTGGGTGAAAGTGTTGTGGTCAGATGAGACCAAAATGGGGCTCTTTGGCATCAACTCAACTCGCCGTGTTTGGAGGAGGAGGAATGCTGCCTATGACCCCAAGAACACCATCCCCACCATCTTACATGCAGGTGGAAACATGCTTTGGGGGTGTTTTTCTGCTAAGGGGACAGGAAAACTTCACCGCATCAAAGGGACGATGGACGGGGCCATGTACTGTCAAATCTTGGGTGAGAACCTCCTTCCCTCAGCCAGGGCATTGAAAATGGGTCGTGGATGGGTATTCCAGCATGACAATGACCCAAAACACACGGCCAAGGCAACAAAGGAGTGGCTCAAGCAGAAGCACATTAAGGTCCTGGAGTGGCCTAGCCAGCCTCCAGACCTTAATCCCATAGAAAATCTGTGGAGGGAGCTGAAGGTTCGAGTTGCCAAACGTCAGCCTCGAAACCTTAATGACTTGGAGAAGATCTGCAAAGAGGAGTGGGACAAAATCCCTCCTGAGATGTGTGCAAACCTGGTGGCCAACTACAAGAAACGTCTGACCTCTGTGATTGCCAACAAGGGTTTTGCCACCAAGTACTAAGTCATGTTTTGCAGAGGGGTCAAATACTTATTTACCTCATTAAAATGCAAATCAATTGATAACATTTTTGACATGCGTATTTCTGGATTTTTTTGTTGTTATTCTGTCTCTCACTGTTCAAATAAACCTACCATTAAAATTATAGACTGATCATTTCTTTGTCAGTGGGCAAACGTACAAAATCAGCAGGGGATCAAATACTTTTTTCCCTCACTGTACATATTAGTATACAGCTCAATCACAGAACAGAATAGAGTTTCCCTTCATAGACTGGTTTGCCTGCTTGTTTTCTTTATGCGGCTCCTTCCAGGCACACTGGGAGGAAACCAGGAGATTAAAACGAGAGGCTTTCGCTCAACATCCTTCAAGGATCTGTCATGCCGCAGCCAGTGTGCATTTACTAATAACGTTTGGCCTGCTGACGTGTGTGTTTTTGCCAGAAATTTGTACCGGCAATTTTTGTGCGAAATGATTCTACAACCTGGAGCAGCCAAAGTGAAGCAAGGAATCATTCGGGAAGACGTCACGTTCGAGGATCACGTACGTTGTCTTTAAATATCTGCCAAAAATCATTAATTCACTCTGATGGTGGTGGCAACACATGCCTGTAATCCAGCACTCTGGAGGCGGGAGTTGGTGGATCGCACAAATGTTGTGAAACTCTCTTCCCATAAGCGTTGAGGTGCCATACCCTGGCTTGCCAGGAGAATGCAGTACAGCACAAATGTGGACTCAATCTGTTCCATCTGTATTAGATAGTGTTTACCGCCCCGCACGCATGAGTTTTCTCTGGGTGCTGTCGTTTCCTCCCACATGTAAACATAACTCCTTAATATATATCGATCTGCAGAGCGTGGGAAATTGTTGGTGGTGACTCATCGTGCGACTGCCTTCCAACTTGTCTGTGGGTCCTCCTCACGCCTCTAAATCGTTTTGTGTACGATGAGTGAATAGAGAATGAGCGAATACTGTGCGGCAAGTAAAAATTATGATATTAGTCATGTATGTATGTTCAGTTCATGTTTTTGTCTACAGCTCTGACCTTTAGAATTGCTTTTATTCTTTACTCTCTCTGCTATTTGCTTAAGAGGCTTATTTTGCCAAACAAACAAATAATGGTACCATTAAATTTTGATTTAAAGCTTTCGGGACTGCAGGGATTCATATTCTTGGTTCTTTCGGTAAAGTCACGTAGAAGGGAAACGTGACTTTACCGAAAGAACCAAGAATATAATGGCACCATTGTTTTTATTTGTTTTGCAACTTGTTATTTGAGGTACATTTTTTGGTTGGTAAAATTTGGGGCTGCAAGACAACTTCTCCTTGCGAATGACATTCCCCGGGTGCTCAGCAGAAACTGTACACAGTTCCTGTTATGCCTTTTAAAATAGAGAGCTTGTGACTATGAAAAAATGTTCCCAGCTGTTATCTACAAAGGAATACAGTTTTCTGATGGATGTGTGAAGCTCACAGTGACTGTACTGATGTTTATCAGTCACATGTTCGTGTTGTAGTACCAGAGTAATGTTTTAACATTTCTACTTATTTTTTCAATACTTTTTCTTTACGGAATCAACTACAGCGTGTCTTCTCAAAGTTACGTCTCACTACACATGCATCACGGGTCAGACATTCTTGATGACAGCAAAACATACTTTTAAATGTGTGATATGTAACGCCTTGTTCAGAAACTTGAAAAGACCAGTAAACCTGCTGGCTACACATGCATCTAATCCAGCACTGTGGAGGCGAGAGTTGATGGACCACATGAATGCTGTGAAACGCCCTTCCTGTGCAAGTCAAATTTCTTGTTGTGGTTTTCACACCTGATGATGATTGCTTGTGTTGCAGTCGAAACGTCGTGATAATTTTATTGTTTTATGTTTTTATTATTTTATTGTTTCCCTTCTACGTGACTTTACCGAAAGAACCAAGAAGATGAATCACTGCAGTCACGAAAGCTTTAAATCAAAATTTAACTGCCGTACCCTAGTTTGCCAAAAGAAGACAAAACGGCAAGATGTGGAATCCACGTTTTCCATCTCTGTGGGATAGCGTGTTGCCCTCTCGCACAAGTCGGTTTTCTCTGGGCGCTCTGGTTTCCATCCACATGTAAACACAAATTAATTGGGCGATAACTTAATATGTAGAGGACCGCAGAGCTTGTGGAGGGGGAATTGGCGGCAGTTCACTGCTTGACTGCCTTGCTGCTCGTCTGGGATTTCTCACGCTTCCGAGTCGTTTTCTGTCTCTGAGAGCGAGCGAATACTGTGCGGCACATTACAATTTGTAGCCAACCGGTTAGTTATCTACAGTGCGAAATAAATTCATCATACACACGTTATTAAAAGGTGGATTGTGATGCGAGGTATGCGTACTAGAGTGTAACATCAAATTGTACCTATTTCGATGTCTTCTCATCTCTATGATCTAACTGGTGTATCTCTGCCATTACAGCCGCTGAACCCGAACCCGGACAGCCAATGGGCAAGCTACTTCAGGGACAATGAGGTTCTGCTGCAGATTGACAAAGACGTCAGGTAACGCCGCCTTCCCACTGGTGAAACATGCGAGCGTGGAGTTCACGGTTAGCGCACTGGATTTGCAATGCAGAGGTGACCGGTTCAATTTGATCCTCTGGCACAGCATTTAAAACAATGGTGCCAATTACTTAAATCTCTCCCACCCCCCTCTTCCATCTCAGTACTCGACTATAAATGGGTTCATCACATCTTCTTGGTTCTTTCGGTAAAGTCACGTAGAAGGGAAATAATAAAATAATACAAATAAAATTTAATTATCACGACATTTCGGCCACAACACAAGCAGCCGTCTTCAGGTGAAGAAACAGAACTGTCGGGAAGACAGCGTTCCAATAAACACTGCTAAGCTTGGCAGCGTCTTTTAAGCTGGGTGGGAGGAGCAGAGCGCCTTGACAAAGGAGTTTACATATCAACAGAAGAGTTTGTTGAAGGATCTCAAGGTTATGTGGAATCCCTCCCCGCAGTCACGAAAGCTTTAAATCTAAATTTAACCGCTTCTACGGGGAGGGATTCCACATAACCTTGAGATCCTTCAACAAACTCTTCTGTTGATATGTAAACTCCTTTGTCAAGGCGCTCTGCTCCTCCCACCCAGCTTAAAAGACGCTGCCAAGCTTAGCAGTGTTCATTGGAACGCTGTCTTCCCGACAGTTCTGTTTCTTCACCTAAAGACGGCTGCTTGTGTTGTGGCCGAAACGTCGTGATAATTGTATTTTATTACGTTTTATTTTTATTATTTTGTTATTTCCCTTCTACGTGACTTTACTGAAAGAACCAAGAAGATGAATCCATGCAGTCACGAAAGCTTTAAATCAGGGTTCATCACAGTTTATCGGCATGGTCGTGTGTGGTGGGGTGAAGTTAGGGTATTCCTACCTCTTCCAAGGTGTCTAGTCAGCATGGAAGAGTAGGCCAAATACCTTCTACAGGGTTCTATATAGCTATCTCTAGTGAAGGCCCTACTGTCAGCAGTGGGTGGCATTAGCAGGCAATTGCAGGGCTGCACTTTTTTTTTTTACCTTGGGCCCATAGTTGTGCCTAATTCTATCTCCCTTCACCTGTACGGCTTGCAGGCGGCTATACCCGGACATGGCGTTCTTCCAGCGCGCCACGGACTTCCCGTGCCAGCTGCTGCGTGATCCGCAGCACAAGTCGGAGACGCTGCGCAAGCGCGTGGAGCAGACAACGCTGCAGGCGCTCAGCGTGGGGCGCACGCGCATTGGCGTCACCAATGTGAGCGGGCGCGGCGCCACAACCGCCACCACTTCGAGATGCTGCAAAGCGCGCACCCACAGGGCAATGGAAACCAGCAGCATTGTTGTATCATGCTTCCGCAGAGATGCCAGTAATCACAACATTATCGTAGCGTGCACCGATAGAGCTACCAGCACTAGCTACGGTATCATCAAAGTGTGCACCGACAGAGGAACGAGACACGCCAGCAACAACAGCTGCCATTCGTCATTAAGTGGTGGTGACGTCACCATGGTGCCCCTGCTAGGCCAGGTGCACTTTGAGGCCACGTGAAGTGTCGTAGGCTCACTGGCAGGAGTTCACAGGACAGACCCAGGTGATGGGTTGATGGACTGAGATGACTGGCAGATGCACCAGCTGTGCCCACCTACCGTGCCAACTGTGACATGCCAGCACCACCACCATTACCAGCACCAACGTTACAGATCCCATCATTACCATCATCAGCACCATCATCAGCAGCAGTATCGTCGGCAGCATCATTACCTCCATTATTATCAGCGCTAACACCAGAAGCAGTACAACTGTTACCGCTGCTAGCACCACCATCACAGGCAGCATCACTGGCAACAGGAGTCCAATTGCCACCACTGCTGTCACTAGAAGCAGTAGTCCCGCCAGCAGTAGCAGCAGCACCACCACCTCAGTTCACTGCCATGCTCAGGCACTCAGGCATAGACTGTATATGTATATACCAGCATTTGGTTTCACTGGTGTCAGTGTTGTTGGCACGACCAGGTGAATCAGCTGAAGAAAGCGCCACGCTCATCAGTGGAGTAGCACGCCAGGTGATTTGATCGTAGGTTTTAGATTGCCGTCTGAGTATGATAATTGTGTTTGCGAACAACTGAAGCAGTCTCATGGTAACTGGGCATGGTGGTGCACGCTTCCAATCCAGTTATTTTGACGCCGGAGGTTAGTGGTTCACTCGCAGATCTGTTAAATTGCCAAACCCACTGCTTGGCTGTAAGTGCGTCCAGGTTATTGACATGCAGCCATGTTGTGGTGTGCCAAACACTGTCTAAGGCATAGCATGCACACACGACCTCCGATTTCCTTCCCCCACACCTCTGATTAAGCACAGTTGGCTACATATGGTGCGAAATAAATTAAACATATGTACATAAGCACTGTGGTGGCTAGATCTTAACTACCTCACCTGGTGTACAGGAGGTCATGGGTTCGATCCCAACCCTGACGTCTGTATATTTGGAGTTTGCATGTTCTCCCCATGGTCACAGGGATTTTTCTCTGGTTCCTCCGGTTTTTCCCTCCACATTTAGAATCAAAATGCATTTAGAGTATTTGGCTGCTATAAATTTCCACATGATAAGCCAGTACATTGAGCTATCACTCGTGATAGCTAGATCGCTTCTGAAAAAGAGCTATAGACCTCAGTGGTCATTACCTGTTCAAATAAAAGTGTCAGTTATTATAGCAGTTTAAAAATGTACATCTGATGCCAAGGGTGTCGCTTAGTGGTGTTTTTCGGCGGCACTGCCAGGTGATGCGGCCGAAGAAGGCAGTGCGCTCGTCGATGGAGGAGTATGCCGTACTGCCTGATGGGCAGGAGGCGCACTGGGAGGTGGTGGAGCGCATCCTGTTCATCTTTGCCAAGCTCAACCCGGGCATCGCCTACGTGCAGGGCATGAACGAGATCGTGGGGCCTATCTACTACTCATTCGCCACGGACAGCAGCCCCGAGTGGAGGGGTGAGGGAGGACACATTCTTTCGGCGAAACTCGACGCACACAGAGCAACGCCAGCACAAGCGGTCCTTTTTCTCTGTACATTTGCAAAAGTGTTTTGCTCCGACAGCTTCCCTTTGTCTTCTGTACTGAATTTAAATACTTTTGGCGACATGTGCACGTTAGAAAGCATTACAGAATCCATTGCATTCGTGCAATTTTTCGTAACTTTTTTAATTTGCCATTGGCTGCGCTGGCGTTGGCGGCGGTCGCGTGCGTGAATGAATGCAGAGCACGCAGAGGCCGACACGTTCTTCTGCTTCACGAACCTCATGTCGGAGATCCGCGACAACTTCATCAAGAGCCTAGACGATTCACAGTGTGGGATCGGGCACAACATGCAGCTCGTGTACAGCACGCTCAAAGAGCGAGACCTGGAGCTCTACATGCGTCTGGTCGGGACACCCACCCACTCATGCACGCACGCGCACCGTGTCACTCGCGCACGGGAGTTCAATCACGCACGCATTAATGCAATATAAGTAATTGAGCGTTTCTAGATTTAAAGCTTTCGTGACTGCAAGGATCCATACTCTTTGGTTCTATTGGGTAAAGTCACGTAGGATTTTTGTTATTTTATTTTTTACCTACGTGACTTTACCCAATTGAACCAAAGAGTAAGTAATTGAGCGCTCAAAAAATCGTTAGAAGCTGTTATAAAAATGCATCTACTGGGGCGGCCTACCCCTTGAGTGAGCCCAGTATTTTGCGGATGCACTGCAAGTGACGCACGTGCGGCACGTGGCCCTGCAGCAGGAGCAGAACATCAAGCCGCAGTTCTTCGCGTTCCGCTGGCTCACGCTGCTGCTATCGCAGGAGTTTCTGCTGCCCGACGTGCTGCGCATCTGGGACTCGCTCTTCTCCGACACGCGCCGCTTCGACTTCCTCATCCTCGTCTGCTCCGCCATGCTGATGTGAGAACATGAAAGAAGGTCAATGTGCATACGTGCATGTAGAACGCTGTTAAGCAAAGTAAGAGGGCTTGTGCAAGACACGTCGCTCAAAGGAATCGTGGCCAGAGGTTAAGACTAATGATGGAGTGGCAGCCAAATGACCTGCATGGATTGCTGCTTTGCAAAATCGTGAGAAGTGGTTCCTGTTTGGGAAAGCCTACATACAGCAGTGATGTGATCTTGACTGCTGTCGCTGGTGCTGATGATTAATGGATTGGTGAGTGATTTTTTGTGTTGTACCGTGAGCAGGCTCATTCGAGACCGGATGCTGCAGGGCGACTTTGCTGTGAACATGAGGCTTCTGCAGGTAAGTACACAATTGTTTAGACAAACTCACATGGCTGCTTGTTCGGCAAGTATCCATTAATCAGTCGAAGAAATACAGGATCGCAGTTTTTTATTGTTTTTTGTCTCAATTATTACCTTACTCTCATTTTTGTGCGTTTCATCTTGATTGTAAAGTTGTGTGAGCGTATATTTCATATTAGCATATGATTTGCCTAAAATTTACATACATTCTAAATAAACGATTCTCGCATTCGTGATTCGCTGCATGTATCTTGAGCGTAATAATTTTGATTGATAAGTCAAAGCATCGCATGCCTATACGATAATATCTTGAGAGGCAGCACCATTTAGGTGCTATATGTGTAGTAAAGGCTACAGAAGCCAGACTCACCTAAGCTGGAACTTGGGAGTAAGCCAGAAGGCAAACTCCAGTGACTAAATCAATATTAAACAATAAAAACTCGACCATGCCAATAATCAGGGGCGGAGCCAGGATTTCAGGCCGGGGTGACATTCAACAAATTTTAATTTCAAGGATTATTAGAGAGTCAGGCTGTTGAACTAGACGCCATTGGTTGGCGACACGCTCTGACAATGCAGAAACACGGAGTCCGCCAGACCGAGTGTCGTACACTTATACGTAGAACGTCACCCCTGTCACCCCCCCTGGCTCCGCCCCTGCCAATAATGACTTGTTAGCAGGTGACGTGTAGATATATGAAGATTCTGAGGCCTCGCCAGGCGGTGCTTGTCTTAATCAACGTTAGTGGAATGATGACGATGATGAGTAAAAGTTGACCCTGCCAGGCGTTTTGACTTGCAAACTTCATATTTGGAGAGCCTTTAAAATCTATGAGCGGAGCAACTGGAAATGTTTGTGCTGAAAACCATGGTGCATGTGATATAGTGCTATGGGTTTGTTGGTGGTCTGCTGGTTTGTGGTGTGATAGAAACGTGGGCAGACAGGTTCATGTATGAGGACGTGTGAACCGTGATTGGTTTGCCAACGTCGCCATCGTTGAGCAACCTTTCAGCAGTGACCTGCGCTCTGCACCAAACTCGAAAATCGTGTTCCTATGCTCCACTTGCAGGACTACCCCATTCCAGATGTCCAGCCCATCCTGAAGAAGGCAACAGAGCTAAGGGAGTCCTCTTGACAGCCGCTCCTTTTGCCATGCGCTCCTCACGTTCGACGGCCAAAGGACTGCCGCTCCTACCCTGACGCAACAGCGCTGGGGGCGATACTGAAAAAGCAGCCGGTGATTTCTCCCCATCACAAGCTGAGCGGAGCGTGCCATCGGATGGCCCATCCTAGTTTAAATTATGGCGTTATTTCTGGAGTCCATGTGCATTACTTTGTTTTCTTTTTCCATCTCTTTCCAAAAATGTATCCGAATTGAATTTGATATCAGCGTCGTGGCGCGAGATGAAAAATACTTTCAGATATCTCAAAACAGTGCAAACCTTTGTGTTAAAGAACAGGTCATGAAAGCAGATATCACAAATCTACATCTAAGATCCCTTCAAGTGACCTCCGTTCGACAAAGTGTGACAGTGAAACCGATTGACAGTCAAACCGATATTTTACATTTCTCAGATCTGGAATCTAGGCAAATTAAGTGTAGAAACACAAATTTAATGTGATTTTCTATTTGTGCAGTCATTTGTGACGGTGCAAAGACTTATCAACTCACTGCACTGGAGAACTTGGTTTCTTTAATCACAGGCAGCTGTCTGAATTGGAACCCGGGTTCTGGCAGGTAAGCTCTGATCCACTCAGTCAGCTCTTCCTTGTGCATTACTTTCCCTTTCGTTCATTAATTGTATTTATTAGAAGAGAAACATGTTAAGTCATTTAATATTCCCATCTCCGGAAATAATTCATATTTATAGATGATGTCACTGATGTAGCTTTAATTCAAATTGCAGATGGGAATTTAAGCAATGATTTTACGGTGCTTTTAATGTGACGCCGTTGCATTGAGCGGCCACTAATTAAGCCTCATCGATCTATTGCTGGAAACTGGAAGAGATTGTCGTGCAATTGAAGTGTATAACCACTGCTGTATAATAATACAGCTATAATTATTTTGATACAAAACAAAAAGCATAGAATTAATTTTCTCCTTTTGAGAGCTGATGTTAAGTCATGGATGTGAGTACAAACGGGACGTGATTATGAAAATGAAACTCTCAATGAAGTGCGTATCCACTCGTCATAAATGCACTACATCTCATCATATCTAAAGAGCTGAGCAGGCTTGAGAGGTTAGCACTCGTTCGGGTGACCACCGGGGCTTGCCAGGTGTTGTAGGTGTGTAGCTGCCACGTGGCCAAGGGACAGGAGCACCAAGTGTTACCCCCTCGTATGCATGGGCATTCCACGCGTTCTCCTTTTTCCTCCCACATGAAGGCAAACACTTAGTAATGGAATTGGCCCAACATACCAATGCACGGCCCTCCTGAAAAATAGTCTTGAGGCTCACATTGAAAACTTATTTCTAAAGAACTAATTTTCGTGTTTAGTTTGTTGTCCTTGCCTGCACCTCTGATTAGCACAATTGGCTACGTACGGTGCATAAAAACTTCAACATTCATACATTGAGGCTTCACTGAGCTAATTCATTTAAATCTCAGCAAAGCAGTGCTAGAGTTCTGCATAAGCTCTAATGCATTACAGTTGTACAGGGATTGCTTATTACAGAGGTAGCACTCCTGGTTCTTGGCAACTTAATATAGTTTGTTATCACCAAATTTCTCCTACGTCATGGAAATAAATTCTGATGTCTCGCAGAGCAGTAAGTCCCTTAATGTTAGAGAATGGCCACAGAAGTGGATACAACAGAACTACCTCTGAGACCCCCTAAGGTGACCTCTGCTTTATACAGTAGGGGTAGTACTCTGCCACCCACTGTCACTGAGAGTAATGTTCATAATAGTCAAAAGAAAAGTTAAAGTGCTGCCAAGTAGAGCCAGGAGTTGGCCAATAACAGCATTGTTGATCATGTGGGCCTTTGCCACCAATCAGAAGTATGGCTGGCTGCCCTGCTTTTATGTTTCAGTTGTAATTCGCAAAGGACGCCCCCTGGATGATGAACACTTGCACGTGATTAGTGGCTGATGCGCCATTGCACTTTTACAATTCCTTTTGACAGTCTTAGAGTCTCTGCCTTTATGGAGAGCTTATTTTGCTGCGTGGTATTTCACAATTAGAGCAAATGCATAAGGCAAAAGTATCTTGGATTGAGGGTACACTGAACCACGCCCTCAGAATCTAAGACTTAAGCTGCTTTTAGAAATGATGTGAACCCACATTGAAGCCACTTATTTGAGACTGATTATTTGGTAGGTTAATTAAATGTTATTCTTTTATTACTGATAGCTGGAGTAGTTAACTGAAAATCTATTGCACCTCTCTGTAAGTGAGAATTGATTACATAGTTAATTACAAATGTGAATTACAAAATTTTTGGTAAAAATGTAATCCTCTTTCAGTTACCAATGAAAGGGCAGATCAACAAGAGTCGTTGTGTAAAATTGTGAATTAGTTTCAAGATGTCGTGTCTGGAGTGGGAACATAACATGTCTCTTGTGTTCCCTATGTATACTGAAACCCGTCTCTTGAAAATTGTGTTCAAAGACAACACAATCAGCTGTATATCTGCAAATATCTGCACACGTGGTGTATAGTTTGTATCCAATGTTACATTTACGGATTTCCAGTCTCATCTGCGACACCTTTATTTTTTGATAACTCCATTCCTGATTCTGCGATAAATTAACTAAGGAGCTGGTGTTAACATGTTTACCCATTCTAAATGCACTCCGAAATATTAATGAGGGAAATAATTTCCTTGCCAATTTGCTGCATAGCACAGTAGCAGCCACAGATTATCTTTCTTAGGCAGTGGTAGAATGAGTTAGTATCCCACCCAGGGTGTAGCGATTAGCGAGTTTACTGCTGAGCCAATTGTTCTGTGTCAACACTTTGGTTCCCCTGCGGATGCCCAGTCGTTTATGCGTGGAACTGATTGTCTAGGTTAAGCTTTGAGGTCGACATTGACGACCGTTTGTCATAATTTACCCGTACCTCTTTTCCACTGGTACATCCGAGCCCAGCCAGCGCAGTGCCCTCAAGGTACGGGTGGTTTTTCACTGGCTATTTGCCATGCCGAGCTGAGACCAAACCTTGTACATATGTATGTTGAACTTCTGCACCGTACCTAGCCAACCGCGCTAATCGGACGTGCGGGAGAAGGACAAGGAAACCTTGATATGCGAGCCTCAAAAGAAAGCCGAACGAGGCTCGGGCCAAGCAGGGCCAGTGTCGGAGTGCGTTCGTTGCATGTGACGCATCGGGTCAGGAGGTACACCAGGAGGATCGAGCGCAACCGTTCGTGTGCATCTTACGCTAGCGGCACAGCTCGGCTTTCTGCGGGAGCTGAGCCGTGCCGGGCTGGCTCAACACTACTTGTTTGTGCAGTGGAAATGAGGTTTATAGTAGGTCACTGTGTGTTATTGGTGATGGTCGTGATTCTGAATAGCCTCGAATAGAATCGTACAAAATGTCTACATTTTGCGTGGTGTTTGTGTACGCACTGCTTGGCGACGGTTCACACCGAGGTAAACTGAACGATCGCACACAGGTGTCAATGCTCTCATCTTGACTTGGTGGCGAGATGTTATATCCCTCGCCCGGTGTACAGGAGGTCGTGGGTTCAATCCCGGCCCTGACGCCTGCTGTATAGTTGGAGTTTACATGTTCTCCCCGTAGTTGCGTGAATTTTTCTCTAGGTCCTCCAGTTTTTCCCTCCACATTTAGAAACATTTGACTGCTATAGGTTTCCACGTGATAAGCCACTTCGTTGAGCCATCATTTGTGGCCAGGTAGCTTCTGAAAAGAGCTATCTAGCCCAGTGGGCCTTACCTGGTAAAATAAGAAATAGTTTAAGTGTTATAGTTTGTTCACTCAGCAACATTTTGTATGAAAATTTGAAAGTATTTTTGTTCCGAGTTAATGATTTACAGGAGAGTATAAACCTGGGATTATCTGCTGCTTCTGAGAGATTGTGTTATTTTGTAGCACATTTTGTTACTTTTGTAATTTCTACGTTTGTGAAGTACCACGTGATCTGTCGGTATATATCGATGGACGCACACACACAGTTACTGCTCCCGACTTGACATCGATTTTATCTTCACGGTTTTTTTAAGAATTTGAAATGCAATCTCGACTTTTTTTCAATCTGTTACTGATTTAAAAATAACTGACGTGAAATTTTACACTCGTTATTAATGTTAGCATGCCAAATGATGTGCAAGTCTTGCCTTTTGCTATTGCGACGCAAGTTGTCGATTCGCCGACCTTAGCAGCATGCCCATGTGACTGCCTAGACGTCCGTGTATCTTATCCACTGAAATCTTGTACGGAAACCTCTTTGAAACGGATGAGATTGGGGAAAAGGTCGCATATACATTACAAACTAGGCATGTACCAATTTTTATTTAACATACTAAAATATTATTAAGCTCATGATCATCATTATCGTCATCAGCCCTACTCTTGCATTGCTGAATGGAGATCTCCCCCCAAGCTGTCGTAAATCCTCACGATTCTGGAATGCAACAATCCATCAAGCACTTGTACACGAGCTGGTTTCATCCCTCCATCTCCACGGTGGACGTCCTCTCGGGCGTGTTCCCTCACTTCTGAGACCATATTGTAGTGATTCTGGATTATCAGCCATGATCCCTTCTAGAAGTGTGTTCTTTCCAAGTTGACATGTTTTAAAAGTTGATATGATGTCTAACATGTATATATTGTGCGAGCCATCTGTTCTCGTTTCTCTCGGTGCAACTCATAGCATGAACCTCTTCATGCTTTTTCATGCACTTTCCAGCTTTTGTTTCCATTCTCTTTGTCAACGTCGATGTTTCTGATCCATATGTCGTAGTAGCTAATGTCAACTGATTTATCAAAGCTGACGATGATGAAGAGACGAGGTATGTGTCTGAAAGACATCAATTTTGGGGGGTTGTAGCCTCCTTTAAGTCTGTCAATTTATCAAGAGTGTCTGTATGGGGAGCATGCAAAGCATGCATGCGGGTGACGTATCAGCGACCGAGAACCAATTTGAACGCTATTAGTAAACGATAAACTTATCGGACAGAAGCGTGCAGGCTGTAAACAATAACACCAACGCAAGTAAAATGAGATCACTAGACGGCAAAAGATGCAATTTTGACCCTATGATAAGTCCTTCCATCATACCTTGCATGTATATCGCGTTATAGTCATGCCATGTGGACAAGGATAAGGGTACGCATTGGGCACTTAAATGTCCCACTAATTTGCGAGTGTTTTTCAAGTTTGAACCATCATACCAGCACACGCCGGGCTTTTTTTCGAATAATGTGGGTGGTTGGTATTTTGTGGATTTTCTTTCGTACGGCTGATGAAGAGTGACAATTACATTTTGTGATAATCTACGCGGCAGTATTAGCCATATGCTGAAAATGGTAAACGTTCTACAGACCGCTCAGCAATGTACACCACAAGACATCGTGTGGGAGGACCATTCTATGGTCACAATTTACACTTTTCCATCTACAGATCGATCACCATTTGATTATTGGAGAGGCAGAGGTATGAGTGGCTACACATGCCATTCCCCTCTAGACATCGCCACGGGTGTCGCTGTATCAGTAATTGGTGAAATGGGGTTAACACGCTGACATTGCTGAATTACCACTCGTGGACTTTGTTGACTGACAAAGCGAGTGTTGATCCCTCGTGTATTAGATTCCAGGATTGCAGGTGCCCTAACCGAGGTGTTTAGGCCCGTCCACATCTGACTGATCAGTTGCGAAACGTGTTTGCATACAACTGAATCGTTTTTCTGTGGACGTTTTTGCAACCAGTTGCAAGCAGTTCCGCAACAGGTTGATTTCAGTAGACTACTTTCAGCGATTTCTAGTGACGTATGCCATTGTCCACATTTGCGAACTATGTTACTATCCTGACGTGGTGGGGGGTTGAGTTAGCCAGGAAAGGAGTGAAGCTGTGCTGTAATGCGCGTAGCCAAATGTTTTAGTCAACATCCTGGTTGCGCAACCAATCGCCGAGGCGTGGACAAAGCAGTTGTGGACAATTAAGTGACGCGATTTAGTTGCGTAACAGATCGCTCACGTGTGAACTCGGCTTTATGTGGAATATTTCACAAGGTCGAGTCTAAGGGTGACAGCGTCTAGCACTGTTGGTGTACCGGGCATCCTGGATCCTGACACAATCATGCGAGGCGCACATTCGTATTTTGCCTATCGTTGTTGAGCCCTACATTGGCTGCGTTGGCATTGAAGCCTAGGATGAAACTCTGGGCCAGAGACCTGGCATGGTGTCTTTGGTATGCACTCAACTCTCGTTTATCTGGGGTAATGGGGGGAAAGGATAAACCCGCAGACTCAACAATTAGAACTGGAAAGTATTCCAGAACTACATTCTATTGATACAATAACATATCTATTGCTGCTGCTGGTGTAAAGGGAATGTAGTAGATTATCAGAAATAACACACAGCTAGATTAAAATTGTTGCATCAAATTGCGTTACGTCATAGCATTCCAAGCCTGCAGTGGTTCTAAGTATAGTTGGCATGCACCCTGGTGTAAGGATACTACATGCCCCCAACACCATCCACTGTCGCCCCCTCTTTGTAGTTCAGCGCCTGGGCTCAACAGTGCCACTGCGACTCACTGCGTTTGCTCACCTGGACGTTAAATTAGCAGACGGGATAAAGCCAATGCTTGGGACTTTGTGTGGCTAAACATTTCAACTGGTTGAAGCCATTCACCTTGTGCAATGAAGATCCAGTGGCTGACAAAAGAATACCCGTTGCAAGGCATCGAGTCTGCATTAAGCATACGTACTTGTGGCAAAACACACAAACGTTTGTGATAAAACAGTCTTTAAAATTGATTGGCTCATAACAGATACAACCTGCTCTGTCATTGTCTCACCAGTGTTCTACCAGAGGACGCCAACAGGCGAACAGTAGTACAAAATCAATACAAGTATGGAATTACTAATAGCTCGGGTTGAGCAGTTATTTGAACAGCTGTTTTTTTTGCCAGAAAGGACAAAGCCTCATATTTTTTCATCATTTTTAAACTGGCAAAAAGGTCCCAGAGATAACAAAAACAATACCCGCTTCACTTGTATCGCGATGGACTCGTAAAA
Source organism: Petromyzon marinus (assembly GCF_048934315.1). NCBI lineage: Eukaryota > Metazoa > Chordata > Hyperoartia > Petromyzontiformes > Petromyzontidae > Petromyzon > Petromyzon marinus. The sequence continues at coordinate 807,649 of NC_133716.1, read as the reverse complement.
ATGTGCGTGCAGCTTATTATTCCTCCACGTGTCGCCGCCCCCACAGCGTTACGTTCGGATGTCACGCAATGAGCTTGGCAGTGTGGGGACGTTCGGATGCAAATTAATGGTCATTGCTGCGTCGTTTCTTTTTTGTCGGCTGCCTTGTTGGTGTTCGTTAAACAAAGGCAACACATAGAGGAGGTCAAAATAAAGTGGAGTCTGAGTAAGTTCGTCTGCCGCGTGCATTGTTTACTTCAGCCTCAGAGAGGCGGTGGCAGTTTCGGTGATGTCGGTTTGCTACCTGCCCGGGTTTGGTTGAAGCCAAGATGCTAAATACGTGGATTGGCGTTATCAGCATAACGCCTGGGGGGGGGGGGCTTTGTCTTCAGTACTGAGGTTCGCATAGCACACCCGGTACGGTACTTATTTAAGGCCGAGTTGACCTAGACGAGCCCAAGACCTCCAGCGCTGTCCTCCAGACAGTCTCGTCCCTTCACCTGATGAAGGCCGCTTGTGTTGTGGTCGAAACGTCGTGAGAATATTGTTTATTTTATCAATTTATTATTTTATTCTCATTCTACGTGACTACCGAAAGAACCAAAGAAGATGAGCCCAAGACCATTCAGATTCCTCATGCCCCACCACGCTGTGTCCACTAGATGGCACTAGCTGTCCGCATAGCACGCGTGCGCGTGTGTTCCTGTGATGTTCTCGCGAACAGCGCTTACCTCAACAGTCTGTTTACTTTAGACTTTATATAGCAGGGGGGGGGGGTACAATCTTTGTTCTGGTGATCTTAACCGGTGCTGGGGCTTCCTTAGGTCGACTCCGCATTAAATGAGTACCTTGTACGATGTTTAAACAGCACACTGGGGAACAAAGGCGGCCGGGTGTTGTGCTGGCCACACACCGCCGCGTGTGCTGTGCCTGCTTTCATAGGGTGCCCGTGAACAGCACTTGCCCCAGAAGCCTATGTGGACTACACAGTGGAGAGCGGTCGTGCACTGGTTTGGCACACTCCACTTCAACCTGGCGACTTGTGTTGTTTGTCTGCTAGGGCTGACACCAGTGGCAAGTGGAATCTGAATCTGTTCTGGGGCTCGCCTAAGTGAACTCAGCCTTAAATGAGTACCGTATCTGGTGTGCTGTGCGAACCTATGTACTGAAGACAAAGGGGGCCAGGCGTCTTGCTGATAACACCAATCCACTTACAGTATTTACCATGGTGGCTTTAACTGGTGCTCCCTGACAGTGAATGGTCGTATGTGGGATCTTTGTTTTTGGTGTTGTGTGTGCACATCTGCTGAATGTGGGTTTCAACCCCGGTTAATGTGTGCAGAACCATTCCTGAAAGTCTCCAGACTTGGTCTGACTCTTCTGGTAAAATAATACATTATTTTAAAACAATAATTTTTCATGACTGTGTCAAAGGTTGTGCTTTGTGCACAGAAAAAAACGAATTACTCTTCCCCCATGGAGTAAAGAGAGGAAGGGACCTGGCTACATCTGATAAACCAACAGAATTTATAAAACAGATTTTGTTTGATGCTGCTGGTGCGTTGTCAGTGGTCCAGAAGCACATCTAAAAAACTCAACACACTCGTCAACACTGGTGTCTTTATCAATATATATTATTGATGACGTTTCAAGCACCAGCCCTTTGTGCAATACGCTATGACGAAGGGCCATTGCCCACAACGTTGCAGGTTATATGTTTTATTTTAAGGCAGTATTATTGATGAGTATGAGTCTGGACAGTCCATTGTCAATTGCAATGGTAACGTCGATTTACAATAATGAATTGCCTGTAGATGTTTGCTGACGTGACAGGTGTACTCTATGATACAGACAAAACATTGGTTTAAAAATTTAGCATCCCATTTGATTGTTAAAATAATTTGTATTCCCCAAATGGGAAAGAGCCTGTGCCAGAATTTGGAGAAAGAACATCAAATCCATACAAATGCAGTATTGAATTAATGGCAGTAAAAAAAATGCATGGTCCTCTTTGGTAATTTCTGGGCCGTGTTTAACTGCGGCCTGCTCAATAATCATACCATGTTCATAGCCATAGGCTATATGTATAAACCTGTGCATTAAACAAATATGAGTAAATTACCTCACTGATTAACAGAGCCCATATTTCAGCGGTGGCTGTGTTTCGATTCACGTTGAGCAGTGGTCAGCACACTGCATTATGAACTTTGTGACTCGAGTTTGAGTCCCGCCCATGGGTAACATCAGTGGCAGTTAATATCTAAAAGGGTCTTGGGGCACCCCTTCACCAACTTGCACTGACCAGTGTGGTGAAGTGTAGTTAATAACCGTCACGAACGACTTGACTGTGGGGAGGACTTCATCCAGCAGTGGATTGATCATGGAAATAATTGTTTATTATTTATCATTATTAGAGTTGATTATAATCGGCAATGGGCTCTTGAAGACTTCAGGCCTACAGCAAACTTAGATCCAACTGAATGGCTAATACAAAAAAAAGTGAATCTTGTAAATGCTTTGGCAACATACATTTACCCTTTTTGATGAATATTGCAAAACACCAACAACGGAAAAAGATCATTTTACTGTGCTTGTGTGCTGTTTAATTTCACGAATATTAAAAATGTTCACAATTCTTCCTTCTTTAAATCATCCGTTTTGTTTGAAGGTTCTTCCGTCTTCCCATCCTGAAAAAACACAACAAGAGCTCCAACCGATGATTGTACGCAACGCAATCTCCCTTGTAGATGATAATAAACTGACAAGTGTAGTCTAACAAAGACACGTGGTAATTGATTCTCAGTAGGCTGGCTTTGTATGATTCAATGTAACCGACATTGATCCAGCCGTTGTCCCTAAAACAGATACTTTATCGTGTAATTAAAAGTTGTGTTGATATATCACAAGAGGCGAGATTAAATTGCTTTAATTAACAAAAAAGTTGCACTAACTGTAAAAGTGGCTAAAATTAGAGCCTCATGTTTTAGGACAGGTCACGAACGAAGTACACTAATGAAAGAGTGATTGTATAGAAGACCAGAATAATAATGGTTATTTTATAGCCCATTTTATATACACTGTCCATTATGTGATATATGTCTCGTCCCTTCACCTGATGAAGGCCACTTGTGTTGTGGCCGAAACGTCGTGAGAATTTTATTGTGTTATTTTATTTATTACTTTATTCTCATTCTACGTGACTTCACCGAAAGAACCAAAGAAGATGAATCCTTGCAGTCACGAAAGCTTTAAATCGAAATTCATATATAACCGAGTTTAAGGGTTGAGGTTCGAGTCGGGTTTCGAACAAAATTTAGAATTAAGGGTCAGGCCTAGGGATGGGTTTAATATCAGGGGTTAGAGTTAAGGTCATAGTTAAGGTTAGGGCTAAAGTTAGGTCACATTTACGGTTAGAGTCAGGGTTTAAGGGTTGAAGTAAAAGTTAGGGTGACTGTGTTAGGTTTATAATTAGGGTTAGTGTACAGGTTAGGGTGACAGGGTGATTTTAAGTCTTAAGTTTAATGTAAAGTTTAATATCCAGGTTATAATCAGAGTTATGGTCAGGGTTATTGTCAACGTTAGTGCTAAGCTTATGATTCAGCTTTGAGTAGTAAGGGCTATGGCTAGGGTCAGCATCAGCATTAAGCTAAGAGGGCTAGGCCCAGAGTTAGGGTGGGGGGGTCAGGTTATGGCTGTTGCAGTGCGTTAGTGCTCACCGTGCCACCGCTGCTCACCGTGCCACCGCTGCTCTGGACTTGGCCTCCACTCTCCAGGAAGCGCGTGAAAGCCTCCAGTGTCCTCTCCCCCGTGTAGTTGATTATCTACACCCAAGCGCGGCAGAAGAGGAGGCACATACGAGTGGCTGGGCACGAGGCTGAGAAGCATGAACTGGGATCTGCTGTAAGTGTTGGTGCCGCTGTTTTTATTTTGACTGCATTGTATGTATGTTGAACTTCTTTCTCACCATACGTAGCCAACCGTGCTAATCGGAGGTGCGGGGAAGAACAACAAACTAAACACATTGGCTTGATTAAAAGAGTTAATAGGATCCCTGGTCTCACCAGGATACCCGTGCTCGGAATTTCATTTATCCTAAGATAAAATCACCTGGAATGCACCCAATGTCATCAGATCCCGGAAGCTAAGCAGAGCTGAGCTTGGATTGTGCTTGGGTGGCCACCATGACAGGTTGCCACAGGGTTTGCCGGCTTCATGGTTGGCAGCAGAGGGCAGTGCAGTAGCTAGCATCGTTCTGTACTGCTATGCTCCCTACCATCAGCAACCCCCACTGACCAGCATGGTGAAGTATGGTCAAATAACCACCACAACCCTCAGGGTACATATGATCTTCAGATAAAAATGTAACTGGCATTGGCCAAAAAATTCCAATACAGAAAAATTACCTGCAAATTACACTGTTCGGATGACACATAGCAAGCATTGCCCCCTACTGAAAAAACTTGGCAAGACCCTCCCAAAAATGAGTCGTGAGACTTGTGAGGCTTTCCTGGGTATAAAATAATAAAAACAAAACGTAATAAAATAAAATTCTCACGACGTTTCGGACACAACACAAGTAGCCTTCTTCAGGTGAAGAAACAGAACTGTCGGGACGATAGCGCTTCAATGAACACTGCTAAGATTCGCAGCGTCTTTTAAGCTAGGTGGGAGAGGTAAAGCGCCTTGACAAAGGAGTTTACATATCAAACAGGAGAATTTAGCATTGAAATAGCTGTGTTAAAGTGTTGGATCAGCAGGGTGTTAAAGTCAGAAATTAGCATGTAACTGGGAGATTAGCATGATGTTAATGTGAGGGATTAGCATGTAACTGGTCACGGAAATAGCTATGTTAAAGTCAAAGTTTACATATCAAGAGGCATTTAGTATATGGACGCTAAAGGCCTCCAATTACCAACTATTGTAAAGTAAACCATAGCGTCTTTTAAGTTCGGTGAGAAGCGTCGTGTTCGGTGAGAAGCGTCGTGTTCGGTGAGAAGCGTCGTGTAATGTAGAAAAAAGTTTAGTTGGAGACATATCAATATAATGCATAATGTTAGAGCTTATATTGGGCTGTGTATACGATATTATACAGTGTAGTTTAGATTGGAAGGTATAACATTGCAATGTATAGTAGTCTAGTTTATAACATAGTTGTAACGCAACACAGGACAGAGCGGCGCATCGTGGCTGTTTCTCTCTCTCCCCCCTCCTCCGTTCCGAGCATAGATGGACTCATCCGTCTGAACAAAGCTCGTCGCTTTCCGTGGTGCTAACGTTGAAAAGAAAAACCACCACCCATTTTTTCGCCATACGGCATTGTAATGTATAACGACTTATTGTTAGTAGCTCAGCTGATGGAGAGTATATAGAGTTTATTGAATACATTGATGTAGTTTATATTTTTTTTTTATTAGTTTACTATATGGTATTCATTATATAGTGTAGTGTATACCTAGTTACTTTATGTTAATAGCTCAACTTATTGAAGAATATATTGAGTACATTTATTATATTGATGTATCTTCTTTGGTTCTTTCGGTAAAGTCACGTAGAATGAGAATAAAATAATAAATTGATAAAATAAAATAACACAATAATATTATTGTGTTAATAATAAATTGATAAAATAAAATAACACAATAATTGATAAAATAAAATAACACAATAATATTATTGTTTTATTTATTTTATCAATTTATTATTTTATTCTCATTCTACGTGACTTTACCGAAAGAACCAAAGAAGATGAATCATTGCAGTCACGAAAGCTTTAAATCGAAATATATTGATGTAGTTTATAATTAGTTTTTTCACATCGGTTTATTGTATGATAGTTGGGTGGTTGCAGTCCTTTAGCATCCATATACTAAATGGCTCTGTTGATATGTAAACTTTGACTTTAACATAGCTATTTCCGTGACCAGTTACATGCTAATCCCTCACATTAACATCATGCTAATCTCCCAGTTACATGCTAATTTCTGACGTTAACACCCTGCTGATCCAACACTTTAACATAGCTATTTCAATGCTAAATTCTCCTGTTTGATATGTAAACTCCTTTGTCAAGGCGCTTTATTTCTCCCACCTAGCTTAAAAGACGCTGCGAATCTTAGCAGCGTTCATTGAAGTGCTGTCATCCCGACAGTTCTGTTCCTTCACCTGAAAAAGGCTACTTGTGTTGTGGCCGAAACATCGTGAGATTTTTATTTTATTATGTTTTATTTTTATTATTTTATTTCCATTCTACGTGACTTTACCGAAAGAACCAAGAAGATGAATCCCTGCAGTCACGAAAGCTTTAAATCGAAATTCTTTCCTGGGTAAACAAGCAAAGCAATAAAAATAGCGTATACACATCTCAAATAAATTGGACAAAAAAGAGAGTAGTCTCGAGCACAGTTTAGCTTTTCAATTTTGTTACTCTCATTTGTTGTGGATATAGAACACAGTAATGGTGCAGCCCTGAAACTGCTTGCTCATGCCACTGCTGGCAGGAGCGCCTCAACTCGTTGGAGCTCTATAGAGCCCCTCCAGAAGGCATGGTTGGCCTACTTTTTCAAGTTCGCCATATGTCTTGGAAGAGGTGGGAGTAACCGCACTTTACCCCACCGCACTCGACCTGCCAATTAACTGCGGTGCGTCGATTTAGAGTATTGGGTGGCCAGAGATGGGGGGGATTTCAGAAACTTGTCCTAGGTGATCGAACCGGTGATCTCTGGATTGCAACTTAAGTATGCTTACCAACAGACCACGACCGCATCCCTCCTTACTAAGTAATTCATCTTGGTGACAGTGGTGCACACCTGTAATCTTGCTTTCCAGGAGGTACAGCAAAATGTAGACTAATCTCCAACTATTCCATCTATATGGGGTAGAGTTACCCCTCGCACATGTCGGTTGTCTCGGGGTGGTCCGGTGCCCTCCCACACGTATGAACGCTCATTGCTTGGAAGAACTTGCGCATATATTAAGAACCGCAGACTTTGGGTAATTGTTGGCCATCTGTCTGCTTGCTGCCTTCCCGCTCGTCTGCAATCCTTTATTATCTCTTCGATTGTGCGCGGTGAAAGATGACTTTGTCACATTTCAAATACCGCTTTGCGCTGTCACCTTGGGATGTAATGCATGGGAGGTGCGGTATAAACAACAGAGACGACGAGGATGATCTCACCTTCTTGCCGGGCCCAGCAGGGAAGTATTTGATTTTCGGGTAGCCCGGGATGTGCACGGCGGCCACTTCGTTTTTCTCGGCGTCCATCTTGGCGATGACAATGTTGTCGTGGTCCTTGTACTGGACTCCGAGCTGCTCCCACACGGGCGCCAGCTTCTTGCAGTGATCACACCAGGAGGCATCTACGGCACGGGCAGCACCAGCGCCGTGGCGGCGCGACGTTAACTCCCTCGCCTCGAATGCAGGTCATGGGTTCGAACCCTACCCCAACACCTGTTTTATATTTGGAGTTTGCGTGTCTCTCTCCCCGTGGTCGCGTCGATCTTTATCCGGGTCCTCTTGTTTTTTTCCTTCCACATTTAGAAATATGCGTTTTGAGTATTTGGCTGCTATAACTTTCTACATGATAAGCCACTTCGTTGAGATATCACTTATAGCCAGGTCACTGCTGAAAAAGAGCTATATAACTCAGTGAGCCTTACCTGATAAAAAAAAAATAGTTAAGTTTCGGTGAGAGCCGACCCCACAACTCCAAGGTCAACATCTCTCTAGAGTAAACATTGTTGCCACGACTGTGTTATACTGGTTTAATAGTTGTTAGGTATCATCAGCACGGTACAGCCATTTTCTGTAGCTGCTGCTTTGTCCATGTGAACAAACCCTCCATGGTCACTGTGGGGACAGTTTTGCACTACCAAACTATATGAACACCCTTGCAAACAAGAATTTATATCTCAAGGAATTTCCCAGGTGAAATGTTTTAAGGAGATAAAACCAAAGCAACTTTTGCTACAAATAGGATTTTTGTGCAAATAATTATTGCTCATTTTTTTCCAGCCTCCATGCACTTTTTTCTGCCCAATGAGGTTCTTATCATTTAAATTAAGGATTGGAATTGATTGAAACATACTCTTTGGTTCTTTTGGTAAAGTCACATAGGTATAAAATAAAATAAATAGAAACAGTAGGGCGTTAGGAGCCGAGATGCCCATGTAGCTTAAGTGCTGATGCTGGTGTTCCCACCTATGATGTTATAAATACATAAATATATTGATTAATGTAATTTCGTGGCGTTCATGCAAATTTTATCTAACAGTTGCTGAGGAACCACAGACAAGCTGTAAGGCTTGTCCGGTCATCCTCGCAGCAGCAGCAGCAGCTTTGGCTAACCATTGAATAAAGACGGTCACTGCATCGCGTGCTTTCAGATGCACTTCTGCGGCCGTCTGGAAAGCTCTTCCTTACAATATTATAAAGACACTGGAGATAGGCACTTTAAATCACAAAATTGGAAACTCAATTCTGATGCTAAGCACGGCTTTGGGAGGTCTTCATTCATCAGTGGATAGTCATATGGCTGTACATTGTACAACTTTTTGCATATTAAAAAGAGGAACTTATATTGTCCATAAAGCTGCTGGTAATGTGCACTATTTTCCTTCTCTATTGGCATACACACAATCTCTTTTGTTCAAGCAGCCAGAATAAATGATATAATTAAGTTATTACTTAATCCAAAAGTGCCATTTCTTGTGACTCAGAATATGTGTATATATATACATCACGTGTAAAAGCAGTTGATGAGGCGAATGCGCTTCAGACTCACAGAATTCAACGAACACGTTTTTCGTTTCGTCAAACACGAATTCGTCGAAGTTTTTTCCAACCAGCACCTTGACCGGCCGCTTGTTCCAGTCCTTGGGGATTTCCTGCGATTTCGAGAAGGGCTGCGCGATGGCAGCAACACAACAGACGCACGCCGAGCACGTTCCGTTTGGCCGATCGCTACACCGTCACAACGTTCCCACGGCCCGTAAGCCTGCCTTAGAGGCTCTTCCCGCGCCTGCCATCAGTGATTGACAATATCCGAGTGGCAGGCCTGGAACACCTTGGTCCAATTACTTAGGGCGGACGAGTGAGCATGCCAGCGCGCGAGCGGAACGCGCTTCTGTGTAGGTCACCTATGACGCGTTCGGTGTGTCAGCTGTCGGGGGATAAAAATACGGGGATGAGCGGGAGCCCCTGATGAGATGTAAACGTGGGGAAAAGGTCGACAGTCTCCAAAGCACCAGAGCTAGACGGCTTAAATCGATCAACTCCAGACCTTTGAACTCTTTGTGCTCGGTTTGGTAAAATATTTCTGAAAGTCCTCAGCTGGCAATCATGATAAATGGCATCTGAAATGTTGAGAAGAAAAGGTGCAGCCCTGCAAGTGCTTACTCACGCCACTCTCTCAAGTGTCTTAAATCCCTCCTCCCTCCAATTCTCTCCACCCAGCGGTATAAACGCCGTTAGTCGATCGGCAGGTCGCGTACATGACGATAAACCACTTTGTTGAGCTATCATTTGTGGCCAGGTCGCTTCTAAAAGAGACACTAATAGCTCAGTGGGTTTTGCCTGTTGTAACTTTCTGACCCGCCCCTCCCCGACATCTGTGAAAAAAAGCTTTATAGCTCATCGGATTCCTCCAGTATAAATAAAGATTCTGATTCTGAAAGTGTGGGTACTCCCACCTCTTCCACGATGTCTGACCAACGTGAAACATTTGGCCAAACACCCTCTGGAAGGAGCCTCTCTATAACCGACTCTAATGGAGGCCCTTCTGCCAGCGCTACAGTGAACGAGCAATTGCAGGGCTTCGCCTTTACCCTTGCGAATACATTCTAAGTCAGTGGTTCTCAACATGTTTTGGTTACTGTACCCCCTTGTTGAATTTTGTTGCAACCGAGTACCCCGACCCAACATGGTTCTGAGAAATAAAAGTATGAATAATGTACGTAAATATTTTACCCAATTGTCCATTTTGTGAGGTATCCTAACTAGCTAGTAACTGCTAGTAACTGCAAGCGAATACAACAAAATTCAATGGATGCTCTGCATGCATGACATAATTTGTTCGCGCTCACTGGTTACTCTTGGAAACCACATTGTGTATGATCAATGCGTTTAGAAAGGTATTTTATATCGTTATAGGTCACTATATGAATTTAAATGCTCTCGTAATTATTTTATATTGGTAGATGCATACACGATTACTCGCCAATGACTCTCACCTGGGATATAATTTCACACATTGATAAATCGCCTCACGTACCCCATGAGACATTGCCACGTACACCATGAGACATTGCCACGTACCCCATGAGACATTGCCACGTACCCCATGAGACATTGCCACGTACCCCATGAGACATTGCCACGTACCCCATTGAGACATTGCCACGTACCCCATGAGACATTGCCACGTACCCCATGAGACATTGCCACGTACCCCATGAGACATTGCCACGTACCCCATGAGACATTGCCACGTACCCCCAGGGGTCCGCGTACCCCATGAGACATTGCCACGTACCCCATGAGACATTGCCACGTACCCCATGAAACATTGCCACGTACCCCCAGGGTTCCGCGTACCCCATGAGACATTGCCACGTACCCCATGAGACATTGCCACGTACCCCATGAGACATTGCCACGTACCCCATGAGACATTGCCACGTACCCCATGAGACATTGCCACGTACCCCCAGGGGTCCGCGTACCCCCAGCGCTCCGCCTCCGAACGCCCGAGAGGCTGTGTGGCACCGGCGCGGACTCACCTTGTTGTGCTCGTCCAAGTAGTCCTGGCAGAACGAGGTGATGTTGGCCGTGGTGAAGTCGCTAAAGGACGGCACGTGCTTCACCATGTCCTTGTTCACCTTGACCAGGCGGATCGCAGGCAGCCGCGCCCCGTCCGTCAGCTCAAACAGATCCAGCACGTTGTCGTTCTCCGGCACCGCGCTGTTCAGCAGCACAAACAGGATCTGTCCACAACACAAACCGGGAGGGGACTCTTAGAGCCGGCTGGGGCTATCCACATAGGTAAAGCAGGGGGGGCGGGGGGGGATATCTAATTATTCGCAAAATCCATTAGTCCTACCAATTATCAGCTCCATTACAAGACTAACGATAAAAAATAAAAATAAAACTATTTGCATTTATTTGGCATCTAAAAGCATTACAAGATGATGTATAGAACGATAGGATGTGGATATCCTGGGCAGAGGAGGTATATATTTAATGAATAGAGGGAACGCGACAGACAGGTGGAATAGAGGAAGGTCTTGAGGCTGGACTTGAACAGGAGCAGGGAGTCGAAAGCATGGATCGCTGTGGGGGGTGCAGTGCTTGCTGCTTCTCAACCAAATTAAAACTAAACTATTTGTTTTTATTTTACCAGGTAAGGCCCCACTGAGCTCTAAAGCTCTTTTTCAGAAGCGACCTGGCCACAAATGATAGCCCAACGAAGTGGTTTGTCACGTGAAAATGTGTTGCAGCCAAATACTCTAAACGCATGTTTCTAAATGTGGAGGGAAAAACTGGAGGATCCGGAGAAAAATTCACGCAACCACGGGGAGACATGCAAACTCCAAATATACAGACGTCAGGGTCGGAATAAAACCAGGCAAGGTAGTTAACATCTCACCACCGTGGCACCAAGGTGGAGAGATGGGTTTCACGTTTCTTCACGTGTATCGGTGCGTGTGACACAGCAATGCAGTTGTCTTTTGCTGACTTCTGAGTCTGTGCCTAGCAGTATTTCAATCAATCCGTCAATCTTTACTTTACGTGGCAACATCGCCCTCAATAAAGTAGGCATCAGTGCACATTATAATGGTTACAGGGGCATACAGCAACAAGAATAAAAACACGTTTCATTGTATTCGGCAGCTCTGTTGAGAAAGAGCGAACTGACGAGGAGCGGAGGCTGACGTGCCACGCTTCCACGCGGCTATGGACTTGCCTTTCCTCTGAAGGGAGGAGCAGCCGCCTTGAACTGCTCAAAGAGCTCAGGGAATCCTTCTGAGGAAGCGTTGGCGAACAGCAGGATGTGCACATTCACCAGCCCGCTGAAGAGCAGCGGGAACGTCTGCACCGTGCACCCACACAAGCATTCACACCCATGGACTACTGCAGTATGGGACTTAAAAATAGATAAGGGTGCAGCTCTGAAATGTCTTGCTCGTGCCACTGCTGGCAGAAGGACCTCCGCTAGCGGGTGTCTACCACGCACGGTGGCCAGATGTCTTGGAAGAGGTGGGAGTACCCACACTTTACCTCACCACACGCGACCTATTGGTCGACTAACTGGTGTACCCATCTCTACTGTACTGCTGGGTAGACACTGGGCAGAGATTGGGGGGAGGGGGGCTAGGCAAGACAGCGGATTTAAGAATCCTGCTTTTTGTTTCAACTGCCATGACGGAAGTTCAAATCGATCGGGTTATCTCTGCATTGCAAGCCCAGTGTGTGAACCGTTGCACCACAGCAGCATCCATCCCATGTAAAACTCTTTTTGTTTATTTCTCAGGATTGGGATTTATCCTAATGAAACGTTGAGTCAAATTTTATAGGATGGGTTGTCGTGGAGTTATTGGTGCCTGGACTGAGACCATTAACTCCCTATACCTGAGCACCCAGTTTAATTATAGGTAGCTGCCCGAATTTCAAGTTATGATATCAGCAGTGCTGGCTCAGTGCTATGACCCCTGGGTCACCAGCCCTTCTTGGATAATATCACAAATTTGTGATCGAGTAAAGAAAAAACATCTTCAGTAAAGTGAAATTAACAAAATAATGATTCGTACCCCCCCTCCCCCCCCCCTTAGCAAAGAAACACAGTGGGCCCACGCCTGTGAGGAACATGTTCGTATTATTTGCTATTTGCGCCAACCGACGAAACTCAAGTGCTTGTGACGCGACGAACGCGGATGCCGGGCAGTCACGGCACCTCGTCCGAGTAGGTGACGACGGACGGGAGCTCTTGCAGCTGAACAAAGTGCACCAGCTTCTCCCGCTCCACCTGCTCCGTGAAGACCACCTGGCCCTCGTCAAACTGTCGGCAAACCGACCACGGGGGGCGGGGGGTGAGGGAGTCGCTCAACAACAACAGGAAACGACAGTCGTGGGGGGGGGGGGGGGGGGCACCACGGCTACCCACAACGCATTGCGTCATCACCAAAGCAGCCGGAAAGCGAGACGCGAACGGGCGGTGAGGGACTAAACCGCGGAGAAGATGCGGTTCAGACCTCACTGAGGGCCGATCATCATCATGACCTCACTGAGGGCCGAACATCATAATCATCATGACCTCACTGAGGACCGATTATCATCATGACCTCACTGAGGGCCGATCATCATCATCATGACCTCACTGAGGGCCGACCATCATCATCATCATGACCTCACTGAGGGCCGACCATCATCATCATGACCTCACTAAGGGCCGATCATCATCAAGACCTCACTGAGGGCCGAACAACGCTTTCAAATACCCAGTGCCGAATTTCGGAGCCGGAAGGTCCGGAATATTGACCTGGGCATTATTTTGGCACGCCGCATCCATTCATAGGATTATAGGGAACAATAATATAGTTACTATGGAGTGGTATTACCTTATGACAATAATCGCTGCTCACAGCCAGCCCAGCAATGTTCCAGAAAATATCGAGTGAGACATTAAGCCCTGCAAATACCCTTTGGTGTGCAACCACACATTAATACTCACCTCATGCTGAGCATCCCTTCCTTACAAGCTCTTGCCAGGTACTACTAGAGGCATCGTGAGGAGAAGATGCCTACTTGATTTGAAGCTTTCGTGACTGCAGGAATCAATACTCTTTGGTTCTTTCGGTAAAGTCACGGAGGTAGAAAATAAAATATATCACTGATTTATTTTATACTTAGGTGACTTTACCGAAAGAACCAAAGAGTAAAGATGCCTACTGCTCGACTGTTACTGGCTTCTACCTTGCCCTATGTATGTATATATAACTTATTCTTTGGATCTTTCGGTAAAGTCTCGTAGATAGGTTCAAAGAAAATAAGAAAAAACTACGACGTATTGATCGCAACACAAGCGGTCGTCATCAGGAAAAGGGAGTTAGCTTCTAAAAGCAAACTGTTTATAAAGGTTTAAATTGGGCATAGCCCAAATGTCAGCAGCATTGGTGGGGCAGCTAATGTTAATGTAGGTGGTGGGCGGTGACTGCGACGGTGGTGGGTTTCCACCAATTAAAGGGCTGCCAGTTAAAAAATTAGCATGTTAATGTGAGAGATTAGCATGTTAATGTGAGATTGGTGAGCGGCCTCCACGGCGAGCGTGCTGAGGTGGCTATATTAATGTGAGAGATTAGCATGTTAATGTGAGAGATTAGCATGTTAATGTGAGAGATTAGCATGTTAATGTGAGAGATTAGCATGTTAATGTGAGAGATGAGCATGTTAATGGAGTACGTAGAGCCGCAACCTCGAGGTCGGCGCGAGAAGGTGGCTGTGTAAGTGTGAGAAATGTAACCTGTTATTGTGAAATCGGAGAGCTGAAAATAACAACTAATATCGGAAGGTGGTAGGATGGGATCATCACAGCCAGTTATGAATTAAACTGGTTGATAACGTCCTTCAAATGTTTGCTTAGTTTGTACCCATCTTCTCGGTTGAAATTGTGTCTGTGTCTGTATATATGGATAGCTTCATGAAATAATCTCTGTTCATAGCCAGTGGGTTTGCAAAGTACCTTCGTCTTTGAGAAATCAATTTTGTGTGAGCCCACCGCATTAAAACAATGATCAGCCACGGCCGACGTATTGTCCGACCATGTTTCAGATCTGCCTTATATCCACTAGCACGGTCTGAGACATGCCGCTTAGTTTCCCCAATGTAACTACTGCCGCAGACACAGCTTAGTTTGTAGACGCTGGGGTATTGCATGTCAGGGATCACATCCTTCACAGATGGGATCAGATCACAAACTTTATGTATTGTGTTAAATGGAACCTAGGTCTTGTGTTTGCTCAAGATTTTGTAAATCTTTTTGGTGACCCCTGCTATGTATGGCAAGGTGATGGTTTTGATTGGTCCTCAGATTGTTCTTTCCAAACGGATGGGGTGATAGCTTTACGGATTGTGTAGTCTGAATATCCATTCATCTTGAGAGCTTGGTGTACATGTTCCAGTTTACTGGCTAGGTGATGATGGTCGGAAATACATTGAGCTCTATGGTGTAGAGTTTTGATGAGGGAATTCTTCCTGGATGGATGGAAGTGTTCGTCAGGTTTAAGATAGGCATCTGTATGGGTGGCTTTCCTGTAGACAGTGTCCCATTGAGCCATCTGGACTTTTTGATTAAAACATCCAAGAATGGTAGCTTGCTATCCTTTTCTACTTCAATGGTGAATTTGATGGCTGGGTGTATGGAATTGATGTGGTTGAGGAATTGGTTCAGAGCTGGTCGGCCATGTGGCCAGATGAGGAACGTGTCATCTACGTACTACTTCCAAAAGGACGGACGTAAAGTGGATGCCTGAATGGCAGCTGTCTCATATTTCTCCATGAAAACATTGGCTACAACTGGAGATAAGGGAGAACCCATTGGGGTACCTTCAACTTGTTTGTAGAATGTTTCCATTCCAGGTGAAGCAAGTGTTGGTGAGACAATGTCTCACCAGGGCCGGTACATCAGCATTCAGTCCTTGTTGGACCAAATCTTCAATGATTGCAATGGTGTCAGGCACAGAAACTTTGGTAAACAAAGAGACTACATCGAAACTAACGAGCAAATCACCTGGAGATAGTGAGATGTCCTTAATTAACGATACCAAGTGAGCAGAGTT
The DNA here is from genome assembly GCF_048934315.1 of Petromyzon marinus. Classification (NCBI taxonomy): domain Eukaryota; kingdom Metazoa; phylum Chordata; class Hyperoartia; order Petromyzontiformes; family Petromyzontidae; genus Petromyzon; species Petromyzon marinus. Next base: position 791,842 of record NC_133716.1, on the reverse strand, counting down.
AAGTACAGCTTACCAGTGAATAGATGTAAGGTCTCAGACAGAAATCAGGCCAGTTTGTCGGTGGGTGAGTCAATGGTGGAGACGATAGGACGAATGGGTGTAGCTTCTGTATGGATTTTTGGTAAGCCATACAATCTGGGTGGTCTAGCAGCAGAGGGTTTTAAGGAAAATCGCTTGGTTGGTTCGATTAAAGATGTCGAATCGGTGATGATATTGTTGGTGTTCGTAAGGAGGCTGTTGGTGGGATCTCTTTTAAATTTGTATAGCTACCATCATTAAGTAGGTCCTAAATTTGTTATTGTATGTGGTTTTGTCCATGATGACTGTGGCATTGCCCTTGTCGGCTGAGAGGATGACGATGTTATCTCTCTTTTTTAATTGAGAAAGCTCAAAGCGCTCATCCTTACTGATGTTGCTAATTGGTGTCTGAGCATTTTTGAGGATTGCAGCGAATTCCAATCTTGCCACGACTGCAGTAATGTGTCCCAAACCTTTAAGGGCTACGTCAACCTGGGCAATGATATCATCAATTGGGATGCGCTTAGGGGTGACTGAGAAATTCAACCCTTAAGCTAGAACCGATTTTAGGCTGTCGGAAATTAGACCATTACTCTGACTGATAACAATCTTGTCACCGTCTAACTTTTTAACGTGTGGATCTGGCTTCTTCTTGGAAAAGAGGTTGAATTTGGAAATCAGGTTATCTTTGCATTTATCTGACATTGAGGCGGCTGAACTTCCTATGTAGAACTTCTTTCGCACCGTACGTAGCCAACCGTGCTAATCGAAAGGTGCTTCTGTCGTTTCCTAAAAATAGCTCATTGTTCACCTTCTTGAAGAGCACAATGGAGTCACTTGAGACGCCGTATTTCGCGAAAACCTCTTCGCTTGACGTGACACCGAAGGGCACCTCATCATATGTGTCGGCGATCTCCAAGAAGGTCTTCAGGTCGCGGCTCTCCGTATCCTGCACAGGGAGGGGACGTGAGTTAATAGCCTGCACCTCCGATTAAGATGGTTGGCTACGTATGGTGCAAAAGAAGCTCAACATACACACCTACAAATGGCACCCTCGGCAGTATCACCACCACTCGCAGTTCAGGCTTTTGATGAGAGCCGGGATCTCCGATTATTTGCGAAATCGATTACTCAACAGATTGTCGGTTCTATTACCCGGCTAATAAGACAATACAAAAATAATAGGGGGAAAAAATGCAAGTTTCAACTTCTTTCCTATGTGTGCCGCTGGACGGGAGGTGATGGGCGTGGCTTGGTGATGTAATCGGCATTAACATCCGCGTCACGGCAGGAGTGGCTTTTGGGGTTGCCCGCCTTTGGGATGGACCCAAGCAATCAACCACCAAAAAAAGTCATCCATTATAATTTTTAATTGCTAAATTGACTTAATTGTCCAAACGCTAATTTCGAGTAATTTGATTGGTCACTTGTCCTTCAGTTAACAAAGAGAGAAACCATTGGGATGCATTACGTCTTTTGCAATCGTGTTTTTGTAAATTGTATTGACAAAGGAAGAGCGCTCTTAATTTATCAATAGATTTTTGGGGCAACCTTTAGAGCCAGTCATGTGCAGTGGCTGCAGGCCAGGCAAGGCAATGGAGATCCACCTCAGGTTTCCAGCCAAGAAATCCATGCAGCTTCGTGGGAGCACAGCCTTTATGTTTGGGTTGCTAGGTCATGCATTGTGAGCGGTATACTCTGTGTTGTGTACACTGTGCTGTGTACTGTGTGTTGCGTATGCTTCACTGTGTACTGTGTTTTGCGTGCTCTGTTGTGTACTATGCACTGCGTACTCTGTGCTGTGTACTGTGTTGCGTACGCTTCACTGTGTACTATGCGGTGAGTACTGTGTGTTGTGTGCGCGTCACTTTGTACTGTGTTGCGTGCTGTGTTGCGTACTCTGTTGTGTACTATGCACTGTGTACTGTGTGTTGCGTGCTGCGCTGTGCACTGTGACAGGTGCCGTGTGCCGCTCGCTGTGCACGATCAGTCCTCCTCCTTCTGCTCGCCTTGAAGAACCCCAGAAGCACGAGGCTGTCGGAGTCGACGAAGGCCTGGGCCTCCGCCGTGGTGGCCACAGTCACGGCTGGGGGCCCCGCTCGCCTCGTCGCCCACTTGGCCAGGGCCTCCGCTTCCCACAGGCCTGGCCCATCGCATCCACCACACGCGCCGCGCACACCGCAAGTTGCTAATCCCAAACCACGCTCGCAAGAGAGGATTTTAGTCTGGGTGCTCCCAACCTGCTCCTAAAAAAATAGACATTCAAAGCTTGAAATTGAGTGAAGAATGTTGTGTTGAACATTATATATCCCCTGACATGATTCGTAGTAGTAGACCCTTATTTGCAGGCATTAAGGTCCAATTATTGCCAAATTCAAAAACTGCACCGCAAATTACTCTATGAACTGATACATAGCAATCATTGCCCCCACTGTCATTCTTGCAAATGAGACGATCCTAGCCTCTTGATGTCTCAGCTGGTTAAGCAAATAAACGTGGAGTACACCAGGCTGAGACTACCATCATCTCGCTACACTCGAGACGCCGGTTTAAACGATTACCGGCAAAATCACAATAGCGGCAGCTCAGCGCCCTCACACTGGAGCTACCCAGCCATCCCTAAAGGTTTTATTTTTTATACCCAAAAAGATTACAAAAATAGTTTTGTTTTTTCTGGCAGGTTGCCAAGAGTCGAGTGAAGTCTGTCATCAGTATTATCAAGCGCCGGTCATTGTCATTATGGGGCCGATTTGTAATCCAGCAATTTGAAGGCATAGGTTGGTGGCTCACGCAGAATCCGTTGGGCTGTAAAGTGGACAGAAAATTGCAGTGCAGCATGAGGGTTCATGACCCCATGCGTGCGAACCTCTTGAGTGTTATTCTCTCGTACGCGTGCGTTTCCTGGAGCAACTCGACTTTTCTTCCACATAAAAACCACTGCTTAAAAATGAATTGGCCGCAGATCCCAATGCAGGGCATAAATTTGAAATCAAGTTAGGCTTTTCTGGATAAGCAAAGGACAGTGATATTATTAATCTTGATTTGAAGCTTTCTTGACTCTTTGGTTATTTCGGTAAAGTCACGTAGGTAGAAAAAATAATAGATGACAACGTTTCGATCGCAATGCAAGCAATCGTCATCAGGCGGAAGAAAGAGGAAGCTGCTGATGCTGGCTGCTTTTAAAGGTTAGAGATGGGCGTAGCCCCAGTCATAAACGAAGAGGTGGGGGGGGGGGGGCTAGTGATGTTAAAGTGAGAAATTTGCATGTAAATGTACTGTGTAAATGTGATTAGCAAGTCAATGAAGGCGTGCTGCAATCAGTTGGTACACGCTGATACAGTAATGTGATTACAAAACTGAGAACGAAGGGATGTAGTACAACCATAATGAGTAGTTACTGCATTAAGTAATATGGTTACAGTAATTATGCTGTGCGTGTAACTCACTCCCCAACGCTGCCTGTGGGTGGCTGCATGAAATGTGAGTGCAGTGAGAAGTGACGATGACATTTATGAAGTGTTTATTCAGGTAGTAGATTCATAAAAAATAGGTTAAATATTGTTTTTATATAAGGAAAGTAATTCGGTATTAAGACTTATTTATTTTCAATGATGAATAAATAATCTATTTCTTTAAGTATTGATATATCCACATTTGTATTGGGAAACCCTCCACCACCCGACATAGCCAAAACTAATTAAATAGTCACATTTACTACCAATTAATGCTCCGTCTATTATTTCTTCAGCGTGAAGTCTTTTTTCACGTGGGTAGAAGCAGGACTGCTTGGAGAAACCCCACACCAGTGAGGGGAGAATCCTGAAACTTTATAAAGGCAGGCCACAAATAACAAAGTCTGAACACGGTTCTACATAGGAAACCAAATAAATATATATAGCAGAAACATGCATTTAGAATATTTTGGCTGCTATACATTTCCATGCAATGAGCCACTTTGTTGAGCTATCATTTGTGGCCAGCTCTCTTCTGAAAAAGAGCTTCATAGTTCAGTGAGTCTTACCTGGTAAAATACAAAAATAGTAAAAAAAAGTTATAATAGGCAACGTTTGGGACAATAGTTTTTCTTCACAGTCCAGAGAGGTTGAGTGGCGACTGGGCTACACACCATGGGCTCCTGAGCCCCCTCCTAAAGGTACCGCCTCTGTTTTCCAGTCCCTTCATGCACCATCCCTGCATGGTCCACCAATCCCACTGTGTGCATCATCGTAGTCACCACACCCGACATTTGGAAATGGGACATGAACACCTCGTGGGCGGCGGGGTCTATTTGATTGCATCAAGAAAAACATGGTAAAAAGGTCGTTGTGGCGTATCAATGAACCCCACCTGCCCGTAAGCATGACACACGGTGTGAAGGTCTGTGGAGATGAGGTGGCAGACGGAACGAAAAAAATGATACATCGCAAATTTTGTCATCTTCTTTGGGCTTTTGTTGTGAGATGTGAGATAGTCGATCTGAGAGCGGAGTTTGTGCGGAGATGAGGAGCGCGCGTTCCCAGATCGAGTTACACGTGACGCCAGCTCTGCTCAGCATCACGTGACGTTTGCGTCTGCGTCCTAATCTGCTGTTGTGCTGGTAGCGTGCTTACAGTCGTGGTGGCGTGGCTACTGGGGCTGCTGTACTTGTAATCTGGAGTGTTCATGCCCACACGCATGTCGTGACGCACGAACTGTGAACGTCAGACGTGACTGAAAACGCCCAGAAATTGTTCTCGTGTTATTAATTTTTATTATAAAATGTTCCCCCTTGTACGCCACAAAGTCGCTCGTAAACATAGGGGCGGATAAATACATTGTCAATGGGTAGTCAAATGAAGGGAAAATTGTCCAGACTTGTAAAACCCACAGTGGTAATCTTTACATTTATGCTTGCTTAAATGCCTAAGTATGTCAAAACGCCTCACGTCAAATGTCATCTCCAACATTTGACGGAAACACCCAGTGGCAGCTGTCCCTGCGTGGCAGATGGTGACTCAACACAAGCCTGCAAGTGGCCATTAGTCTGCAAGTAGGGGGTCCACGATTGCTATTAATGAGACCATTTAATTATTGTTATCATCACGATCATCAACCATGATCTACCCATTGCAGGATGAAGGCCTGCCGCCAGTGTCTTTCACAGGCCCTGCAATGCAACAATCCACCTAACCCTTAATACAGAGCTTTATTGCAAGAAATGTGAACCAAATTAATCAATCTGAGGGTTCACCAGCATGCCACAGTCATTTGTGTGATCGCCAAAGTGCAAAGTGTCCAAATAAGCCCTGCTATTCTACTCACACGGTACAGCATCCTTGTATGTATGGATGTTGAACTTCTTTCGCACTCGAAGTAGCCAACCATGCAAAGTGCGGGGGAAGAACAAACTAAACACAAAAAGCAGTTCTAAAGAAATTAGTTTTCAATCTAGGTGATTTAAAAGTGCATAGCTCCAGTGGCTTCATAATTTCGGAAGAAAGAGCGTTCCAGACGGCCGCAGAAGCGCATCTGAAAGCACCGCAATGCGGTGACCACCGCCTTTGTTCAACGGACAGCCAAAGCCGCCACTGCGAGGATGACCACAGTGGTGAGGGTTTATGCTCTCTGACGAGTTACTATTTTACCATTTATTATTTTACCTGTTCAGGCCCACTGAGCTATATAGCTCTTTTTCAGATGGGACCTGGCCACAAATGATAGCCTAATTAAGTTGTTTTCGTGTGGAAATTTATAGTAGCAGCCAAACACTCTAAATGCTTGTTTCCAAATGTGGAGGGAAAAACCGGAGGACCCAGACAAAAATCTAAGTGACCACGGAGAGAACATGCCAACTCCAAATATACAGGTCTTAGGGTTGGGATCAAACCCCTGACCTCCTGCATACTAGGCGAGGTAGTTAACTGCCACCGAGGCACCCAGCTCACGACGACCCATCCTGCCATGGAAAAAATGAGGACAATCGTTGCATCGCTCCCTCTCGATCGTCTCTCCCTTGCGATAGTCGCCCATTGTGTGCCTGTTCGAGATCTGACGGCTAATTCAAAGTGCCCGCAGTGCGCTCCCAGCTTGCGCCGCCTCTATCACCGATGAACAAGTCTCGGCTGTCAGTCATCGCTGGCGAGTGCAGGCTCCGACGAGAAATAACAATGAGAAAATCAAGGAGGTGCCATGTTTCACATTTATCACTGTCAGCCTTGTACGAAAGTTTAAAAATGTTATCGTGCTGGTCTTGTTTTCACGATCGTTTTCGCGATTGAATCGTTGGTTATCTTTAGCTCGGAACTTCAATTTGCACTGAATATTTTCCTGGTCGCTGGTAGACTGCAGTAGAAATGTAATTAGTGATCCACAGTCATGGTAAATGGTACACTGGATGCGGTGTGCCAGTTTGCTAAATATTATCCAGGCCAGTAACCCAGATAGACGCAGCTGAAATGAAGCATGTCCCTGGCCATTTGTGAAGCCTCATTGTGGGGGTGACGGTGACTGACTCTTGACTTGATTGGAGATTCAGTGGGGGGAATGGAGCATGAGAGCTTTTCCCCAAAAGGAGTTTGTGAGGAACTTTATTAATTAGCGACGTTTGGCTAAGTACAGTGCGAACGAAGTTCAACATACATAAATGCATACACCACCAAATTTAGAAATCTTGCATACGTTAGTCTCATATTGTAGATGTTATGTTTTAGACATTACTAAGGTTCAAAGTTATCCTTTTTAATTCGTGCGCTATGAATCTAGCAATCTGAGTTTGATTCCCGGTCATGCCTAACATCAGTTGCAAGTGAGATATGAACCGGTTCTGGGTCCCCCTCGCTTCACCAACTGTCACTGACCAGTGCGGTGAAGTATGGTCAAGCAACCCAAAAGGCAGACGTGTGGAGGAGGCCTTCATAGGCAGGTCGCCGGGTTCAGAGCACAGCGCGCTACGCAGCGCGCTACAATTCCACCCAAGAAAACCTAAGATAACGCCATCGGTTTGGCCCTTGTGTGTATTTGTGTGCAGCGCACAAGAACGAGGCTCGGCGTGACCACGCGCCGTCACGTCGTGCGCATGGGAAGCCGTGGCGGCGGCGGTGGAGTGGCGGCGCTCACCGTGGTAGTGCCGGGGCTTGGCGCGGGAGCCTGGATCGAAGAGCAGGAAGTCGGGGTAGTGGGAGACGTCGAACTCGGTGGCGAGGGTTGCGTGCGTCTCCCCGTCCAGCGAGCCGAGCCGCACCGGAGCGCCGCGCTCCCGGAGGAGCTCGACGGTCCGGGCAAGCTTGGGCGGCAACTCGGAGCACTGCTCGCAAGAGCCGGACACTGCTCGTGCCGAGACAGGGGTGGGACAGCAGGGGTTCAGATGCAACTGTTGTGTTACTCAAGTCCGGCAGGGTACACATGGGTAAAGACAGGTGCGTGTGTATGTGTAGTGCCGTGAATTCACTCGGACGACAACCGCCTTTCTTCCACCGTCACTTTTATTTCCATCGTTCCGCACACACACACACTATATATAATTTCACACACACACACTATATATAATTTCATACACACACACACTATATAATTTCTCCTCTCCGCGCTCCGCCAACTCGAACACTCGAATTCCCCTCAGCACCGTCCGCTCATACTCCTTGTCTTCCCACACAGTCTCTTCTTCACTCCCCCCACACACAGTGGTTCTCTCTCTATCTCCTCACACGCAGTGACTTATCTATCTCCGCACACACAGTGACTTGTCTATCTCTTCACACACAGTGACTCGTCTATCTCTTCACACACAGTGACTTGTCTATCTCTAACTCTCCCTGTACCTATCTCTCCCGTAACTACCACTCTGCTAACGCTAACTCTCCCTATCGCTATTTACTGTCCTTTGGGTTTGGCTCTCAATCTATTCTTCCCTAACATATGCCGGCTCTCCTCATCGCATCTCTCGTTGCTCTCTCCACCTCTCGCCAACAACTCCCCAACAACAACTCAACTCCCCGTCCAAATCACCTAGCGTTTTATCCCCTTTCCAATCAGCCTTAATTAATTGCCACGTGTCTCGCTGGCATTTTTCCACCAGCTCGCACCTGTCCAACGGTCCAGACTTCGTGACGCCGCCACTTAACGCTAACAGCCTCTCGACCAATCACAGCCCTCGTGCCATGACTCCCTTAATTACTTTGATTTGTTCACGCCACCCGTGACTTCACCACCTGCTCGACCTTATGTGACCCACACTGTTTGTATGTCTGTATGTACTGTATATGGCCAATTTACCCATGCGTATCTTTTACTCCACTACATCTGTATGGACGTTGAATTACTTTCGCATCGTACGTAGTCAACCGCGCTAATTGGAGGTGTGAGGGGAAGGACAATAAACTAAACACAAAGCAGTTCTGAAGAAAGGAGTTTTCAATCTAGATGATTTAAAAGTGCATAGCTCCAGTGGCGTCCTAATATTGGAAGGAAGAGCGTAACGCATCTGAAAGCGCGCGATGCGGTGACCGTATTTGTTCGATGGCCAGCGAAAAGCAGCTGCGAGGATGACCGGGGTTCACGTGATGATGGTTTATGCTCCTTGACGAGATTCCAGTGTATCATCCTGTCCTGGTTTTACCAGGGTTGGCCTTGTTTTGAGGTAGCTGTCCATGGGAAATCTAAAAGTTATCCTTGATCATTAAATATTAGCAGTTCAGGCTTTTGTCAGTGACATGTAGTTCTCCCATCGTGTTAATGTGAGATATTCTGCCCATGACATGTCCCAGTTTTTTTTGTATGTATCTCAGAGGTGGTAGCACTACATATATATATCAATGGGCACTGATGCTGTTTACTTGCTGATAGATGAGGCGGGGTGAGACGCATCAGTTGTGTTACTCGTGTCCAGAATTTACACATGGACACGGCATTTACACAGAGGCACGTCCGTGGAGGGGGGGGGCAATGTCACTTTTAAGGTCTTCTTCGGACGGCTAGGGAAGCAGTTGCAGTTTTAATGCCGAGGTTTAGCGATCCATTCAACCGTTTCAGGTGAGGCAGAGTGAGTGGTCGCGATGCCACTGGGGAAGGATCTCTCAGGGCACGAGTTCAGCACGTAGGGCAATCATCGTCTGGCTTGGGTGGCCACAGTCTCCATTTGGGCTGCTCCTCACGCTCCACTTGTGGGGCAAGTGGCCGCACCTTCCCTGCCCTCAAGTGTTCGAGGGTTGTCCAAGTTTTCCGTGGAAGGCTGAACCCTGGGACTTTACTGCTCGGGTCAGCTACCAGGCTACGATCAGTGGTGGTTGCAGTGAGTACGACTTATCTACTTAGATATATTAATAAATGAATCTTAATAGTTATATCAGAGCCAATTGACACTAGAAAACCAGCACAGTGTACAACAAAATATCGTATAAAACACCATTTGAAACAGCAAAGTTAAGTATACATATTTTACGTAAAATGCGAATAATTAAACGTTAAATAGTTAAGTGGGTAAAAGCCCATTATGGGAACAGTGGCACGGTTGTTAGCGCACTGTGTTACAATCCTAACAAGTGATAGCTAAAAGCCCCAACTTCACCACTGCGCACTGACCAGCGTGGTGAAGTGAAACAACCCCCACGATGGAAACTGTGCAGTGGATTGAAAAATGGCTGCATCTATATCTCTACATCAACTCAAGCCTCCCGTAAATCACGTGACTTCTGTGTAGCCACCCCCACCGAATCCCTCCTCTCTCTACACCCCCTGTGAAAACAGACGCAAATCCACGCAGCTCACTTCTGCTCGCTCCTCCTCTCCCCTCTCTTTCCTCCTCCGTCTCCCATCACCACCAACACCTGGGCCCGGTCATTCCTCCTCCCCTTCCTGCACCGGCGCTCCTTCCTGAATCCTGCTGCTCATCTCGAGCCGTGCCCTCCATGTCCGTCTTTGGAAATTCCATTCCGGCATCATTTCCCGTTTTTTTTTTCATTTTCCATCTGTTATATCCTATTTATAATCCTATCATCGTGGTATTTCACACGTAGTGTTTATATACATTTAATTAAGAGCCCAATAAGATCAGAAGCGTATTTTTTCAAAGGAGATAGTGATTTATTCCAGTGTCTGAACAGAAAAAAATCAACCCAACATATTCATGATTACAGATTGGGCTGTCGGATCCACCACTCAGACGATACGAATATAAACGCCTTCAACATCACGTTACACGGTGTTCTGTCGTTCGCATCATGTGGTTATATTCTGCACGAATAATATGTTTGGCTTTTCCAGGTCTCCCTTGGGTGAAAGGCATTCAATCAAGAAAAATGAAATACGTTCAGAGTAAACATTGAACAGAAAATATATTGCTATAATTACCTAGAATACTTATAAAACACAATATAACTGTACCTGTAAATGTGTATCACTTGTGCAAACGTTTGCATTCACCATTGAGCCACGTTGCACAGAATCAGTGGTTAGATTCCTACCACAGTTGGACGGCGACTTTACGAAGAATTTCCTAAGTGTGCAGTTTGTCGTAAAATACATGTTTAAGATCTTGTGACGTAATTGACAAGAGTAAGTCCTTGTGTGCCAGGGGAGCAACATTCCCAGCTCAGACATGTCTCGAGCGAAATACTAAAAGGGGTGGAGCGGTGGCACAGTATTTAGCACACCACGCTCGAACCTGGGTGACCCGAGTTTGATTCCTGGAAATGACTAATATCGGTGACGAGCGTTATGTGAACCGGTTCTGAGCCCCCCACTTCTCCCAACCAGCACTGACCAGTGGAGTGAAGTATGGTCAATCAACCCCCCTTCCTACGAGCCACACGGTGCAGGGAGGTTGTCATCTGGCAGTGGATTCACCAAGGGCTGGACTAAGTTTAACACTTTCATAAATGTTGCCGTGGGACGATATCTTAGGGGGCTTCATTTCTCACTAGATATTTTCCATAACGCTGCAAGGCTGGCTTGGAGTAGGGATTACTGGCATAAGGCACTACGACTAGAATACAAAGTATGCCAATCCATGATAACGACAGTAACATTGAGTAGAGGAGTAGAATGGGGAAGTGGCGTCACGTGTGCTGTCCAGGGCGATGACGTGACGTCATGCGCTCGGGGCAGCAGAATGACGTCACGGCTCCTCAAAGAAAAAAGGGGAACCCCGTGACGTAAGCGGGGTCGTGGCTGGAGGGTAGAGTTGGAGAAGGGTGGAACGGGGAGCCAGGGGCAAGAGGGCAGGGATAGGGGAGAGCAGAGTGCCAGGCTAGACGTGGCTGTGCTCCTCAGTCGGCCGTGTTGGTTGATCCCACGGCCGGCACAGAGGAGACAGCACAGGGCAGCCGGCTGTGTCGGGACCTAGCCCGGGACCCCTAACCCCTGTGTATTAAAGATTTGTAATAAACCCTTGGCGGAAGCCCTTAACTTACCTTAGCCTCCGAGTGAGTCGTCGGGAACTTCTCAACAACTAGAATACAAAGTATGCCAATCCATGATAACGACAGTAACATTGTACATGAGTGTCGTGGTTGAGAACCTCCCTCTCCTCAAGTCCAAGCAGCGCTCCCCCCACCCCACACCCCCTCCTCCCTCTCCCCCTTGCCCCCCCCCCCCTTTCTTACCCATATAACCTCTTACCACGGCATCTCTCTCTCACACTTCAGCAAAAAACACATTTCCTTGCTGTGGTTTTCCCACCTGATGATTATTGCTTGTGTTGCAATCGAAACGTGATTTATTTTATTTTATACCTACGTGACTTTACCGAAAGAACCAAAGAGTATTCTATTCTATATTAATCGATATATATTCTAGCTTATTGTATCCTGCATTGCTATGTGTAATCTCCTGAACAAGTTTTATAAATATACATTATTAAAAATAAATATATATAATTTAGAAATAACACGCAAAAGAATTGCAAAGCACAGCGTTCCAGACTGTTCCGGCTGAAATGAAGCACTGGCGATCTCTGAAGGTGTTTTCACCTTGATAATAGCTACACGTAAACGGAGTTTAACACGGGCGTGTCATCTGAAGGTGTGTAAAGTTCGCTCATGTTTTTAAGCGCAAAAAAATGACATCGTACTTTTGTCCGTTTCTGCAGGCCGCAGGAACGCTCTGAACTTTAAAAAAATGATAGCGCGTAACAAAAAGCACGAGTGGCATATTTTACATTCTGGCAAAAAGATTTCCACAACAATGCATCGCCTTGAATAATCTGCAGGCCTCGATTTGACATTCTCACGTGTCATTGTTTTGGCAACACCTTGAAACAAAATTGCATAATAACACTGCTTAACAATTTGACTTATTCTATTAAACACACCGTGCTGTTATCAAAGTGTCCAAATGTGTGAAAACAAACGTGTTTGTGTGTGAACACATACAAACGTGCCACCTAAACGTAGACTAAACCAACGGATGATCATCGAGCACATATAAACGCAACGAGCAATGTCAGGCACACGTGGAGCCCTTTGTCAATCCACTGCTGGATGAGTGCAAGTCTGTACCATAACCTCGTTTAAAGGGTGGTGAGGGGGGGAGTGCAATAACCCATGGGGGGCAGGGGTGGGGGGCACGATGCAGTCAACATGAAGGAAACTTTAAACAAACGTTGCAACACTGACCAGAATGAGTCACGATACGATCTGCTTGTGTCTATCCTGCATTCTAGTTGTTCTTGCACAGTCGGCTACGTACGGTGCGAAAAAAATTCAACTTACATAACCTTCTGCTCAGTCCCCCCCCCCCTCCCACTGTGTATATGACGAACGCATGTCGACTATAAGAACGATTAAAATAGATCATTGGGGGCAAAAGAGAGAGGGGAAAACTTCCCAGCAGAACAAGGGCACCCATAGGGGGAGGGACAAGCGAGGAACAGAACTCATTCATCTGGGACAGCAATACGTGGCGTGGCCACAACATCGCATTTCCCCATTCCACTTGATGGTCATCGTGATATTGGTTCTCCATAACCTTTTATTTGTACCCGCATTTTAAATGTATAGTTTTATTATCTTTGCTGCATTTCCACTATGAATAAAGAGTTCACTTACAACTACATTTCAGTCAACATGAGCCTGCCTTCAGTCTTTATGAACGCTGCAACCAGAAATGCTTATAACGCCACGTTCTGTCAGTTATGAAGCCCTTTTTTCATCTGCGCACACCTTGTGCCGCACAGGGACAGCTGCCAACTAGGGGGTTTCCTGGGCTAAACTGCAGCGGGGCATTGGAATATTTGAGATGAGATGTAAGGTATTGGAGTTGCTACAAAGAGGCCGACACAGCTCAGCGACGAGGATCACTGTCGCGGCATTTTTTTGGAGCCAGCTCGGAGGTGCCACGTCTGCGCTGAGCCGCCTCGTGGGGTCCTGCCCACGTCTGGCTGTGAGAAATCAGCCAGGTGTTGTCCCGGTTATGACGAGCTGAGGTGTGTGTGTGCCTGTAACCGGCTGCGCAATGCTGTGTGGAAGCTACCTGGTCTGTCGCTCAGCACGAAGCGTCGGGTCTTCTCGGCCAGATGTCCTCCTTTCTCTATGCTTGTAAAACGTGAACCCTTCTAATGGAATATCTGCGCCGGTTAGAAACATTTAGGCTAGCATGCCTACGGTTCATCCTGGGTTTAACCAGGTTGGATTGTGTGAGGAGCTCACAAATCCTTGAAAGATCTGGACACATTCCCATCAGTGAGCTCCTCCGGCAGGCAAGGCTGCGTTTGCTGGGTGATGTAGCCTGCATGTACCAATTTGCTTCTGTTTGGCCGCATAGAGGGGGCTAAATGGGCACGACGTCGGCTGGAGAAGAGATGGACTGATGCGGTACAGGAGGATGTGGAAATGAATGGACCTTCTGACGACTGGTACCAGCAGTGTCAGGATCGGCCTCTGTGGAGGAGGCTCGTGAAGGACGCTACTGGGCAGGCAATTGGAGGCAGACGCTCACAACAACGAGCAGAGAACCGGGTGGCTAAAATGCAGCAAGTTGGCACAGTAGGGGGTACAGCTGGTGCATTTACCAGTCATCTCAGTCAGCCTAACCATGGTACCTGGGTCTGTCCCGAGGCCTCCTGTCAGCGAGCCGTCGACACTTCATGTGGCCTCAAAGTGCACCTGGCCTGGCACAGGCGCCGGAGGTGACATCACCGTCACTTAGTGGCGAATGGCGTGGGTATTGGTATTGGCAGTGGTGAGTGGTAGTGTAGCGCTTAGGGCACTGCCCTGCGAACTGGCCACCCGAGTTCGAATTCCGCTCACGGCCAACACCGGTGAGGATTATCTGAATCAGTCATGGGCCTCCCCTAGGTCGACTCATCCTCAAATGAGTACCTGGTGCAGTGTATAAATATAGCCACTAGGGAGACAAAGGCGGCCAAGCGTGGTGCTGGCCAGCCACCCCCTTGTATGCCATGCCGGCCTTCATAGGTCGTCGCTAACTGCTTGCCCCAACAGTCTATAAAGGTGATACGGGGCATCTTTGTCTTGTGTACCCATGCCCCTGTCTGCTTTATGGCCGGGGTGTCACCGATAAGCCATCGCTGCCGTTGCCGTTTCAGTAACCGTCGATCGTGGGGAGGAAGGTGTCACCCGTGAGTCCTAAAGGGGTTAATCCGGTGGCTTAAACCACCTTCCTGCTATGTCGTGGTCCCGTGCCCTCCCTACTGCAGCCCCCCACAACACAACCAAGGTCACAAAGGCCACACAATCCTCTATACTCCGCTTGTTCACTCAAAACAGCCTAATCAAGTATCAAGACTCTTGTTCAGGAGGAGGGTCCTGCCAAGATTTAGCAGGAGATGTTGAAATTGTGCGATCCCAATTGAGTAATCTGGAGGTAATCGTGCACACACGCATTGGGAAGTGGTATCGTGTGATTGTGGTTTCTTTGTTTGGCTTTCTTCGAGTAAATGCGGCATTAGGGTTGGGCAGGTGAGGGTTGATGCATCCAAAGTAAAAAAAAGTTTTTAATTCGCCGTGCTTTGTCAATGCAGCCACATAAAAGCCTATCCACACCGTGTAGGTCACAGTGTCAGTCACGTGCAATATGAACCCGTAATATTTTGACACAGCATGCGTGTCCTAAGATGTTTTGAAAGGTTGAAGGCTTTGTTTTAATGGTGCTGACATTAGCCGCCTCGAATGTTCGTGCACTGGCGGAATGGGTGACTGCACAACACCCCTCAAGTCATCAAAACCCCACACGCCCAGGCCAGCACTCATCAGCAACCCCGAATGTAACCTGTGGATCTATTTCACGAGATATCTCCTTACAGCCAGCACTCAGCCCTCCGATTAGCACGGTTGGCTACGTGCGGTGCGAAAGAAGTTCAACATACAGCCACAGATGTTGCAAGAGCGGGTCGGGTGACAGACATCCTCCACGCAAAACCGTGCAGTGTTTTTTGACATCTATAGCAACATCAGCAACTGAAATAATACTTTAAAAGTTTTATTTAACATAGGAAGGGGTGGGGGTGGGTGAGAGGGAGGGAAGCGGAAATTGGCGATCGTGTCGTGGGAAAAAGCGACATCTGTCTCAGTTTGACTTTAATGAAGTCTGTGTAAGTTTAACATTTCGCGACACTTGAAATCTGTAACGATACCAACCCCATCCCCCCCCCCCGAACAATATCACCCGGATTGTCCCTGATCCTATCAGTTCTCAGAAGCCAAGCGGAGATTGAGCCTGCACAGAACTGCTTAGATGGTTACCAGCTGGGGTTGTTGTGCAGCTGTGAGCGTGCATGGTGTGTGAGCAGTGGGCAATGGAGCAACATCCATTGCCTTGTATATATGTTGAACTTCGTTGAACTATAATTTGTGGCCAGGTCGCTTCTAAAAAACATAAGCTAATAGCTGAGTGCTTTTTACCTGGAAAGATTTTAAAAAATGTTTAGTTTTATTTGAAAATGTGTTTTAAGTGATTTGTTTACCTTTCTTATACTTTGCGCTTCTATTATGTTTTGTATTGTTTGTTGTAACGTCATGACCTGCCCCTACTGGACATCCGTGGAAAAGAGCTTGAAAGCTCATCGGATTCCTCCAGTATAAATCAAGATTTTTATTCTGAAGTTAAATGACACGGAATACGTCCGTGGGAATGGTGCTATGCTAAGTGCGGCGAGATACACGAATACGACTTCAAAGCGATGTAACATTCATGAGATGATGTCTGATTGAACAGTCACTCTGAGATCAAGGAGCCTGAAGGCAGCACAATGTGTACAATGGAAACCTGGTGTCAATCCAAGTGTGAACATCTCCAGCTGCTGCCTGCATTCACCCTTCAACTGCCAACAGTACAACTGTCGTCGCACGCGGTCTATTGATTTTATCAGGTGGAGCAGTGGGGTAGTGGTTACCGCACTGCATTTTATTCCGGCCACGTCTAACATCATCAGTGGTTAATTATATCTCAACCAGCCCTGCCCACCCCCCTCTCATTACCGCCTGCACTGACCAGCGCAGTGAAGTATAGTCAAACAGTACTTTGACACGGACTT
Source organism: Petromyzon marinus (assembly GCF_048934315.1). Classification (NCBI taxonomy): domain Eukaryota; kingdom Metazoa; phylum Chordata; class Hyperoartia; order Petromyzontiformes; family Petromyzontidae; genus Petromyzon; species Petromyzon marinus. Next base: position 775,359 of record NC_133716.1, on the reverse strand, counting down.
GGGGAGGCCTCCATCCAGCAATGGATTGACAAGGGGTAGCAGCACACATTGCCCGCTGATTTGACCAGGTCCCCCTTGTGAAACGTGCGTTGTCTCAATGGGTTGCAACCTTTTACTCTGACAGATTGATCGATGGAGAACAAATCAACATATAAATATGGATTGCCCCAGGGTCCTTCTTGAGGTGTTTGGCCAGCTTAATATCGTATTTTTATCTCACTTTATATCCTGGGTATATTTCAATTGTGCTATCGGTGTCATACCTTGAGACGGTAGACATTTAAATTCGGGAATTGTCTGCGACAGAATCACGGCCGAAGGAGCAACGTGGCATGGAGACGGCGTGATAAGATCAGTTTATGCGGAAGATTGAGATGGATTGTGACATTGCATTGGTGAATGGGATGACGTCCACATATCATACCCGATGATAACGATCATTATGACGGTACCGGTAATGGTGGTGGTTGTGATAATGATGATAATGATGGTGGTCGTGGTGATGATTGTAATGGTTGTGGTGGCGGTAGTGGTGGTTATAATGACAGTGTACTGATAATGATAATTTAATCTATAGCACAAAGCACTCACCAAACGCGACGAGGAGGTAATTGCCTTCACTCTCCAGCGCTTCGGAGAAGTTGTCTTGCGAGAGGATGAGGACGCCCTCCACCTCGGGGACGTGGGCCTTCACGTTCGCTCCGGCCGCCAGCAGCAGCAGGAGCAGCGACGCGAGTGACGAGGTGGTCATCTCTCAATCTCTCTCTCTCTGCAAGGGAAGGCTGGTGCCGCGAGTCTCGTGGTCGATCGATCCTCACGGTGCCTCCTGGTGCCGCAGGTGAAGGGTGACGTGAGCTAAGCGCGCGGAATAAATACTCATGGCCGGGCCGTTGTTTGCTCACCTTGGAGCTTCGTGGTGAGACGCCACTGGCTGAGAGGGGCAATTCACGAAACCTGGGTATGGTGACACGTGTCAGCAGCAGCAGTAGCCCAGTGTTTGTTTTAATATGTTCTCGAATTGTTTAGTGACAAGGGCCTGGGAACTGGGGCGGCATGGGCTTTCCGTGGAGGTGTGTGAGTGTGCGCATCAAAATGGATTTTGGCATAAAACTAATTTATTTTATTTACACAGAAAAAGCCTCGAGGCTCGAGACTTTTTGTCCAATTTCCCATTATTTTTTTGCCTTTTCTCTCCAATTCAAATATTTATATCGATATGGTGTCATCAGATGAAGAAAATTGCATTGCGCATTTTGCAGCTTTTTTTAAACGTGCATTTAGAGTATTTGGCTGCTATAAATGTCCACAAGATAAGCCACTTGTTTGAGCTGTCATTTGTGGCCAGGCCACTTCTGCAAAAGAACTATGTAGCTCAGTGGGATTTACCTGTTGAAATAAAAAATGGTTTATAGTAAAATTTTATAGCAAGCGGTACACCATCCTGTGTCAGTTAACATCCCAAGAATGATGTCACAGAACTACTTCTGAGGTCCCTTCAATTGGCATCTTTATCCATACTAGAGGCAGTTAAGGTCATACAAAGGTCTGAGAACTGGAATCTAGCCAAGTCAAGTGTAAAAAATAATTTAAATTATGGGGTTTTTGTTCAGTGCTGTCATTGATGGCCAGGCTATAATCATCAACTTACCACACTTGAGAACCCCGGATAATCACGGGTGGCTGAAGCCCGGGTTTTAATTCAGGATCTCAGTGGTGCCCGATCAATGTTGGGCCAACGTTGGTCCAACGGTTCCAACCACATTGCCAACATTGGCTGGATGTTGGCATGTTTACTGGGCTGCCCGATGTTGGATGAGAGCGGCTCATTGTGTTTATTGTGGATATAGATCTGCGGTGTCATCTTCAGGGGTTTCCCCTGACACCGTTTCACGTTCCCCGAACTCAATTATAACGCAATATGGTAGTGTCACAAAATCACAATTTACTGCCCTCGGTCGATCCACCGTTGGATGAAGGCCTCCACACGCCGCGTCGGTCGTGTGCTGTTGTTGGCCAGACTTCTCCACGCCAGTCAGTGCAGGTTGGTGAAGTCATCACTAGCCACTGACTTTATGATGGCCAGGAGTGGAACTCAGACTACCGGGTTTATAGAGCAGTGCGCTAACCACTCTGCCACTCTTCCTACCCACCCTCCACTCCCCTCACCTAATTCTGACATAATTGGTGACAACGTTAATTTGTTATCAATATCTTTAAATAACTAGTCAATTTTCCAGGTAAACAACAGAATATTGAGAAATTATGTTTTTTGTTTACTATCAGGTAAAGCATTTTATAATGTTTGAAAATATTTTCAATACTATTAACGTGATTTTAAAAACTTACTGGTGTATTGACAGTACAAATGGGAGCTGCCTCTTGCATTAAGCATTGCGGGGGAGCGGTGGTACAGTGGTTAGCGTTCTGCGCGACGAACCTGGCGACCGGAGATCGATTCCCAGCCACGGGCATCATCTGTGGCAAGGAGCGACATTCGAACCGTTCGTGGCCCCCTCCCCCTGCACGCACCCGCCACTGTGACGAAGTTATGGAGTATGGTCAAACAAACACGGAGACCACTTCATCCAGCAGTGGTTTCACAAAGGGCTGTGCAATGTTCTTTAACTTAATTGTATATTGACAACTTGGTAACCTTCTTGGTTCTTTCGGTAAAGTCACGTAGAATGGAAATAAAATAATAAAAATGAAACGTAATAAAATAAAATTCTCACGACGTTTCGGCCACAACACAAGTAGCCTTCATCAGTTGAAGGAACAGAACTGTCGGGACGACAGCGCTTCAATGAACGCTGCTAAGATTCGCAGCATCGTTTAAGCTAGGTGGGAGGAGCAGAGCGCCTTGACAAAGGAGTTTACATATCAACAGGAGAATATAGCATTGAAATAGCTGTGTTAAAGTGTTGGATTAGCAGGGTGTTAAAGTCAGAAATTAGCATGTAACTGGGAGATTAGCATGATGTTAATTAAAGGGCTTAGCATATACATGCTAATCCCTCACATTACCATCATGATTAGCATTAACATCATGATTAGCATGTACATGCTAATCCCTCACATGAACATCATGCTAATCTCCCAGTTACATGCTAATTTCTGACTTTAACACCCTGCTAATCCAACACTTTAACACACCTATTTCAATGCTAAATTCTTCTGTTGATATGTAAACTCCTTTGTCAAGGCGCTCTGCTCCTCCAACCTAACTTAAAAGACGCTGCGAAGCTTGGCAGCGTTCAATGAAGCGCTGTCGTCCCAACAGTTCTGTTCCTTCACCTGAGGAAGGATACTTGTGTTGTGGCCGAAACGTCGTGAGAATTTTATTTTATTATGTTTTATTTTTATTATTTTATTTCCATTCTACGTGACTTTACCGAAAGAACCAAGAAGATGAATCCGTGCAGTCACAAAAGCTTTAAATCGTGCCTTGCCATGGTGAAGTGCCGTGACAATGCACCTACAGTGCTGGCATTGTTCTGAAGCCTTAGTCTGAGGCTGTTATTTGAGTTAAATCCATTTCCCCCAAAACTAACAGCTCGGTGGCCCTGCCTGAAGGCGTATTTGTGGCACAGGAATGTGGAAGATGAACGTTTAAACACAACGTCTAAAGTTCTCCCAGTCAAGGAAGTTTTTGTCTTCTTTTTTCCACACTTTATTTTTACCTTTCTGTTTACTTTGTTTGATGTAAGGGGAGCTTGTCTTGGAGACACGTGTGTGTCGGTGTGTGTGTGTCGGTAGGTGTGTGCAGTAAAAAAAAACAAAAATACCCAGCTTCAGTCCGAGATAGAGCGCTTGGTGGAAAGACTAGAAGTTTCAACAATGAATTTCTGAACTGTATATTGCCAAATGGGCAGAATGTTTCTCGACGGTGGCTACTGTACTCACCCTCGACAGGTTGTCTGTAACTGTTTTGCATGCAAACAGTTCTCCAGCAAGCTCGGTGGCTTTAGTGAGGGGTTTAGTGACTGTAAGCACTCTGAAAGAATAGGGGAACACGAAAAGACAGATCATGCATGCTTGCCTTGCACCAGCGGACAAAGGGCAGTACTATAGATGCAGATATCATGCAGCAACTTGATGGGGAACGTAAATACTGGAGGGACATTTTGACAAGAGTTGTAGCAGTGATCAAGTTATTGGGTGAAAGAGGACTTGAGTTTAGGGTAGATGATGAACGGTTTGGGTCAACCCATAACGGTAAGTTCCTTGGCATCCTAGAATTGCTATCACAATTTGACCCATTCTTAGCTGAACATATTAAAAAGTTTGGCGGAAAATAAGAGGCACAGTGTCCTATTTGTCATCGACAATATGTGAAGATCTTGATTTGAAGCTTTCGTGACTGCAGAAATCCATACTCTTTGGTTCTTTTGGTAAAGTCAAGCAATCGTCATCAGGTGGGACAACCACCCGATGACCATTGCTTGTGTTGCGATCGAAACGTCGTGATCTATTATTTTTCTACCTACGTGACTTTACCGAAAGAACCAAAGAGTAATTTGCGAAGAACTCATTGAGCTAATGGGTCAGAAAACTCGCCAAACAATAGCAGATGGGATTCGGGATGCCAACTATTTTTCAATAATTGTTGACCACCCCAGGCCTGTCACATTTGGACCATTTGACGTTCATATTCGGGTTGGTTAACAGCAGCGGGAATGTGGTGGAGCGATTCCTGGGCTTTGAGACAATTGAGAGCCACACTGGTAAAACTTTAGCAGACTGTGTGACTTTGATGGTGGAGGGCCTTGGGTTGGACCTCTCAAACTGTAGAGGTCAGTCATATGACAATGCAAGCAACATGTCAGGAAAATACAATGGACTACAGGCCCTCCTGAAACAAAAAAAAACCCTCTGATAGAGTATGTGCCTTGCGCAGCGCATTCACTTAACTTAGTTGGTGTTAACACCTTAGACGGCAGTAGCCCAGAGGCTGACGAGTTTTTTTTGTAACATGTTGCAGTCACTCTACACATTTTGCTCTTCATCCACACACAGATGGGGGAACGTTTTTCAGAAGACAGATGCCAGACTGAAATTAAAATCGCTGTCCAGTCCTCGGTGGAGTGCTCGGGCAGAGTCAACCAAGGCACTGTGGAGAAATTACACCCACATTAGAGGCCTTCGGTGGTATGTGCAATGATGATGAGAAAAGAGATACTCGAATTGAGGCCGCTGGACTATGTGCTAAATTGGACACCTTAGAGATGGTGTTCATGGCACATTTCTGGGACGTCATACTTGACAGGTTCCACGCTACAAGCATGCACCTACAGAAAAGTGACATTGACATCTCTGTAGCAGCACAGCTTTTGTCTTCGTTTGAGCATTTTGTGGCGGGACAGCAAGACCAGTTTGAGGCTTTTGAAAGGGCAGCCTTAAATGTGACAGGTGTCTCTCAGTCATATAAGCACGATCTTCAGCGAAAGAGGAAACGCAAAAGCTCAGAACCAGGTGGGAGAAGTTCAAAATAGAAACATTTCATGTAGTCATTTATAAGCTAGTGGCATGCCTTGAACATCGCTCGGACGCTTACAAGCGTTTGACCAGTCTCTTTGGAGTTCTGTTCATGTCAGATCAGGTGTCTAACAGTGATGTTATAGGGGAAAAGGTAGATGCACTCTCCGCTGCATATCCATCAGACCTGGACATGAACTTTGTCAACGAACTTAATCCAATTCAAGTCGTTTATGTCTGACTCTGAGGGTGAGAAGTGCCCAACTAAATTGCTTGAGACGTTGCAGGCACTTAATCTGCTGTCAGTCTTCCCCAATGTTTTCGTGGCACTTCGGATTTTTCTAACTTTTCCAGTGACAAACTGCCAGGGTGAACGGACATTTTTCCCTTTTAGGCAGAATAAAAATGAGCTGTGGAGGAGCATGTGCCAAACACGGCTCAGCTCATTGTCACTTATGTCAATAGTCAGACCTTGTCAGACAGCTACATTTTGACGATCTAGTGGATGGTTTTGCGAGGAGGAAGGCAAAAAAGACACCAATATAAGAAAGCGGCGGGGGGGGGCCTGCAAAAGACATCACGGGACAATGATCCGGCCCTGTTCATAGGGGCACTGCCCCTCTTGTCTGTTGACAATGACCGAGGGATCTTTATCTTGTCAGCTGGGGAGCGTGGGGTGTAGTTTTCACCCTGTCCTGAAGAGTTTATTCCAGACAAGGCACAGCATCAGTGCCAGGTGCTATTTAAGCCCAGCCTGAGTCTTGTACAATGCCACCCCAACCCAAAACGAATACGTGACGCTACATTATGAGCGTCATTGTGGAGAATATAAGTAACTAGCGGGAAGTACCCAGCGTTGCCCGGGTAAAAAAAATCAAACCTACTCTTAAAAATCTAACAGCAGTGCATACTGTGGTGGTACCTGCTATGATGACAGCAGTGCATACCGACTGTGGTGGTACCTGCTATCACTACAGTTGTACATGCTGACTCGAAAGCAGTATTTATCGACTATACAGCACAAAGTACTCACCTGACAGTGGCGTGGTGAGGCCTAGTCCTGTGCAGAGCCTCCGTCCTCGCCCCCTCCCCCCCAAGCCACAATCTCACCGTCCGCTCTGCAGTAATATCTACAGCCTATAGTGGTAGAATGTACCGACTGTATAGTAGCAACTGCACGCATCGGGGTGCGGGGGACATCACAGAGTGAATAATTTACCTGAGCGTTTAGTGTATTTTAATAGCATTTTTAACGCAAAAGAAAATGTCCCCCTCACTCCTACCGAAGGCGTGTGACTTGGCATGGGCCGTCCCCCCCCCCACCAAAAGGGCGTGAGTTGGTACGGCCGTGCATGCGTCATAAATAATTAAATAAAAGGAGAGCGCACAGAAATCGCACTAAATCGCTAATTAAACTAATTTAAAGGTGACGGATGTGAAAAAGGAATAGCGCTTGCTCACGGCGGGGCTTACGGCGTGGTACCTGGCTATTTTTTTTTATACGTAAACCCCACCGTTGGAGAGCCAAATCGTTTGCAAAGCGCGCGAACACACACAAAGCCACACACATAAACCCACAAACAGATACATTTGGACTTTTATGTATATAGAAGATATAAGATAACATAGATATGTGTTGTGTTGTGTTATATTGCCTGGAGCAATTACCCATATCTTAAAGAGAAGATCCTTGCCTAAAACATCTGGCAGTTCGCCAACATTGATTCCGACGAGCCTGACAATGAATGTTGAAACCGGTCCAGAGTTTGCTTGTATATGATCAATACTGCTGAAATGATGTACTCCGAGAAGGCCGGGGGGCTGATGTTTTGTGTGATAAATAGTTTTGTTATTTAGAGAAAGATATGTGAAGGATACATCATGTACTGTAGTTATCTCTTGTATGCATACACCTGGTGTGGTCAAGGTCAGCATTGGGGAGACAAAGGTGTGCACACTGCTGGTCATATCGCCTTGTTTTATGTCATTCCAATCCTCAACTGGTGCTCCCTAAACATATTTCCCCCAACTGTGGAGAAGGCTAAATAGGGGATCGTTGTCCATGTGTCTATGTTCTGTGCCGGTATGTGGGCATACGGCTATTACGTATGAATAAAAGGACTTGCCCCAAAAGTCAGTTAAGGCTATACGGGGGACCTTTGTATTTGAGGTGTTCGCTAACAGCACTTTCCCCAAAAGTATTTAAGGCTTTGATGGAGATCTTTGTCTTGTTGAGGCAAGTGCTGTCAGCGAGCACCGAACCCAACAACCTGAGCAGAATACACGGGGGGGTGTCTCTTTGTGTGCGCTAGGAACCCGGACACCCCGGTTCGATTTCCGCTCACGATCAGCGCCAGTGGTGAATGTCTGAACCGATCTCGAACCTCCCTTAGGTCAACTCAGCCTTAAATGAGTATCTGGTGCGGTGTGTAACTATGAGCCATGGCGATGCAAAGGTGCGGTGTTTAACCACACCACCCCATCATGTGCCATGTTGGCCTTTAAAGATGTACACTTAATGCACCTGCCCCAAATAGCCTGTTAAGAGGCTGTAGGGGAATCCTTGCCCTTTGTGTTGGTGCACTCGTGTGCATGTGCGTGCCGCGGGTATGGGGGTCACACTGAACCCCGAACAACGGCGAATGGTTTAAAAACCCAGGGAGTGGCATTTAAAGCATTCCCAGCTCCGGCAGAGGCTGCAGCTGGCTTCGACCCTGGAAGGTGCGAGTCGAGCCAAAAGGATAGATACGACGACACCTATTTTTTTTGTATGTACACCTCTCCGAATTTCTAACCCGTCTCAGTTCGGCGAGTTAACCGAAGATGTGAAGCCCACGTCGAATATTTTCTCTTTAAAAAAAATTGACTCGAGCTTTGATTGTCTTCCTCCTCTTCTCTTTTCCCGTGGCACGGATAAGGTCGGTCGAATATTAAATTAAATGTCTACGATATTAAGTTAAATGTCTACGATATCAAGTTAAATATTTAGGATATCAAGTTAAATATCTAGGATATCAAGTTAAACATCGAGGTTGCACGCTCAGATTCAGTTATCAAAAGTAAAAAAACGCCGCACACTTGTCAACAACACTGCCTTTAAATAAAAATATATCTACAGTATAATCGGCAACGTTTAAGGCAATGGACCTTTTTGTGCTTAGAAAAATGTTTTTTGTTCACTGTGCCTGTGCACCACTGCCTGCACAGCTCAAACCTAAATTAAATCATCTTAGTAATGTCCACACATAAAGATAAATATGAGGCCCCTTTATGAGTTGTGTTTATTTTTGTTTACCAGATTGTGTCGTGTTGTGCTAAACTCATTTGTCAAGGGTAACGACCTCAGGGTGTGAGAGGCAGGGAGTGGATGGGGTGGGGGGTTAAAGCGGCATTTAGAATAATGTAACGCTGAGAAGTAAAAATACAGCGGTGAACAATTTGAAGATGAAAATGGTCAGCAACAGCAGCAGCACCGTAAAACTTGGACAGAGCCATTCAGACGACTGATCTGCGAATCCATAAACACGATGAAGGGCAGCAGGAAAGCAGCGACAGAACTTTGCATTCGCCTGGCTGCTCAGGCTACACGACGTTTTGAAAGTTATGTTTTCACCTACAGAGTTGTCCCCACTGTAGGGCCTGTTGGAAAAAAGCATTTAGTTTAGTTTTTTAAATATGAAAACTGTACCGTGTAACATAAATATATTTGTTTAAAAAATTACAACTGGATGTTAATACAGTGATATGTAAAACTCAAATATTGTTTTCATATTTGTTGACCATAGAGTTGTAGACCTCCACTTCCCGAACCACGCAATATCCCTGGCCTGGCAACGCTGTTGGGTTTGCAGCGTGCACTGGCACCTTTGTCCTCCATGGCTACACCACGGCAAGGGGAGGGTCGTCCAGGATGTCATGAATGGGAAAAGGAACGGGGAAGGGAAAAGAGCAGAGAATAGAATCCGGAATTAAGAGGAAACGGAGGGAAAAGGAACGGAGAAACGGGAGCAGAGAGTCGGGGGACGTGAGGATCGGGAGGAAGAGGCTGCATCAATCACTCCAAGATGTGTGACGCGCGCCATATGCAGTAACAAGATGAGATGGATGTGTGGACGACACAGAGGCAGATGAGACTAAATTAGCCATTGACAGAGCGCCGTGTGCATCAACGGGCTTTATTCGGGTCATACACTGCTGACTGACTTCTACCTCTTTGTATATTTCCACGCACGCATATCGCCGTGATTGCTTTGTGCACTTTTCAACTTTTGTTCCATTTTCTGTGCCAAAGTTCGCGTTTGGGATCCGTACGCACGATGCGACGAGGGAGCTTTGGGCTTTTATAAGCAAAACAAAAAGTCGTGCGGGAAGCGATGGTGAAGGACAGAAGAGGTCACCTTGTCGCGGTCAACGCAAGTGCGCCGGGCGCAGCGCCCGTGTTTGCGGGTGACGGCAACAGCAGCAGCAGCAAGGCCGCTGCGGTGGCCTCCTCGCGCTCTGTTCGGAGACCGCTGAGCCGCGAGCGAGCGTCACGCACCAACGCGGCTCGGCCGGAGCCTTTTGCCTTGGCCACGGTCACCTCCTCCACGCACCAACGCCGCAGAGAAAAATATGAGCGGGCGCGATGGGTTACGTTGGCAGCAGTCGACAGGTACAGATTACGCTCAAGTTTCACCATCGTTGGTCACTGTTGTTATTCATCTCCTCGGTTCTTTCGGTAAAGTCACGTAGAAGGGCAATGATAAAACAATGAAAATAAAACAATAAAATTAAATTCTCACGACGTTTCGGCCACGACACAAGCAGCCGTCTTCAGGTGCAGAAACAGAACTGTCAGGAAGACAGCGTTCCAATTAACACTGCTAAGCTTGGCAGCGTCTTTTAATCTGGGTGGGAGGAGCAGAGTGCCTTGACAAAGTAGTTTACATATCAACAGAAGAATTTAGCATTGAAGTAGCTGTGTTAATGTGATAGATTAGCAGGATGTTAAAGTCAGAAATTAACATGTAACTGGGAGATTAGCATGATGTTAATGTGAGGAATTAGCATGTAACTGGTCACGGAAGTAGCTATGTTAAAGTCAGAGTTTACATATCAACAGAGGCATTTAGTATGTCGACGCTAAATAACTGCAACTACTCAACTATCATACAATAAGCCGATGTGAAAGAACTAGACATAAACTACATCAATATCATGAATGTACTCAATATATTCTCCAATAAGCTGAGCTACTAACAATAAGTCATTATACATTACACTTCTATGTCGCAAAAATTATTATAATATGCCTCCAACTAATCTTTTTATTATAAACTGCCATAGACAGACCCCAACATTGAATTATACACTGCGTTACTATACACTACCCTTTACCAAAGATTATAAGAATATTAGACTTGTAATATTACACTATGTATTATTTTACCAACCCTACTATGTACCACACAGCTGTATATTCACTATACAATTACGATATTATATATTGCCAAATAAATTATATTAAACATTACACTGAAAGGTACTAAGCGATTAGCAGGATGTTAAGCTGAGAAATTTGCATTCAACTGGGAGATTAGCATGATGTTAATGTGAGGAATTAGTATGTAACTGGTCACGGAAGTAGCTATGTTAAAGTCAGAGTTTACATATCAACAGAGGCATTTAGTATGTCGACGCTAAATAACTGCAACTACTCAACTATCATACAATAAAGCGTATGTGAAAGAACTAAATATAAACTACATCAATATAATCAATGTACTCAATATATTCTCCAATAAGTTGAGCTATTAACATTAAGTAACTGTCTTCTTTGGTTCTTTCGGTAAAGTCACGTAGAATGAGAATAAAATAATAAATTGATAAAATAAAACAACGCAATAATATTCTCAAGACGTTTCGGCCACAACACAAGCGGCCTTCATCAGGTGAAGGGACGAGACTGTCTGGTAGGACAGCGCTGGAGTGAAAGCCACGTTCAGATCACGACCTTTAAGCTGTGTGAGAGGAAACAAAGCGCCTTGACAAAGGAATTAGCATATAATTTAGCATTGAAATGGCTGAGTGATTATCTTGTGACTGCTCACAGAAATAGCTATGTTAAAAGTTAAAGCATACACATCCGCAGAGGCACCCCTTGACAAAGGAATTAGCATAGAATTTAGCATTGAAATAGCTAAGTTAAAGCATACACATCCGCAGAGGCACCCCTTGACAAAGGAATTAGCATAGAATTTAGCATTGAAATAGCTGAGTGATTAGCTTGTAACTGGTCACAGAAATAGCTACGTTAAAGTCAGAGCATACACATTCACCGAGGAACTTAGTACAAATCAAACAGGAGAATTTAGCATTGAAATAACTAGGCGAATTTAGCATTGAAATAACTGAGTGATTAGCTAGTGACTGGTCACAGAAATGACTATGTTGAAGTCAAGGCCTACACATCTGAGCTATTCACAGTACTATATAGTGAACCAATAAAAAACTAAAATATAAATTACCTTAATGTTATCAATAAACTCTATATTCTCCAATCAGCTAAGCTACCAACAATAAGTCGTTATATATCACAATGCTATATGGCGAAAAAATGGGTGGATTCTTACCCTCAACTTTAGCACCACGGATAGCTACGGGCCCCGTTCAGACGGACGAGTTCATCCATGGTCGGAACAGAGGAGGGGGAGAGAGACAGCTGCGAGGCGCTATTATACTCCATGTTGTAAACCATACCATTAACCGTGGTGTGAGAGGTATTAAGAGTCAATGCTGGCGAAAGAGCTGCGGTCTGAAGGTCATCGTAAAATACAATTAATTAAGAACAGAAATGGTTTAAAACATCTTTCCAATGAATTTTGATTTAAAGCTTTCGTGACTGCAGTAATTCATATTCTTAGTTTTTTCGGTAAAGTCACGTTGAAGAGAAACAACAAAATAACAAAATATATATAAAACAATAAAAAATTCTCACGACGTTTCGACCATAACTCAAACGGTCATCATCAGGTGTGTCGGTTTGCATAAATTTATTTTGAAAACGGCATATTTATTTATATATATAAAAATAACGTTTGCGTCACGCGCAACGATGGCAGTTTGCCAGGACTAGTCCATCTATTTTTTGAAAAGAGGAGGGGGGAGACGAAATTTGTTTTTATGTATGCTGTCTGAAAGGCACTGTAAGCGTGAACAATCAATCAAGAACTGAAATGATTTATCAAATCTTTCCAATGATTGCTAAGATAGAATCCATCTTCTCGGTTGAAATTGTCTCTGTGTTTGTATATGTGGATAGCCTCATGAACGAATCTCTCATGGAAGCCAGATGGCTTACAAAGAACCTCCGTCTTGGAAAAGTCAATGGCATGTGATCCTACTGAATTAGAACAATGATCTGCTACGGCCGAGGTGTTGGTCCTACCGTGTTTCAAGTCTGTTTTATGTTCGCGGATGCGGTCCGAGATATGTCGTTTGGTTTCTCCAATGTAGCTACTACCACAGAGGCACTTTAGTTTGTAAATGCCCGGGTACTGTATGTCTGGAACAGCATTTTTTACAGATGGAACTAAATCACGGATTTTATGTACTGTGTTGAATCGGACCTGGATCTTGTGTTTATTCAGGATTTTGGAGATCTTTTTAGTGACCCCTGCAATATAGGGTAAGGTGATGGTTTTGAGTGGCTCCACAAGAGGATCCTTCTTCATGACTGGAGTGATGGCTTTGCGGATTGTGTAGTCGGAGTAACCATTAGCCCTGAGAGCCTGGTGTACGTGCTTGAGTTCACTGGTAATGTGTTCCTGGTCGGAAATGCATTGGGCTCTATGGTATAGAGTCTTGATGAGGGAGTTCTTCTGGGATGGATGGTGGTGGGAATCCGGTTTCAAGTAAGCATCTGTATGGGTAGCTTTCCTGTAGACAGAGTGGCTCATTGAACCATCATGTCTACTTTTAATTAAGACATCCAAAAAGTGTAGTTTGCCATCTTTTTCGACCTCCATGGTAAATCTGATGGCTGGGTGTATGTTTCCTCTCACACAGCTTAAAGGTCGTGATCTGAACGTGGCTCTTTCACTCCAGCGCTGTCCTACCAGACAGTCTCGTCCCTTCACCTGATGAAGGCCGCTTGTGTTGTGGCCGAAACGTCGTGAGAATATTATTGTGTTGTTTTATTTTATCAATTTATTATTTTATTCTCATTCTACGTGACTTTACCGAAAGAACCAAAGAAGATTAATCATTGCAGTCACGAAAGCTTTAAATCGAAAATTAAGTAACTGGGTATACACTACACTATATAATGCATACCATATAGTAAACTGATAAAAACTAAAAAATAAACTACGTCAATATTATCAATAAACTCAATATACTCTCCAATCAGCTGAGCTACTAGCAATACGTCACTATACATTACAATTCTATGTCGAAAAAAGTAGCGGTTTCTTTTCAACGTTAGCACCACGGAAAGCGGCGAGTGTTCAGACGGACGAGTCCATCTATGCTCGGAACGGAGGAGGGGGGAGAGAGAGAAACAACCACGGTGCGCTACTCTGCCCTGTGCTACGTTACAACTATGCTATAAACTAGACTACTATACATTACAATATTATACCTTCCAATCTAAACTACACTGTATAATATCGTATACACAGCCCAATATAAGCTCTAACATTATGCATTATATTGATATGCCTCCAACTAAACTTTTTTCTACATTACACGACTATACACCGTACAATACACTGCCATAGACAAACCCACCATTTAATTATACAATGCGTTACTATACACTACCCTATACTTTAGACTATAATAATATTAGACTTGTAATATTACACTATGTATTATTCTACCAACCCTACTGTATACCACACTTCTGTATATTCACTATACAATTACGATACTATATATTGCCTAATGAATTATATTAAACATTACACTGTTATACTATTTATTATTATACAATATGCTATAAACCATACCATTGACCATCGCGTGAAAGGTACTAAGAGGCAATGCCAGCGAATGGACTGCGGTCTGAAAGTCACCGTAAAACACAATCAATCAAGAACCGAAATGGTTTATTACGTCATTCCAATGATTACTAAGCCATAATCCATCTTCTCGGTTGAAATTGTCTTTGTGTTTGTATATGTGGATGGCATCATGAACGAATCTCTCATGGTACCCGGATGGCTTGCAGAGAACCTCCGTCTTGGAGAAGTCAATGTCATGTGAGCCCACTGAAATATAACAGTGATCTGCCACGGCTGAGGTGTTCGTCCTACCGTGTCTCAGGTCTGCTTTATATAACTGTTATTGTCGTGACGGGCACTTAAAGTTCCAACCGTGTCCGTCCAGTGCTGGCCGAGCTGCATTGGATTCCGTTTTCTGAACGAGTACATTACAAGGTCGCACTCATTACACACAAAGTGCGCTTGCCTCAAATGAACCACAATACCTCGCTGATCTCGTCAAGGACCATAAACCATCATCACGCAAACTCCCCCGGTCGTCCTCGCAGCGGCTTTTGGCTGGCCATCGAACAAATACGCTTTCAGATGCGCTTCTGCGGCCGTCTGGAACGCTCTTCCTTCTGATATTAGGAAGCCACTGGAGCTTTGTACTTTAAAGTTTAGATTTACAACTTTTTTAAACTAATTTTTGTGCTTAGTTTGTTGTCCTCCCCTCGCACCTCCGATTAGCATGGTAAGCTACATACGGTGCGCAAGAGGTTCAACATACGTACATACAAGTTTAGACCCAGGTAGCTCTTGCACACAAGACTATTCCGGTCCCATGATTCCCCACCTGGTTCAACAAAATAAACTTAAGTGTTAAGAAAAGTAAGCGGGCTTCAGCAGGACGCGTCGTTAGAATGGCTGTGAAATATCTCTATCTGTACACATTGGTATATGTATCTTTCTGATTCGCTGCATCCAAAATGCACGGCAACCGTACGGATGTGTAAATATGAATGCCTGCCTTCAGTGGGATACATTTCATGCAGGAAGTATTTTTTGTAATCCATCTTGCTGGTATTTTTTTTACTGTACTCGCTTGCAAAAAACAAAGCTAGTGTTTGTAGTTTGGGGGCTTTGGAACCACTCTGAAATTTGAGATTGTTTAACGTTGGCAGGACAGCCAGTGCCGCCTGATTTGTTCTGGGAATTATTTTGGCGCCCGGCCTCATCCATCTCGCCTCGCCCAGCCCTCATGCCGCTGCGGTGGTGTGCGTGGCGTTCCACAGAATGAAGAGCTTCATAGCTCATCGGATTCCTCCAGTATAAATAAATATTCTGATACCGAGTGAGAAATGTCGCCCTTGCGATAGTCAGCAAGCAGAGTGATGTGGAACATAGTTGATGTAGAGAACAATAACAATAACCATAATTACTCTTTGGTTTTTAATAACTATAATGTGTATTATTTTGCCTAAGTCCCTTCTTCAGGAGGGTCCGAATTCACAAATGTCAATAGCAAGCAAAACATTAAGTGGGATAGAATTACAAATAGACTTGAATTATGGTTATTAATTTCACATCCAGGCATCCACTCTACGTCCGTCCTTGTGGAAGAGATACGTAGATGACACGTTCGTCATCTGGCCACATGGCCGACCAGCTCGGGCCAATTACTCAACCACATTAATTCCATACATCAAATTCACCATGGAGGTGGAAAAGGATGGCAAGTTACCATTCTTGGATGTTTTAGTCGAAAAGAGACAAGATGGCTCAATGGGACACTGTCTACAGGAAAGCCACCCATACGGATGCTTACCTAAAACCTGACTTCCACCACCATCATCCCAATTCCCTCATCAAAACTCTACACCATAGAGCTCGATGTATTTCCGACCATCACCACCTAGCCAGTGAACTGGAACACGTACACCAAGCCCTCAAGATTATTGGATATTCAGACTACACAATCCGTAAAGCTATCACCCCAACCAGTGGGAAAGAACCATCTGAGGACCCAATCAAAACCATCATACAGAGCAGGGGTCACCAAAAACATTTCCAAAATCTTGAGCAAACACAAGATCCAGGTTCGATTTAACACAGTACATAAAATTCGTGATTTGTGGGCGTGGCTATGGGTGGAACGAGCCCGCCACCGAGAATATAAGCCGGAGCGCTGAATGGGGCCAGCTGCTGTTGTTTGAATGAAGACACGAAGTCGTCGCCTGGAAGAGAAGCCCCGAAGACAAGACCCGGGACCCGAGTCAGGGTCCGGTCTAATATAGCCTCCCAGTGTGTGTTAGGGTGTGACTCGCCCAGAGAGACGACCTCCCTAGGTGATCTGTAGAAGAGGAGATACCCCTTTGTGTTTAGGGCTGAATTGTTAAATTAACGTGTTGCCTCCAAAGAAGCTTTCGTTTCCCTTTGTGTGAACCACTACACATATACACATACAGTGTATGTACAAAGCGGTATATGTCAGGTATATTATAACATGTACGTATGCATAGTGTACTTAATGTCGTCAATTAAGTACTACATTATGTGCTTGCAAAATACTTGTGAATATTTGTCATATTAAATAAATAGTATCAGACAACAAATAAATACATATTGACACAATACATTAACATTGTTATAGAGCTCTGAAGAAGGATCAGTGTTCAACAGGCCAGCATAACATTATATTGTTTCTTCTTTAATAATAATTTACACATCTTTGTCAATCCACTGCTCGATAATAAACGCCTTCCCAATCCATTGTCAACAATGCGTTTTTTTGTTACCATACTTCACCACACTGGTCCGTGCCGGTTGGCGAAATAAGGGTGGGTGGCCCAGGACCATCGGTTCTGATATCAACTCACCACCGATGTTAGCCGTAGTCGGGAATTGAACTCCTTCCGGTCACCAGGATCATAGCTTTGTGTTCATAGCTCCTGGCGCTAACTGCTGCCCCACTCCTCCCTCCATACCTGTTGAGCTATACGCTTCGAATAACGTGAACTATTGAAAGTCGACGTTATACAATGTACGGTGTGAAGAATGTGCCGGCCAATGTTTGTGAAGCGTCTGCGTCAACGCCCTGCTGCTCTTGTGGCGTTGTTTAAAGGGTGCTAAGCACATTCATCATCGTGCGGAAATGGTGCCTCCTGGCTCTTGTGGACAGACACAAAGACATGTTTGTGTAAGTGGACACAGACACAGTTTAGATTGTACAAACGCTACCGTTGCAGCTCTTTCATCAGCCACGCCTCGGGGAAAAGCTTGTTGCTGAGAGAAGAGCTCACATTCACGGCGTCAGATCTCCGTGACCTTTTGATGTTAATTTTGATTAAAAAAAAAGCCATCCCTTGGGCTGGTCCCTAAAGCGCATGGGGACTTGTGTGTTCACTGTCATGAGTCACAAATGCCCTTGTCTATTTTAATTCGTTTGTCTAATGTATATTTCCAATTGTGAATTATTGAGTGGAGTTGATCATTTGAATTATGTACGTCAAACTTCTTTCACACCATACGAAGCTAACCGTGCTTATCTGAGGTGTGGGGGAAGGACAACAAACTAAACACAAAAAGAAGTTCGAAAGCAATGAGATTTCAATCTAGATTTAAAAGTGCAGAGCTCCAGCGGCTTCCTAATATCGAAAGGAAGAGCATTCCAGACGGCCACAGAAGCGCATCTGAAAGCGCCCGATGCAGTGACCACCTTTGTTCGATGGTCAGCCAAAAGCCGCTGCGAGGTTGGCCAGACTTAGCATGGTGGTTTATGGTCCTTGATGAGATCAGCAAGATATTGTGGTAAATTTTCTGAGAGGCTAGACTCTAGAGAATTCAGCTGTCGTGCAAATATCAAGATCAGGTTGCCATCGTGGACAAGGCCGTAGATGCCACCACATCTCACCAACGTACGTTGAACTTATTTCGCACCGTACGTAGCCAATTAATCGGAGGTGCGGGAGAAGGACAACAATTATAAATATACACTCTTTGGTTCTTTCGGTAAATTCACGTAGGTATAAAATAAAATAAATCACGACGTTTTGGGCGCAACACAAGCGTCCGTCATCAGGTGGGAAACCATGGCCTGCTGCTGTGGCAGACTGCAGCCATTTGCGAATAACGTCAGGTGCGCTCACAGTCACAATATTTAGATGTTCATTGTGTACATATACCCTCCCATCGGCTTCCGCGGGAGGGCTTAAAATGCATGGCGCATCGTGTGTGTACCGCCATAAATCACGTAACCCTCGTCTGTTTGACTTCGTAGATCATATCTAATATAAATAGCCAGACGCGAGTTATTACGTGAGTGATGGAAATTCTGTTGCAGAATGAGTGAAGAGCTGAAATTTGGTACAGTTATATTAACGTTATGCTTTCAGCGATAACGTGCGATGTTCATTGAGATGAAAAAAAACATTCCATCATCTGACGCGGGACTTTTCAAAATTGTTGATGCGTTGTGCGTTGATTGTCATAAGCCACATGGCTCCTCGTCTAATTGACTTCATAACATGTATGATCATCAGCAGCAGCAGCCATGGTCAGTCCACTGCTGGATGAAGGTCTCCCCAATCCCTCGCCACCTCTCAAGATCCAGTGATGCAACAATCGATCTAAGCACCCCACACACAAGCTGCACATCTTATGTGCATATATATCCAGTTGTTCGTTATTAAGTAATGCCAATTTTTATAATGTTGTAGAAGTGCTATAAAGCTTAAACTTGGTACAAATGTGGTTGAGTTTACGCTTATAACTAATCTTGATTTGAAGCTTTCGTGACTGCAGGAATCCATACTCCTTGGTTCTTTCGGTAAAGTCACGTAGGTATAAAATAAAATAAATCACGACGTTTCGGGCGCAACACAAGCGTCCGTCATCAGGTAGGAAAGCATGGCCTGCTGCTGATCCAGACTTTAATAAAAACATCAGCAGCAGGCAATGCTTTCCCACCTGATGACGGACGCTTGTGTTGCACCCGAAACGTCGCGATTTATTTTATTTTCTACCTACGTGACTTTACCGAAAGAACCAAAGAGTATGTTTTTGAATCTGGGCCTTCGGAAGCGTGTGTCTGGCCGTTTAGAAGAGAGCTGAATGAAACCAACGTGGCATCGGCTTTTCAAAAAGTCGAACATTTGGTGACCTTTTATGAAGAGTGTGACGGGAAAGTCAGCAGAAAGTGGCAGTTCCAGTATACTCACAGACATGTTTAGAATCGCTATCCTGCACCGTAGAGCGATCTGTCGATGGCTCCCGCGATGCCTCTCCACCCCTCTCACTCCACTGACCACGGCGCACCGCCACGTCCTATGAAGTGGGCGCCACGGTGGCTTGGAGATGTTAACTCCCCCGCCTGGCCTACAGGAGGTCGGGGTTCAATCACGACCCTGGCGCCTGCTGTATATTTGGAGTTTGTGTGTCTTTCTCTCATCATCATCCCGGTGGCTTGGAGATGTTAACTCCCCCGCCTGGTCTACAGGAGGTAGGGGTTCAATCACGACCTTGGCGCCTGCTGTATATTTGGAGTTTGTGTCTCTCTCTCATCATCATCACGGTGGCTAGGAGATGTTAACTCCCCCGCCTGGTCTACAGGAGGTCGGGGTTCAATCACGATCCTGGCGCCTGCTGTATATTTGGAGTTTGTGTGTCCCTCTCTCATCATCGTCACGGTGGCTAGGAGATGTTAACTCCCCGCCTGGCCTACAGGAGGTCGGGGTTCAATCACCACCCTGGCGCCTGCTGTGTATTTGGAGTTTGCGTGTCTCTTTCCCCATGGATTTTTCTCCGGGTCCTCCGATTTCCCCTCCACATTTAGAAACATGCGTTTAGAGTATTTGGCTGCTATACATTTACACGCGATAAGCCACTTCTTTGAGCTATGATTTGTGGCCAGGTCGCTTCGGGAAAAGAGCGAGATAGCTCAGTTGGCTTTACCTGGTAAAATGAAAAAAATGGTTTAGTTTAAATAGTTTTACGTCTTACAATCTGCTCGACCTAAGCAGAACCAGCACCGTCTTGGCTGAGCGCTGTGAGCGGTGTTTCTCCATACCTGGAACTACCTCCTACTGCACACACGCAGCAGGAGCACCCAAACCTCAGCATCCACCTTCAAGCAGCCCCTCAAGGCTCACATCTGTCCAGACCCTTACCCGTTCAGGTTCTCGCCTGGTTCAGGCTCTCACCTGTTCAAGATCTCACCTAGTTCAGATTCTCACGTGCTTCACGGTTTCACCTGTTCAGAGTTTCACCCGTTAAAGCTCTCACCCGTACTGGGGCAAGCATATTGGGACTGACTCTTCATCTCCCGAGTTCTCGATCAAACATTTCGTCCAATTCGTGAAATGTGTCTGCGTTGTAAATCGTGTTGATGATTAATATTATTAAACACGAGGATAATGGTGGTCGAGCGAGGGAATTACTAAAGCTGAAGAATATTTAAGAGTCTGAAAGCCGCACTGACAATTTATGCTCAAATCTGTTGGCCGACATTCCTTCCAGAGAAGTTTCTGGCCCCGTGAAACACGAGAGGGGAGCCTCGCACTCGCCTAACAACGACGACACGGCAGCACGACGAGGGATAGCGGCAAAACCTGGAGAGAGGCATTCATCCAGCAGTGGATTGACCATGACTGATGATGATGATGGCGTGTGTCATCCAAGGAACAGTCAGCTTTTTAATGTTGCGAAAGGGCTATATTTATATAATTAGCTTTTGTTTCAGACAATGAGATCATAAAATGTACGAACATTTTTTTATAATTAGGATGTTTTATGTACAAATTTATTTTACGTACATATAAGGAGTGTTCAACACAGAACATGAATTATACACACAAATTAAAATGTACGGATTGGTGACTTTTATATGCATTGACTGTACATCAATAAAATATCTACACTTTACAAATCTGGATTATTATTTCGAATGATTCAATATTGCAATGTTTTATATGCACACATATATGTATATAGTTGTGAGGAGGTGTTACTTGATGAAAGTGGTAAGGTTTTGCTGGCCTGCGCTTGAACATCGCACGTTTTGCATGGGAATTGCATGGGAACTAGGCACACATCACAAGTAAACCAGAATTAAAAATGTAAATAAATCTACTTTTGTTCCATGCCTCCACAAAAAAATCGGTCGTCCAGACTTATGTTAAACAGTCAGCATTCTAAATACGCAAACTCTGAACCAGTTTCGCCTTCCTGCTTTAAGATATGTTATTGGTAAATGCCCTTTTTTAAATCATGCGCCACCAGTGCAAATCCATGCGTTGAAGTGGCACATTCTGGGGAATTAAATGAGTTGCCTTCCCACAATTTGAATGTGATTGTTCCTCGTGTTTTTATTATGTAATTTTGCGTCTATAAATGTAACCATTCTCTCAATTTGTACACGTTAGTGCGCTAGCTACGAGAAGCGTAAATTGCTTACATTTCTGTTTTTTTATTTTCTCGACGTTTATTACATTTGTGTGGGAGGTTTACCAAACACACGGCGTTAGTCGTACGTTATTGTACTCGCGTACCGAAGGCGTACGTCGATAGCAGCATGAGGGGCCCGTGCAAGACGTTGACACCGCCGACACCTTGCGACACAAAGCGGCCCCGTGTTTGGTCTCGCCCCCGACGGAGAACAAAAGAGCCGAGACGCGCCATGGGCCTGAAGAAGGTTGTTGTCGCAGGCTGTCAGGAATGGGGCCGAGTCAGCATTTTTTAAAAACTATTTTGTGTTTCTGAGTTGTTCTTTTTTTTGGGGGGGAGGGGGTAGACTTGTGTGCTTATTTATTTATTTGTCGCGTGCGTAACGTTTGAGTGTTTTCATACGTTTTGCTTCATCGCACGTGGTTGAAAAAAGAAATGTGTAGAGACATAGAAAAATGCTAACAAAAATGCTAACAAAAAGTCTAACGCGATAAATATTGTGGAAGTAGCAATCTCTGGGAATGGATGGGAGGTGCCTGAGCAAGAACACGGACAAAAGATCTTCCACGGTGAGAGACGCAGACACCAGCTGACATTTAGAAGGTATTCGGCACACGATTGATGGTGGTGTCATGTTGGACTTATCTGGATCTTGCGAGAACACTTTAAGTCACGCATGCCTAGGTGTGTGTGTTTGCAATGCCCCCTTCTATGAGAACGCCATTCTGGCTGACACCACCCAGACATGCTGGTATATTTAGATACTGTTGCTAAAACAATAGTCTGATGCTCAAGTGGGCTTTGTGGTTGCTCGCGAGGTTGGAGACTTGTAGCAAGTGTCATCTGACGACCGGAGCAGGTTCCGGCTGGGGTGTATAAAAGGGCCCCTGCAAGAGTTTGAGACCCACACACCAAGCAGAGGAGCTCAGCTTTCGAAGGGAAGACTTTGCAAGGCCTTGCTGAACTGACAACATGTTGAGGTGAGCCTCCTGTCTCATAAACTCCGATCTCTGCACGTGGCCGAGTGCCTCAGGGCTCGTAGCAACGAGCTGCCACCACCACTGAAATTCTGCTTTCGAATCCGGACAGCCACCTGTGATTAAGCTGAATTGTTAAGTACTGAATAATAGAGTTGTTCATATTCTTAGCTCTTTCGGTAAAGTCACGTTGAAGGGAAACAATAAAATAATAAAATATATAAAACAATAAAAATTCTCACGACGTTTCGACCATAACACAAACGGTCGTCATCAGGTGTGTCGGTTTGCATAAATGTAATTTTAAACGGTTTATTTATTTATTTAAAAAACGTCAGCGCCACGCGCAGCGAATTGGCAGTTTATTTAGAAGGACGAGTCCATCTATGTCCTAAAAAGAGGAGGGGGGGGGGGACGAAAAATTAATGTATGCTGTCTGAAAGCCACTGTAAGCATGAACAATCAATTAAGACCTGAAATTGTTAATCAAACCTTTCCAATGGTTGCTAAGCCAGAATCCATCTTCTCGGTTGAAATTGTATCTGTGCTTGTATATGTGGATAGCCTCATGAACGAATCTCTCATGGTAGCCAGATGGCTTACAAATAACCTCTGTCTTGGAAAAGACCTCTGTCTTGGAAAAGACAGAGGTTCTTTGTAAGCCATTTGGCTACCATGAGAGATTCGTTCATGAGGCTATCCACATATACAAGCACAGAGACAATTTCAACCGAGAAGATGGATTCTGGCTTAGCAATCATTGGAAAGATTTGATAAACCATTTCAGGTCTTAATTGATTGTTCACGCTTACAGTGGCTTTCAGACAGCATACATTAATTTTTCGTCTCCCCCCTCCTCTTTTCAGAACATAGATGGACTAGTCCTTTTAAATAAACTGCCAAATCGCTGCGCGTGGCGCTGACGTTTTTAAAATAAATAAATACACCGTTTTTAAATAAATACATTTATGCAAACCGACACACCTGATGACGACCGTTTGTGTTATGGTCTAAACGTCGT
Source organism: Petromyzon marinus (assembly GCF_048934315.1). NCBI lineage: Eukaryota > Metazoa > Chordata > Hyperoartia > Petromyzontiformes > Petromyzontidae > Petromyzon > Petromyzon marinus. Next base: position 751,480 of record NC_133716.1, on the reverse strand, counting down.
GAGAATTTTTATTCTTTTTATATATTTTATTATTTTATTGTTTCCCTTCAACGTGACTTTACCGAAAGAGCTAAGAATATGAATTACTGCAGTCACGAAAGCTTTAAATCAAAATTTTATAGAGTTGTTCGTTTTAGTCCGAGTTGCCAATAACGGGACCAAAAATAAAATATTTCAAGTAGAAAAATTTGATTGTGCAAAAAAAAAATTTACGCCGAGAATGACAAAAAAAATAGCTTTTATTGACGTGATAAAAAAAAGTCCAGTAAATTTTTTGAATATTTCTTTGCTTGAGATATAATTTCCATGGGGTGGAAAAATTGGAAAGAAAAAAGCATAGGTTTGAGAATAAAATGTTGGTCTAATTGCCCTGTGAAGAACATCTCTGTAGCAGGGTGCTTGTTGATACGAGGTTACTGGAAATAATCTCATAAGTAAAGCACAAATAACAATAAACTCAACACGTTCATCAATAACACTGTAGTCTTTAAAATATTACTACATAAAAGGTGACGTTTCACGCAATGGTCTTCTTCACAGCAGGACACTCTCTAACACAGAGGGGATGAGACACTTCTCAGTATGCACTCCCAGGATTACCAACGGACATTTATTAATCTCATGAGACAATTGCCCATAGAATGACCAAAATGTAATCGTGGGGAAATACGTTTAAAACAAATCTAACTCGAGGGGTCAATGTGTAATGCATAGGCTTGGTACAATTTCTATATCACACACGCTTTCAACGTCTTGACACTTTTTAGAATCAGAGCTTCATTAAACAACAAATGAAAATACATGTTAATCATTACGTTTGGACCTCACTTCTAATATCCCATGAAGTTATACTCAATGCTAATAGTGGCTTTTACGTGGAAAGTAAGTGTTATAATAGCCCATGGGCTATTGCTGTGAATTTTAACTCGTAATATGAACAATTGTTTAAATCATTAGACCTCCCTTGCCAGTACCAAAATGTAATAATAGGGTTTTTCCCCTTTTTTTTCTGGCAACAAAACTGAAACCTTTTTACAAGGATTCATGTCTGCATTAATCACAATACCTGCAGTCAAAATGCAAACAAAAAACATACTATGATAATATATGCATTGTCCTTGAAACTGATTTGTCCACACCAAGAAAGCCGTCCCTTGATGTGGACCAATCAGTTTCAAGGACAATGCATATATTATCATAGTATGTTTTTGGTTTGCATTTTGACTGCAGGTATTGTGGTTAATGCAGACATGAATCCTTGTAAAAAGGTTTCAGTTTTGTTGCCAGAATAAAGGAGAAAACCCCTATTATTAATTGTTTCAAAGATTTATAACAATTTACAGACAATGGTCAATGCACTGCTCTATCGAGGCCTTCCCTTGCTTTATCTGCCATGGGGGTTGTTTGACCATACTTCACCATGCTGGCCAGCACAAGATGGTAGAGGGTTCAGATCTTCTGTCATTTGGCTGCTGATGTAGATGTAGAGCAACCACAATTTCACATTCCGGTGGTCAAGCCAGACAACCGAGTCAGGAGCAGTGGAGTGTTATCGATGTGAAGGGTTCAGATGTAATGTATTAATGAAGTGTGTTCACCACTGCACCTCTATTGTTGTGAATACTAACCTGCAAACAGCATGTCCCCTTGGTTTGAGTGATGCACGCAGGATATCTCCTTTGTGTTTGTTTAAAAACAATTCCGAAGTCATCTCTTGGTGTTCTTAATTTTCATTTCATTTTATCCTTGCCTATTTACATTCGTGTTTATATTCAGTTCTTGCACAGAGAAGATGAGTAGCTTCAGTGTATTATGGATATTAGGTACAAATACAACATAAATTCGAATAATTAGAGAAAGGCAAGTTCGTTTTCTTGGAAATGTACTGAGAATATAAGACTTGTAAAAAATGTATTGTGACTGGGAAAATTCTGGGTAAACAAAGCCAAGGAAAACAGCGAATTAAATACATAAGCAAATTTTAACTAAACTATGTTTTATTTTACCAGGTAAATCCCACTCAAAGAATTAGATGCTACTAGGACTATCCAATGTAAAGTTCTTGAGTAATATGTATTGAGATAAATGGAAGGCCACGTGTTCAAGAAAATAGATGGCACATAGAGAGTGTTTATATCCCAGAGAAGTGGTGGCACAGTGGTTAGAACCCTGCCAATTGAGATTGATTCACAGCCACGGCTAACATCAGTGGCAAATAATCCCTTCACTGGTTCTGCGGCACCTCCTTCACCAACCCACACTGACCCACATGGTGAAGGGTGGTCAACCCCCATGACTGACACAGCATGAGAAGGTTTTCATTCAGCAGTGGATTGACATAGGGCTCTACATGATTATTTAGTGTTAATATCTGGCTGTGCCTCACCTTCCTAATATTATATATTATGGTAATGAGCAGTGGCTACTCTTGATATGAGCAAACCAATCACAAGTGTAGGGCCCCAAGGAGCGCAAGGGGCCCTGAAGTCACGAAAAAAATTGTTTGCATTAAATATCAGCTCAAATTAAAATCCTTATAAACATCACAAGCCAATTAACATAAAAAACGAATTAATATTTCTGTTATATTCTTAGTTCTTTCGGTAAAGTCACGTTGAAGGGAAACAACAACGTGGCTTTACCGAATGAACTAAGAATTTGAATTACTGCAGTCATGAAAGCTTTAAATCAAAATATTTCTGTTCTCTATCTTTCCTGCATCTGTCTTCTCTTATCTCATTACATCTCTGGTGTGTAACTCTTCTGTCTGTCTCACGAACCTTTTATACATTGACAACGGAGGCCCTCAATGGGCCATCACTACCACTGATCACGAGTCACGGCTGCAAATTGTTCCAGAGCTAATAATATGCTCCTAGTATTAAATCACATTATACAAAGTTAATTGGACATTTATTTACGCAATAATTTAAGTGCGTGCTTACTGGTTGGTAGTGAGTAACCTATATTTTTTTAAATTTCTGAAATAGTATATTATCATTTTATTTATTGATTTTGATAAATACCCTTATACGGATTTCCACGTTTGTTGTGGAACTGTAATGAAATGGTCAAGGTTGCACTGATGTATATGTGTTTTGAATGGTTATTTGTTGCTGAATGAATACTCGATGTTCTTAATTTACAGATTGCGCATATCTATTCAGATATTATGTTGTCAATTGTTTATTTGATTTAACCAGGCGAGAAGAGACCGGGATAGTCTAGGTCGTGAGAGTGACCTGAATAAATGTAGAGATTGTAAACTTATATTTCAGACTGGGCCCATGCCACTGTTGTCAATATTTGCTCTCCCTAACAAAAAATATTTGTCAATATTGTAAATTTTGATTTAAAGCTTTCATGACTGCAGGGATTCATATTCTTGGTTCTTTCCTTCTACGTGACTTTACCAAAAGAACCAATAATATAATATTGTAAATGTTTATTCCCCTTCCCAATATTTGCACCCCTCTATTTTATTACAACAAATTCATCTTTTATTGCATGGCAGTAGTCTCTGTCAATGTATTTTCAACTAACGCCCCTGCATTTTAAAGCCACTTTCCAAACTTATTTGTGAAAAGTTTTGCTCAACTTTTGATCAAAAGTAATCTGGGCAATAGCCCAAACTAACCAGAACCACAGCCAAACCCTAACTGTAATCTAACACGAACCACAAACTAGCCCATACCATAAAATAATCCGAACCACAAACTAACCCTAGCCACAACCTAACCGGAATAATAAACCTAAGCCTAACAACTGTCCACGACTGCGAAGAAAAATTCGTTCCTCCAGGGAAAATAAATACATAAATAATGGCGCAAATATTTATTTGCATTTATCCGCAATGGCCAACCTTTGAAAATGCGAGTGTTAGTCATAGGAGCAAAGAACCACTCTGTTCAAATGTGCGTAGAGTGATGCCCATCTCCACTGGGAGTCTCGGGCCTGTGTTGGGACTTCCACAATCCCATGGTGTGGGCCAGTCATAGAATAATAACCTCTGTCGACTTTCCACAAAGCGGAAATTGTTTTATCAACCCCAGCGATATGATGGGCTGAATGGACTACAGCCTGTGATTTGAAATCACAACCTTGCGATTGCGAGCCATGCCCCGTACCCAGACCACCACTGTTTCGCAGCAGATGGTATGCTCCGATAGGTCTCAACAAAAGTTATCAGGCAGCCGTGATGGCAATAGAACCATTGACTTGACTTGGTCACGGCATAGACGTAGCAACCAGCACCAGCCTGGCTGCTCTTGATAATCGTGAGAATGCAATAACAACCATCAAATTGTGGAGTCCGCATCACAGCGTGCGTTGAAGATTCCTTGACGTCATTTGAAACGAGTAGGCCACTGTGTGCCGGGGTCATGCTCATACATTTGAAAAAATTATTTGACAATAATAAACTCAGTTCTTTGTAGCGCAAGTCGCACAAGGCCTCAAAGCGTTTTACATGAAGCTTAAGTTACAGAGAAAGCCTTTTATAAAAACAGGTGAGTTTTAAAATAGGATTTAAGAAAGTGTCACAGACTCAGATTCCCTAATGGACCAAGAAAGGGAATTCCACAATTACGGAGCCTGGCTGCAGAAAGTTATCTGTCTCCCATAGAACACAGTCTGGCACAGCAGCAAAATGGTCCCACGATTGTGAAACGAAGCAGACTGTCTGCAAAAACAGCGCCTTCTTTATAGTCATGCGTTATAACAATGGCGCAAACTAAATCATTATTATCTACTAAATAATTATCCTTAATAATTATTCAACTTATGCTTAATGTGACACGTGGTGTAAATTGTCACTCAATTTCCGATTTCGCTCCCGACATGTTATGGTGATGTTAAAGTCAGTCGTGAAAAGTATGAAACCACCATTGATGACAAGCTTTGTTGGTCAACATTTAATGGGTAGCCGAATTATTTGATGGGCAGCCTCAATAAATTCTAAAGTCTGAGCAACATGTTGGCACGTATAAGTAGCATCTTTGTAAATGCGACAATCTTCTTTTAACATGTAAAATTTCGATTTAAAGCTTTCGTGACTGCAATGATTCATCTTCTTTGGTTCTTTCGGTAAAGTCACGTAGAATGAGAATAAAATAATAAATTGATAAAATAAAATAACACAATAATATTCTCACGACGTTTCGGCCACAACACAAGCGGCCTTCATCAGGTGAAGGGAGCGAGACTGTCTGGTAGGACAGCGCTGGAGTGAGAGAGCCACGTTCAGATCACGGCTTTTAAGCTGTGTGAGAGGAACAAAGAGCCTTGACGAAGGAATTAGCATAAAATTTAGCATTGAAAAGGCTGAATGATTAGCTTGTGACTGGTCACAGAAATAGCTATGTTAAAAGTTAAAGCATACACATCCGCAGAGGCACCCATTGTTAAAAGGAATTAGCATAGAATTTAGCATTGAAATAGCTAAATTAAGGCATTCGCTTGTAACTGCTACAGAAATAGTTACGTTGAAGTCAGAGCATACACATTCACCGAGGCACTTAGTACAAATCAAAACAGGAGAATTTAGCATTGAAATAACTAGGCGAATTTAGCATTGAAATAACTGGTTGATTTGCTGGTGACTGGTCACAGAAATGACTACACATCTGAGCTATTTACAGTACTATATAGTGAAACAATAAAAACTAAAATATAAATTACCTTCATGTTATCAATAAACTCTATATTCTCCAATCAGCTAAGCTAGCAACCATAAGTCGTTATATATCACAATGCTATATGGCGAAAAAATGGGTGGATTCTTACCCTCAAATTTTCGTACCACGGATAGCTACGGGCCCCGTTCAGACGGACGAGTTCGTCCATGGTCGGAACAGAGGAGGGGGAGAGAGACAGCTGCGAAGCCCTAGTATACTCCATGTTGTAAACCATACCATTAACCGTGGTGTGAGAGGTATTAAGAGGCAATGCTGGCGAAAGAGCTGCGGTCTGAAGGTCATCGTAAAATTACAATTAATTAAGAACAGAGATGATTTAACACATCTTTCCAGTGGTTACTAAGCCTGAATCCATCTTCTCGGTTGAAATTGTCTCTGTGCTTGTATATGTGAATGGCCTCATGAACGAATCTCTCATGGTAGCCAGTTGGTTTGCAAAGAACCTCCGTCTTGGAGAAGTCAATGTCATGTGAGCCCACTGAATTGTAACAGTGATCTGCCACGGCAGAGGAGTTCGTCTTACCGTGTTTCAAGTCTGCTTTATGTTCGCGGATGCGGTCCGAGATATGTCTTTTGGTTTCTCCAATGTAGCTACTACCACAGAGGCACTTTAGTTTGTAAACGCCCGGGTACTGTATGTCTGGAAGAGCATCTTTTACAGATGGAACTAAATCACGGATTTTGTGTACTGTGTTGAATCGGACCTGGATCTTGTGTTTATTCAGGATTTTGGAGATCTTTTTAGTGACCCCTGCAATGTAGGGTAAGGTGATGGTTTTGAGTGGCTCCACAAGAGGATCCTTCTTCATGACTGGAGTGATGGCTTTGCGGATTGTGTAGTCGGAGTAGCCATTAGCCCTGAGAGCCTGGTGTACGTGCTTGAGTTCACTGGTAATGTGTTCCTGGTCGGAAATGCATTGGGCTCTATGGTATAGAGTCTTGATGAGGCAGTTCTTCTGGGATGGATGGTGGTGGGAATCCGGTTTCAAGTAAGCATCTGTATGGGTAGCTTTCCTGTAGACAGAGTGGCTCATTGAACCATCATGTCTCCTTTTAATTAAGACATCCAGAAAGGGTAGTTTGCCATCTTTTTCGACCTCCATGGTAAATCTGATGGCTGGGTGTATGGAATTGATGTGGTCGCGGAATTGGTCTAGAGCAGGCTGGCCATGTGGCCAGATCACAAAGGTGTCATCAACGTACCTCTTCCATAAGGTCGGGCGTAGAGTGGCAGTCTGGATGGCGTCAGTTTCAAATTTTTCCATGAATACGTTGGCTACAACCGGAGATAGGGGGGAGCCCATTGGGGTGCCCTCAGTTTGTTTGTAGAAAGTTCCATTCCAGGTGAAGTATGTGTTGGTTAAGCAATGTCTCACCAGGGGGGGTACATCAGTATGCAGTCCTTGATGAACCAGGTCTTCAATGATAGCGATGGTGTCAGGTACCGGGACTTTGGTGAACAAGGACACCACATCAAAACTGACAAGCAGGTCGTTTGGGGACAGGGAAATGTCTTTGATTGTCGATACCAGGTGAGTAGAATTTAGTACCGCAGAGGTGGTTTTTCCAGTGAAAGGTCGCAGTATATCAGCCAGAAAACGTGCCAGTTTGTAGGTGGGGGAGCTGATAGTAGAGACGATGGGACGAAGGGGTGTATCTTCTTTGTGTATCTTTGGAAGGCCATATAATCTTGGTGGTCTGGCAGCAGAGGGTTTCAACAAGAACTGTTTGTTCTCATCAATTAATGCTGTTGAATCAGAGATAATTTTGTTCGTTTTGGTGACCAAGCTGTTGGTGGGATCTCTTTTTATTTTTGTATAGCTGCCATCGTTGAGTAGTTCTTGAATTTTGTTGTTATATTCTGTTTTGTCCATGATGACAGTGGCATTGCCTTTGTCGGCTGAGAGAACGACAATATCATCCCTCTTTTTTAATTGAGATAATTCAAAACGTTCGTCTTTGCTGATGTTGCTAGGTGGCAACTTAGCGTTTTTGAGGGTTGCAGCGATTTCAGATCTTGCTACGTCTGCAGAGATGTGACTCAAGCCCTTGAGTGCAACGTCGACATGGGCAATGATATCATTAACCGGTAAGTGTCTCGGTGTGACAGCAAAGTTTAGACCTTTAGCTAAAACGGATTTCAGACCATCAGAAATGGAACTGTTACTGCGATTAATTACAACTTTGTTGACGTCTATCTTTTCGGTGTGTGGATCCGATTTTTTGCTGGAGAGGTGATTGAATTTGGAAATCAAATTGTCCCTACATTTGTTCGACATAGTGGCAGCCGAAGAGGTAGTCATATTGTCTACATGTTCCCAATCCGATGTAGACATAATTTAGCTATTTCAATGCTAAATTCTATGCTAATTCCTTTTAACAATGGGTGCCTCTGCGGATGTGTATGCTTTAACTTTTAACATAGCTATTTCTGTGACCAGTCACAAGCTAATCATTCAGCCTTTTCAATGCTAAATTTTATGCTAATTCCTTCGTCAAGGCTCTTTGTTCCTCTCACACAGCTTAAAAGCCGTGATCTGAACGTGGCTCTCTCACTCCAGCGCTGTCCTACCAGACAGTCTCGCTCCCTTCACCTGATGAAGGCCGCTTGTGTTGTGGCCGAAACGTCGTGAGAATATTATTGTGTTATTTTATTTTATCAATTTATTATTTTATTCTTTTAACATGGTTGGCTATGTACGGTGTGAAATAATTTCAACATACGTCTATAGATTGTTGGGTGGTGGAGGGTGAATGACAAGAATTTCAGCATAAAACAACCGCGTGGGCCTAACCCAGCAGCGACTACGGATCGGTGTGAACGGCGTCGCCATGGATACTTAGTCCGGTAGCGACAGGCATCGGGCAGTGCTCATCTCCGCTACATCGGCAGTGGAATTTTCACACTCACAGGTTCCCCAACACCACTCCGTTAATCAACCTACAGAAAGACCAGGGAACGCCGAAAGGCGAACAATACAAAGCCATGCACATATCATGGCATGTATAGAGCGTGCTCTGGTCTGATACCGGTGAGACAATTCCATAAGAAAGGCTGTCCCTGGTGTAGGCCAATTAGTTTCAGAGCCAATACAGAAATTACCAGAGCATGTTTGTTTGCATGTTTTGCCATATGTACGTGTGGCTAATGTAGACTTGGTATCCATTTGGTGTTTCAACATCGTACCAGCTCCTGTTTTATCGCCAGAACAGGTAAAACCCATTGTTAGTTTTCATACTTTCATATTGGCAACAAAAATATCCCATAGATACAACCTCCAGGAAGGGTCGCAGATTTCCTATTGCAGCCAGGAGAGGGTGGTGACCCTGCTGCTGTGCGGGTCCCCACTCCGTCTCACGCAGCCCCGCGTCCTCCGTGGCGGCCGCGTTTCTGCTGGCGGCGCTGCTGCCCGCGGGCGCGTCCGCCTGGGATCTGGTCAACGACTGGAGGAGTCTCAAGACGGTGCACGGCTCCGTGCAGACGTTCATCGTGGATCTGCACAACGACCTGCGTCGCAACGTCACCCCCTCGGCGGGCAACATGCTGCAGATGGTGAGGGCGGTGTGGGAGGATCCTCTCTGGCTCGCTCACTCGCCGTATCGCATGCTTCGTGTGCTCGGTGATTGACAGTCACTCGAAGAGTCGTTCACTCATTTAATGGTTCGGTGATTCACTTGCCCTCTCACTGGCTCAATAACTCTCAATGGCTCCAAAACTCCCATCTTAGGAAGCCACTGGAGCTATGCACTTTTAAATATAGATTGAAAACTAATTTCTTTAGAACTGCTGTTTGTGTTTAGTTTGTTGTCCTTCCCCCGCACCTCCGATTAGCGTGGTTGGCTACGTGCGGTGCGAAAGAAGTTCTACATAATCCGTATATTTACTCACTTACTCAACTATTCATCAATCAGTGTCTCACAATGGCTCATTCACTCATTCATGCACTTAATGACTCAGTAATTCACTCACTCGCTGACTCACTAAATGACTTAGTGATTCACTTGCTCACTCGCTCGTTCAATGATTCACACGGTGACTTATGAAATGACTTACTAACTCATTCATGTACGCACTTAATGTCTCATTGATTCACCTGGTCACTAACTGATTCCCTAAATTATTTAGTGATTCACTTACCCGCTCACTCACTTATTTAACAAATCACTCACTCTAACCATGTAATGACTCACTCACTCAATGATCAATCATTTACTATTTCGTAACTCATTCTCTGTCTCACTCAACCGCATCTCAATTGCATAATGACTCATAAATTCATTCATGCACTCTTTCGAACAGTTGCTCACTCAAACACCGTTTCATTGCATCGCTGACTAACTCTGTCTTGCTCACTCTCACAAATGGATTCATCCCCTCACTGGCTAATTAAAAAAATGAACAATTATACTGCCATGTATTGGCATTTACAGATGTCTTGCTTTCCCCCATAATTTCCATGTTGATCTGATTACGTCTGTGCATTTTGTACCACGCCTTGAGAGGCAACATTTACTCAGGGCTTAATTTCAGTTGGGTCTGTCTGGGTCAGCGACCTGGAAAGAATACATCCACTATACCTCTCACTATGACCTTGGCTGCTCGTCACGTACCTACTCCAGTCTGAGCAGCCACCCGCAAAAAAATATTTGGTGGGGAACTAGGCTTTGGAAGTACTTAAAAAGCTGAGTAACTCAAATCCTTATTTCTTTCCGGCAGATGTGGAAAAAGGAAGCCTACTTGAACGCCCTGTCCTGGGCTAACAACTGCACCTTCGGCCACAGTCCGGACGCCAGACGCAAAACGACACGTAAGCCTCGCACAGCGCTGCCCCTCCCTCTCGTGGGGCTGGGTTACGATTAATTGCGTCAAAATAGAAAAATTTTAAAACTATAAACCATTTTTTATTTTACCAGGCAAGGTCCACTGAGCTATGTCGCTCTTCTTCAGAAGCGACCTGGCCACAAATGATAGCTCAGCAAAGTGGCTTATCATGTGGATATTTATAACAGCCAAATACTATGAACGCGTGTTGATTCTCAATGTGGAGGGGAAAAACTGGGGAGAACACGTCCTGGGTTCGATTTTGACCCTGACGCCTGTATACCAGGCGAGGTAGTTAATATCTCGCCACCGCGATCATAGCCTTCGTGTATGCGACAAACCGGTGAGGATTTTTTTGTATTTGCATAAAGAAAGAAACGTAACACGTTCGTCAACAACACTGGGGCCTTTAAAGTAAAACTATACAATCATGCTACGAAGGAGGGCTATTGCCCGAAATGTCGCCAATTATATATTTATCTTTTTAAGGCCACAGTGTTACAGGCGAATGTGTTGAGGTTGTTGTTGTTGTTTGTGCAGCACTGCCAGCACAGCAGCAGCGTCACCAAATAAGGGGGCCGTGGTGTAGTCATGGTGGGCACAGTGGACTTGCAATACAGGGGCCATCGCTTCCATCTCCCGGCACAGCAGTTGAAACAATGGGACAAGTTTCTTCAATATGCCCTCTCACCCCCCCTCCCCCGACTCTGTCCACCCAGCAGTATTAATGGGTACACCACCACAGTGAGTCGATCGGCAGGTCGCGTTTGGTGGGGTAAAGTGTGGGTACTTCCACCACGTCTTCCATGATGTCTGACCGGCGTTCAAGAGTTGGATAAATGCCCTCTAGAAGGGCTCTCTGTAGCTGCCTCTGGTGGAGGCCTTCCCCCAAAAATCAATATCACAAGTTTAGAGTATTGGGCTGCTGCTATAAATATCCGCGTTATGAGCCACTTCGTTGAGCTATCATTTGTGGCCAAGTCGCTTCTGAAAAGTATCTAAAAAGCTCAGGGGGCCTTACCTGGTAAAATAAAAAAGTAGTTTAAATAGTAGTGGCGTGAGCACGGCAATTGCAGGGCTTCACCTTTATAGTTTTATTGCACTAAAATGTGTAGCGTTGGGGGATATTTACATTTTTCCACAGTTTGTCTTTGGTTTCACTTATGTAAAAAATGTGCCGATGTATGCACGACCAACGATCAGGGCAATAATCGCCAAGGCGATATGTTCTGGCCGGGTGGTCAAAAGGTAAACCAGGTCCTATTGTTAATTCTTTTTATCTTAATATAATTATTTGGAGACTTAACCAAAGGATAAAAAACATAGATACAACTTCTGTGGTGATAGGAAACGACATTGTTCACGAGGATGTGGGTAATTTCTGCTCAGGGCCTTAACTTCTGTCAGCAGCGGAGAATGATAAATACGCGTAAAAATAAATTCGGAGACAATTGTGTGTTTTGTGATCCACACAGCGATTATTTCTCACTATAGCAGTGTAAAACCTGTAAGCGCTAAGATGTACCTGTCTAACTTCTTTGAGCTCGGTTCATCGAGTGTGCTTATGTCTGGCGTGTGTGTGCCTCTCTTTCTTACTTGTGCCAGCTCAAAATAATTTACAATGGTTTTCTAAGAAGCCTGAATTTGTAAAAAAAAAAATCTCATGAGCGATGTCTCTGCAGCAAAAGCCCTCGGCCGGATTGAAGGCTCCGTTCAGACACAGGGTTACAAATATCGTGTGACAGGTGCAGGTACCGGTACAAAGATCGTTGCTTTGCTTCAAAGCCCCTGTTAAAAATCCCTTCCCTCTATTGTTTTTTTGGCACATATTTCCAGCTTAAGATTAAAAAGATACTGACATTTATATATAGAACTGTGAAAGAGTACAGTTGCTGGTACAGAAGAGCCCCCAGTCATTAATTGTTGTGGTCATATGAACCTTATGGCGGGACCCGGGGTCCCATAAGCCCCCGGCTCTCGCATAGACATTATATTATAATGTAAACATTATATATTATATTATAATATAAACATATTATAATGTAAACAAAAACTTTGCTCTTTTTCACCAATGGGTTTGAAGGATGGTGGCAAGTGTCGTCTTGTTAAACTATGCTTTTAAAACTGAAAACTACTTACCTGCAGTACCTTTATTTAAATACACTATCGAACATTTTTTACACCCCTCTGTCAATCATCGTGTTTCTCAGTGTGGATTTGTGAACATACTTTGCAAACAGTACATAAAATAGTACGCGTTTTCAATGCGCCGTTAATATTGTAACAAGCGTTTGTACCAATGTTACTCTACAGAGTAGTGGGTCGCCGCTCCTCTTATCCGCATTGATACGAGCGGTATGTGGGGACTATGGCTTAACCGCAAAAAAAAACTATCTGCACAGATGCATACGGACAAGATAAGTATTATCAAACAGGAGGAATTAACGGTGCAACGCATCTCATCTGTTAAATATCTGCAGGCAATAGGATTGTCATCGATTGATCCTGACTGCAGACATTGGTAGGTCACAAATAATAATGAAGATAAGAGAGCAGTTTCACTGTATTATGCATACCGTTATGACAAATAAAGAACTTAAGTCGTGTAGGCAGTTTGAGCAGTTTTGGATAAGACTCATGATCCTGCCCATACCCGAGCATGGAGTGCATTCGCTTGTTCAGCTCTTGTGCGTATTCGTCCTCGCCGCTGCGCTTGGACACGACACGACACCAGAACGATCCGCGCCAGGCGGGTCACGGCGTTCATGTGCGCGGTGGGACGGAGTCGCCAAAATAAATTAATTACGATTTTTACTTCCGTTTATTCGGGACCCTGGGGTCCCGCCATAAGGTTCATATCTCAAGCCTGACTCATCATTGTCATCATCGTTGCAATGAGGTCGGTAAAATATGTCCCAGTTGCTACGGTGATATGAATAGTTCCGTGGAACGATAACTCACTGACATAAGAATTTGGAATCTTCACCACTGGTTTTGGAATAAAAAAATCCAACTATACTCATTTTGGCGTTTGAAAACTTTTGTTTTGCAATTCATAGACAAATATTTGAGTTTGTAAGAAGCGCAGAGTAACACAGGATGTGGTTTTACTTAACCATTGTTATTAATCTAGGACGGCCTCACTTGATCACGTTGTTTAGAAGGGTCCTGCATTGAGATATTTGGCCATTTGCTTCACGTGGGTTTAGCATAGCTGGGAGGAATTCGGAAGTGCCTTGAGTACTGTATACCATTGCATGAAAGGAGCGCACGCCAGTGTTCATAAACAGGTCAGAAACCAACTTGCCGTACTGCCATCTGCTGGCCAACACGCAGCTCAGAATAATTATAAATCCCAGCAGAAATCTGTTTGGTCCACCAACCCAGCCTCCAAAACTCTGAATAACAGGCGTGCTACCACCATGCCAGCCACTGTTTAATTCACACAGTTTGAGTTGACTGCCATACAGAACTCCACAGCCCTAATACCCGCTACTCGTATAATCCGTGGTAGCTGTCGGGTCCGCAAAACTCCTATTATCTGCTGTCCTATTTCTTCCTGTTAACAGTGGGTTATCCGCGATTTTTTTACCCAGCGGCTGAGAGAAATAAAATCGGATGATGTGCCGAGTCAATCCCAACGAGACATTTTACTTACGCGCTTCTCGCAAGCTTCACCACTGAGCCCTATGGCTGGTGTGCTCGTTAAGAGTTAACACGTTTCTTGAATTGAGAGAGGTTATTATAGGAACGTAAATACAGACATCATGAGGATTATGAACAAGTCGGAAAAAGAAGCGCTGTGACCTGCAGTGTGGCGTTTGTGAATTATTAGGTGGACTAGTACGTCGACTCACGTAGAAGTAAGAAAAATGTTGCGCGTAGAAGAAGACAACCTGACTATGATGCAGGCAGTGATGAGAAGGAAGCTGGAATTATTTGGACACATATGCAGGATGGACAACAGCAGCAAAAAATAAATGTGTGTTGTTCGGGAAAATGGAAGTAACAGGAAAGAGAGGAAGACCTCACAGAGATTGGTGTCAGAAAGATGCGGCACTACTTGAGCATATTTACATAATACAAAGGAAAGTGGGAAAAAATGACGAAATGTGCAGTGGACACCTACGGCCTATCTGCCCATGGATCGTGATAATGATTACATCGCAAGATTGCGTGAGACAGCGGCAGCTTGGGGAAGGTCTTCATCCAGCAGTGGATTGACCATGTCTGATGGTGACAATGGTGCTGCTATTGCGTTTGAACAACAGTGTGAACCTCCTCCCCCCCTCCTCCTCCCCGTGTCTCTCCGGCAGAGTGGACGTGCGGAGAGAACATCTTCATGTCGAGCGCGCCCTTCACGTGGAACTACGCCATCCGCGACTGGTATAACGAGGTGATCTCGCCCGGCTTCCAGTACGACGTGGGGTCCACGACGACCGGAGCCGTCGGCCACTACACCCAGGTGAGGCCTTGCCCAAGCAAGCAACGGGAGGAGGAATTGACGCAGCCAAAAATAAAGCTAAAATTAACTATACTCTTTGGTTCTATTGGGTAAAGTCACGTAGGTAAAAAATAAAATTACAAAAATCACGACGTTTCGGCCACAACACAAGCGGCCTTCATCAGGTGAAGGGACGAGACTGTCTGGAGGACAGCGCTGGAGTGAAAAAAGCCACGCTCAGATCACAACCTTTAAGCTGTGTGAGAAGAAACAAAGCGCCTTGACAAAGGAATTAGCATATAATTTAGCATTGAAATGGCTGAGTGATTAGCTTGTGACTGGTCACAGAAATGGCTATGTTAAAGTTAAAGCATACACATCCGCAAAGGCACCCCTTGACAAAGGAATTAGCATAGCATTTAGCATTGAAATAGCTAAGTTAAAGTATACACATCCGAAGAGGCACCCCTTGACAAAGAATTAGCATAGAATTTAGCATTGAAATAGCTGAGTGATTAGCTTGTAACTGGTCACAGAAATAGCTATGTTAAAGTCAGAGCATATACATTCACCGAGGCACCTAGTACAAATCAAACAGGAGAATTTAGCGAAACACAACCACACTCAGACCACGGACCTTTAAGCTGTGTGCGAGCAAACAAGGTGTCCTGACAAAGAAATTAGCATAAAAATTAGCATTTGATTTGCCGATTTTAGAAAAGAGGCGGTGTACGTGCCGGTGGACTTGCCGTTTGGCGCGGGGGCGGAAGGGGGAGTTTACCTATTGATGGTGTGAAAAGGGAATTTATAAGAGCTGCGAAAGTTTGGGGTACCACTACTTGAAAAAATATACTGTACCATTGAAATTAGTTTAATGTTTAGTTCGATTTTGAACATCTTTCCAATGGTTGCTTAATTTGAAACCATCTTCTCAGTTGAAATTGTGTCTGTGTTTGTATATCTGAATTGCCTCATGAACAAATCTCTGATAAAAACCCGTGGGTTTGCAAAGAACCTTGGTATCGGAGAAAATTATGTCGTGATCACCCACAGCGTTGTAACAGTGATCAGCCACGGCAGAAGAATTCGTTTTGCCGTGTTTCAAATCTGATTTGTGCTCGCGAATTCGGTCAGAGACATGTCGCTTTGTCTCCCCGATATAGCAATCACCGCAGGTACAACTGAATTTGTAAACCCCGGGGTACTGTAAGTCAGAAATGACATCCTTCACGGATGGGATCAGATCACGAATTTTGTGTACTGTATTGAACCGGACCTGGATCTTGTGTTTGTTTAGAATTTTGGAAATCTTTTTACTAACGCCTGCTATATATGGTAGTGTGATGGTTTTGACCGGAGTATCAAGTGGTTGTTTCTGTATGGAGGGAGAAACAGCTTGGCGGATGGTACGGTCAGAGTAACCATTCCTTTTGAGGGCCAGGTGTACATGTTTTAATTTTCTAAAATCGGCCAATCAAATGCTAATTTTTAGGCTAATTTCTTTGTCAGGACACCTTGTTTGCTCGCACACAGCTTAAAGGTCCGCGGTCTGAGCGTGGTTGTGTTTCGCTAAATTCTCCTGTTTGATTTGTACTAGGTGCCTCGGTGAATGTATATGCTCTGACTTTAACATAGCTATTTCTGTGACCAGTTACAAGCTAATCACTCAGCTATTTCAATGCTAAATTCTATGCTAATTCCTTTGTCAAGGGGTGCCTCTGCGGATGTATATACTTTAACTTAGCTATTTCAATGCTGAATTCTATTCTAATTCCTTTGTCAAGGGGTGCCTTTGCGGATGTGTATGCTTTAACTTTAACATAGCCATTTCTGTGACCAGTCACAAGCTAATCACTCAGCCATTTCAATGCTAAATTATATGCTAATTCCTTTGTCAAGGCGCTTTGTTTCTTCTCATACAGCTTAAAGGTCGTGATCTGAGCATGCCTTTTTTCACTCCAGCGCTGTCCTCCAGACAGTCTCGTCCCTTCACCTGATGAAGGCCGCTTGTGTTGTGGCCGAAACGTCGTGATTTTTGTTATTTTATTTTTTACCTATGTGACTTTACCCAATAGAACCAAAGAGTATCGATCCTTGCAGTCACGAAAGCTTTAAATCTAGAACTAAATTTAACTATAAAACTAAACTATTTAAGATTTTCCAAGTAAGGCCCACTAAGCTGTATAGCTCTTTTTCAGAAGCGACCTGGTCACAAATGATAGCTCATCGAAGTGGGTTATCGTGTGGATATTGACAGCCAAATAACTTTAAACACGTGACGTTGATTCTCAATGTGGAGGGAAAACTTGAAGGATCTAGAGGAAAATCCACATGACTACAAGGAGAGAGACACGCAAACTCGAAATATACAGCAGGTATCAGGGTCGGGATCGAACCCACGACCTCTTGTTTACCAGGTGAGGGAGTTCTATAATCTGCATGTCTCTGTGTGTTGTGCAGCTGGTTTGGTACAACTCCTTCCAGCTTGGTTGCGCAGTCAACTACTGCCCAAAAAATCCGGGCGTGGCCAAGTACCTCTACGTATGCCACTACTGCCCCATGTGAGTCTGTCTCCGCACACGCTCACGTGACCTACGTTCTCTTCAAACCATGTTCACGTTCAGCCACTGGAAGTCATCATCATTATCACTGGCATCACTGGCATTGTCGACATCATCACAACCACTACACTGCCGACTAAACGCATCTGACATACGGTTGTTCAAGGCCTGTTAGTCACTCAACGACTACACCACCTGCTACGTGACTTACCACAACGCTCAATGACCCTCAGGACCCAATGTTACCTTGTTTGGCCTTCCACCCATACGCTACGATCACCAATTACTGCACAGGTATACGTAACGTTCATTCCTTACCATCACTCGGTACAGAAAATTGTGGACTCCACCAGCCACTTCTGTATGGAATACTGTAGAGTGTTTCCTCCACGTGCATAAACACTTATTAATTGGACGATAGCACCTTAATGTAGGGTGGACCGCAGAGCTTGGAGGAATGTGGTGCAAGCTCACCACGTGATGGCTGCTGCTGCTGTGTCCCAGCACTCCCCGTCTGTCTCCTCGTGCCTGAGTCGTTCTCTCTCTCTCTCACAGAGAGCGCAAATACTGCCTGGCGCATTTCACATTATTATTGTTATTCCGAAGCCTATTTTGCATAGGCAGACTATTAGACATTATTACTATTTTAATCATTTACTTTGTTTACATTATGAGACCTCCTTTGCCAGTAACAAGATATAGTAATAGGTGTCAGTTTTTGTGCCAGTTAAAATGGTAAAACCTATTACTACATTTACTTTGTATTTATTAATTTGCTTGTATTGTGCTTGTGGTAATATTTGTGTATGACGATAAATAATGCATCTACTACTCTGACGACCATTGCTAGCATTACAACTACCTCTACCACTAACACCACCACAGCCAATTACAACTACCTCTACCACCACCACCATGATCAGCGCAATGTTCCGTGTTAATGATGGCTGAGTCGTGAGCGTTACTGACGTACAAACCTGTGACCTTACATCGCAGGGGAAACCTGAACACCCGCATCAACCGACCCTACGACCTGGGCACTAGCTGCGCCTCCTGCCCCAAGAACTGTGTCAATAACCTGTGCGGTGAGTGAAGCATCCATAGACACACGAGCCTTCGTCTCTACACCTACACTCAAGGATACGGATTGTAAGGAATTGTATGTACAAGGCGCTTGCTTAAATGCTTTTGCATCGCATCTTATCTCAAATAATACAATTCCCTGCTGTAGAGTATCCTGCATGTCTTTTTGAGTTGTATAAAACACGATTGTTCTAGATAGATGTATAAGGAAGCATCGTTGTTTATAGCTGAACATCGTGTTTGGTAAATAGACGTCCACTTTTTTGGTGAATTGGGGACATTTTGCCAAAGCACAGAGTTCATTCAGTACACACCAATGACCTGAGTTTAGTTCCCAAACACATCAGTGGCGAATATCTGAACCGGCCTTGGGCCTCCCCTAGTTCGACTCAACCTTAAACGGGTACCTTGTGCGGCGTGCAAACATCGGCACTGGAGGAGAAAAAGTCGGCCGGGCGTGGTGCCGGGCACACCATCTCCTCGCGCGCCGTGCCGCCCGTAATAGGTGCTCGCTAACAGCACTTGCCCCCAACAGTCTGTGAAAAGCTAAATGGAGGATATTTGTCTGAACTGTGTGCGTCTGTGCGCGTGTGCCCCACAGACAACCCGTGCAAGTACAAGAACGGCTACGCCAATTGTGCGGCGATGGTGGCACAGTACACGTGCAAGAACGCCATCATTCTAAAGAACTGCCCTGCCAGCTGCAATTGCCAAGGACGGATTTAATGAAGGCTCCAAAATGACCAGACTCCAGGACTCGACTAGATACAGTACTCACTTCCAACAAACTCTCTTTTTTTTACTTTATTTTATCATTGGCAGAGCTGTAAGTGGCACTGCTTCTTTGGAGAGGGTGGCTCTACCTACTTGACTGGCCTGGCAGACACATTCTGCACATCTGTGAGAAAAAGAGCTTCATAGATTATCGGATTTCTCCAGTATAAATATTGTACTGATTCATTCATGCAACAGATCGAGCTCTCCATCGCGCCTTCTGGCCGTACCGCGTGTTGTTCGGAACAATGCCCGACGTTTCACTCCGTGTGCTGGTGGGAGCGTCCTCAGGAATTTAATTTAAGAAGCTCCGAACAACACACGGTGCAATCCCCCACCGCCTCCCCCTACTAAAACACGCGAAACAGCACAACCGTGAAAATCTGCGCTGGAAGCATTCAAAAATGTGTGCTCACGTTCATCCTTTCCGTCCTTTGTTAGGTTGAATTCATTTTTGGCGCGAACTGATCAGTGCACGTATGCTGGCAAATAGCAATGTGGATTAATTATTCTCATACTCCATCTGGTGTGATCTAAAGGACCCTCCGAACAGATTTCAATCTCCATTTTTCTTGAGAAGGCATCGAAAGCACGCTGGTGGTGTGGAGGTTGGCTCGTTAGACGCACCGGGTTTGATCTGCACTCAAGCTGGTGTGAAGTACCAGGCACAATTCAATATCCACTCGTGCCTTGGACTGTTAGTTCCGTTATAATTAAATACGTTTATAACGCAGATTTTCCTTGGTGGGATAAAACCTGGGCAACCCCCACCCCCCCTGTCACCGCCACCTGCATCCTCTGATGTGCTGGCACGTGTTGTGTAAGGGATAGAGAAATGTCACGCGGAGGAGGTGCGAACACGCTGCGTGATGTGCTGAGCCTCGTGTCTCCAGTTAGTCATCATCCTGGGAGCTGTGCTGCCTGCTAAGGCGACAGCTCTGCCTCTCGAACCAGTGTCACAAATGCAATCAAAATCACAATCTCTATGCATTGCACAGCTTTGGAGAAAGTGCCCTGTGCTTTCCTTGCATGTGAAAAAAAACCCAAAATGTAAATTTACTGCAAATTAGGCCGATATATAATTAGACTTGGGTGGAATTGTAGCGCAGTGGGTAGCGCGCTGTGCTCTGAACCCGGTGACCTACCTATTAAGGCCTCCTCCACACGACGCCTGTCTTGTGGGTTGCTTAACCATACTTCACCGCACTGGTCAGTGGCATGACCAGCAATCAAACTCAGGTCGCTAGGTTCATAGCACACTAAGTACAAAGGATTACTTAGACTGTTAACAGTGGCTGAAACATACCATCTACAATATAAGACCAATGTACGCAACATTTCTAAATCTGGTGGTGTACGTATACGTGTTTGTTGAACTTCTTTCGCACCATACATAGCCAACCTTGCTAATCGGTGGTGCGAGGGAAGGACCACAGAGTGGGTGATGCTTTCACCATAATAGCCTTAACTGGTGTGGAGGGATGAGCAGAGTTTGGTAAGGCGGTGCGGTTTGCCCTGTGTCTCATTTTATAACCACGCAGAACTGTGGTTACAGAGCCATGGTTATGTTTGGGTTCGGCATTTAGCCGTTGTCACCTCCGATCATCGCGGTTGGCTACGTACGGTGTGAAAAAAATGCAACGTCCATTCATACATACACCTAGGTCAGTGTAGCACTTGCGATGTTGGTGAAGCGAGCAGGCGCCCTTCTCCATCTCTCTCGTTGGTGCACGCTGCATTGTCTGTCTTAGAGGCATTGTCTGTCTTAGATGCATTGTCTGTCTTAGAGGCATTGTCTGTCTTAGAGGCATTGTCTGTCTTAGAGGCATTGTCTGTCTTAGAGGCATTGTCTGTCTTAGAGGCATTGTCTGTCTTAGAGGCATTGTCTGTCTTAGAGGCATTGTCTGTCTTAGGAGTGGGTTTCATTGCTAACTTTTTATTGCTTTTTATGTCTTAAATAGTGTTTAAATTAATAGTTTTAAGAGGCATTTATTGTACTGTACTGCAGTTGCAGTAGTTGAATATGCATTGGGGGGTATTGTATAGTTTTTAAAATAGTGTTTCTATGAATGGGGAACGTGCTGTCCTTTTAAGTCCATGGGTTTATGTTAAAATGTTTACTCTATATACATGCACAGCGTATACGGTATTACTCTTACAAAGGGCCTCTGATTTAATTCACATTTGAATCAGAATGTTCCCTCAATAAGCGTACAAACAATTCCGCTGCCGATGATAATGCTTGAATGCACCTTGCGCTGCTCTTGTCGCATCCGGAGAGTCTAAATAAATCAACACACATTGGTCCTAGCCGACAATGCACGCGGTTTTTCTCTCGGCTCAGGTGGTGACTCAATAAGAAAGGCGTGTGGAGCGTTTTCAGTGACCACGCAGTTCGCCTTAACACCGTGGATGCAGCAGGCGGTCATGTGACTCAGAGGGCTTCATGTCCGTGCCAAAGACACTGAGACAGAACCACTGAGAGCATGGGTTTGAATCAAAGTTTCACCCACCCTGTGCTTAAACCGAGATTCTCAAGTTTAGTGAGTTTACGGTCTCAGTAAGTCGCCAATGACTGCTCACAAAAATCCATCACATTAAACAATGACATTTACTTCATCTGCCTGAATTTAGTTTTGAACGTTATAACAGTGGTCTGATTGGCACGTGACGAGCGCTCCCTGTTTTTGAATTTAAAATGTGTTCCCCTCTAGCAGGAATAACCTGACTCCAGAAGTAGAACACACACACACGTCATCGTGCACTGCGAGCTGAGACTTCTGAATGGATATACTGTATCTCCATCTCGTGACAAAAAATACACAATTGGAATTAACTTATGAGATATTAAAAAAACGAAAACAAATCGGTCATGTTCACCAATATCATGGTTACGCATTGGCTATTTTAATCAGTATAACAATATACCTTGTGCTTGTGTAAAAGTGGTAAACTGGAATTCATGGAATAGTTTATAGTGTGTTTTAGTTATATCGAAAATACATTGACTTTGTTACCAACCCTACTGAACTATAGTGGTATGCTTCCAGTTTTAAACACCTTTGTTTCCGATATTCAAAGCGAACCAATCATATCACTTGTAAGCTGCAGGGAGGGAGAATTTCGACATTTTCGCTTTGAAAAATCCGGAAAGGCGTTTTAAAAAATTGGCAGCACCCCGCTTAAATCGGCCGTGTTGGCAAATACGCATCTATTAATACGTCGTTACGTCGCTGATTTTCAGTGATACTTTTACGACAACGTGCTGTGTAAATGCGGTTGATGGTACGCGACTTGGTGCAGGGAATCGTCTTCATAATGGATTGCTCCACACCCGTACTCTCACACCTGCGCTGCTTGATACCAACACGTGCTACTGTGCTCGCAGGCGATGGGGGGTCGCTGTGGAGTCATTCATTTACAAGAGGGGTGAAACCTAGCAGTGGCCGGGTTCACGTGATCTCGCCGTGACACAGTTGAATATATGCATACCACATGCACGCAGGCATATGTGAATCTACTACTCTTGGTTAATGTTGTATTATAGAATGATTATATTAATGTGCGTGTGGTACACCCCACCTTACATTGTAATGGTATTCTTTGTTTTGTCTTGGAAAACGGTCTTTTTCGGGAGGGTCTCGCTTGGGATCTTTGGACAATTCCTCATTGAGTATTTCAGCGTGTAACCGGTATGTGCCTGTGTAACCGGTAACCGGTGTGCCTAACGGAAACCAACACGAGGGGATGACACCCAAAAGCCACACAGAGGTCAGCGAACTCCGTGCTACCCTGCCACGTACGGGTCACCTCAGAGCCCCGCAGGTCGGGAGTCTCACCGACAAGCTTGCATGATCCACCAACCCCTGCTGCCACAGTGCCGGATGACCTCAGTGCGCAGAGGCATCGGTTTTCTCTGGGAGCAATGTTCACCCCTTGGCGACATTGAGCAGTCCGAGTGGGACGTGCCACGCGTGTGCAGCAGCAACACGAGCCCAATTGTAGATGATGCGCGCGTGGGTTTCGCCTTTCGGAATGTTCCGTCCACAGGCGGTGGGATGTCGCGGCGCCCAAACAAGTGGCGACACGAGGCATAAACACAACCAAGCTGCTAGAATGCTCCCAGGAAAATTAAGAGAACATCAAATTCAAATCCTATTAAACACAACAAGCTCATTCACATGAAAAGTAAATGAATCTCTCTCGTCTATCTCGTCGACATCATATCTTCTGTCATCTCACTACATCTCCAAGCATCGTCTGCATCTTTCTGTCTGCGTCACGAGGCGTTCATTATATTATAAAAAGGATACCACAAATAATGTCTGGACACGCACCACCACTGATGACATACTCGAGTCCATCAGGCCACTTGGATCCAAGAGGCAACGCCTCTGTCAACAGGAATCTGGATTGAACGGGGGTCATTGGGAGTGGAATTTGCAAACACGAGGATGGAGGTGTCCCTTCGCGGTTCGAGGTTGTTTCCTCAGGCATGGCGTCAGCATTAACAATAGAATGCTGAGGGTTGGGACGTGATTATACACCCTTTGCTTAATGATGGAAGATATGTTTTGTATACTCAAACATTAAATAAATAATTTTACGTACCATAGTGCCTCACGTTGTATTGCTGCTTGACATATTTGTGAACTTATTTTTTACAGTCCACTAATGACATTAGCTTTACGTTGCATTTAAACTTTGCGGCACAAAATACGAATCTCTGGGTTTAAAGTTTTTGAGGTAAAATTTCCACTGAAAAAGGACAGTTGGGAGGGGGGGTCTCACCTGTGTTCACCTGTATTCCCACCTATGCCGCTGGACGGGAGGTGATGGGCGGGGCTTGTCATGCTCTCGGGGGTTTCCTACCTTCACGAGGCAGGATGTGGGGGCAGCCGCCTTTTTTTAAATGTGGCGATTTTTAAATGTGGCCCAAGGTGATTGACCACAACAAAACGCCGACTACATTTATTGGCCAATTAACCGACGTATAATCAGCTGATCGCCACAGTTCTAATGTCGCCATCACCAGGTAGCTGCACCTGGACTTAAACTTATGACGGCTGGGTGCAGGGTTAGTGTGCTGACCCCTTGACCATCCATGCACCCCAGATCTCACACTACGATATTCATAATAAAGGTTTTTGGGTTAGATCGCGTTATTTATAAATGTGTCGTAACCCTCCACCACCCGACACGGGCAATCAGCAAAAAAGTGTCACGTTGACAAAAATAGTTGACTCTTCAACACACCGGTGGAGGGTTACGACACATTTATAAATAACGCGATCTAACCCAAAAACCTTTATTATGAATAATATTGGTCGCGAAAGCCTACGTGTTAAACACACTACGATATGCCGGGTGAACGACTTATAGATTATTGCATTTCACAATCAAAGGAAGGCTGCCAAGCGTTGAGCTAGTGCCAACAAATGCCCTGCAGCTCTCTATATTTTGAGATGTTTTAGCTAATTAGTGAGCGTTTATACATTTGGGTGGAAACCGGAGCACCTGAAGAAAATCCGCACCTGTAAGGGGGCAACGCTCTATCCCTTACAGAAGGAGCAGGTGAGATCAGTCCACACTCTACCGCATTCTGCTGGCAAGCCACGGTAGGGCACCTCGATACCCACGGGAAGGGCGTCTTGCAACATGTCCGATAGACCAAGCCCCGCTGCTCCCACAGTGCTGGATTACAGGCTAAGTGCATAACCACCACTGCCCGGATGCTACCACTAACGTCAACCGGAGCAATTAGAAAACATAGCGCTTCATTTCAAAGCCTCCACGTGCCTCACAGCCACGGTCGGTGGCCCTAGCGGTGTGCGGCTGCACAGGGGGGCGCCGTGGTCAGTGGAGGGTACCCAAATCCATGTCCATTGCCCTAGAAATATCGTTGTTGCTGACACATTAATAAACGTGTGTGACCGTCTGTAAATGGGTGTTTAGCAATGCGATGGTGCATCTGCCAGTCATCTCAGCCAACCCACAGCACCTGGGTGTGTCCCCTGACTTCATGCACAAAGCCGGGCACATTAGTCAACCCATAGCACCTGGGTATGTCCGGTGATCTCCTGCCAGCAGTGACAATTTGACACTTCACGTGACGGTCTCAAAGTGTACCTAGCCTGGCACAAGCGATGTGGTGGCGAACGGCAGTTACTGTTGTTCATCGGCAGGATGACGGCATGCTTTGGCTGTGGCATACCAGGCGTGATGATGTCAATACAGTATATGGGTCACTGGCACATGCTACATTGCAATTTGTAGCAGCAAAGATACAAAGTCTCCCTTATTAGTGTTTCTGTAATATTTGCGTTTTTATAATATATCGGTGCAATAAAAATGTGTAATTTTGCATACCGAGCTGCTGCTGAAACCGTCCTTAAGACCACGCTATTCTGTTCTTGCGCATGATGGCAATATGTCCAGCCGTAAAATGTCAATGTTGAGTCTGCTCGGCACGAGAGGGCTTCAGGAGAGAGTTTGTGTAGTTTTGCTTCCCCTCCTCCAGACGACAGTGGTGGATCCATCGTTTGGTTTGCATGGTCACAGTCACACTGTGGTGTCCGCCATTGTTTATTTATGGAGATGTCCACATTGGACTGTTGATCCAAGACCACACTAAAACGTTTGCAAAGTGTGTACCATTTCCACTGCTTACTGCAATCCCAATACATCATTTACATATTTTACCACTCTGCTGATGCACTTTGTCCAACATAGCCTGGTGTGATAATTGATACTTGAGTGGGGTATCTGCAAGTGGATCACCCGTACTTTTATTTCTTACAATCTGCAGGGCCAAAACACGTTTTTAATGTTTAAGTCAGAGTGTTATAATGCTTCCGTAAATATTGGTATGGTATTGAGTCACTGGTGTAAGTTAAATATTCCTACGGCAGGGACAAGTTTATTCATAGAAAAACTATTTTTTACTTTTCTCAAAGTACAGTATTATCTTTTTTATCAACCACTCGGAGATAATGAACCAAGCTGATCCCCCATAACCTTCCATTTCAGAGTTGGGGGCTCTTACCACACAACCACCCAGACCAAACTAAACTCATAAAAAACTACATTACCTAATTTAGTAACACAATCTTGCCGAATATTTGTTGCCATAATTCAAAGTGGCATGATTCTGGGCCTGTATCCAAGTCTTGAAATATTCCTGTTAGAAAAGAGTTAACACGTAGTAGTAGGAGGCTTTTGTGACCAATATCATCCATAATAAAGGTTTTTTTGGGTTAGATCTCGTAAATGTGTCGTTAAACTTGCCACCACTAGACAGCCAATCAGTAAGGTTGTCACATAAACAGAACATGCCAAATCATTACGAGTACAGCACACCGATGTGTTGGAGAGCAAATCCACAACATTTACAATCTGAGTACGACGTTTCACCAGCAATTACAACTGGCATCATCAGACAGACAGCCAGATTTGTGGAGAAATCATGTTTCGTTCCTTAGAGGGTTGGATGTGATGGTATCGCTTGTGAGCACTTCTTGAGCGATGTGGGGGGTGGATTAATGAGTGCATATAAACTACAATGGGTATTCATTACCGGTTGGGTTATTTATATGGTAAACAACGTACATTATGAATGCACATTAAGAAAAACAGCCTGCCGAGTAGCACATACTGCACAAACAGTACACAATGTTGTCCCACGTCCGATCGCATAGCCGCGTGGGAGTGAATTTAAACCACATTTTGGTTCGCTGCATATACGTGAATCAGACAGCCCGGAAGACACACGAAGTCGCTATGCATGAATAAATGACACAAAATGCAATTTTCCTTTCATAATTTATTACGTTAATAAATGGAGCATGCAGTCTCCAGCTCTTAAAAGTTATCTCACACTGGTGCAAGAAAACTCTGCGAAATAATCTAATTTACAATAAAATACCGCCAGGCACTGACGCACTTTGTCACCAACACACTGCACCCTAGCACTTACACGCTGCCAGTATGGAGGCATCAACATCACGGGTGGAAACCTGCAAAAAAACACGAAGGGCAGGGGTAATCGAAGCGTCCGGAATCCCAATTTCACACTTTTAGCATCTACGGGAGATAAAATTATTTCTTTTTAAGTGCACGATCAAAACGTTTCAGTAAAAATGTTAAACTCGCAGCTCTATGACACAGATGTGCACATGATGGCTATCGATTTCAAAAACGCGCGTCGTACTCAACAGCAGCACGTGATGTCGAGCGTCACGGGGGGAGGGGCCGGGGGGGGTGGGGGGACGGGCCGGGGGGCGGGGCGTCGATAGTGATTGGCGTGCGGGCTGGAGTCGCTCCGTGACAAGCGGTGCTCATTTCAACGAGTCCAGGGCTTCGCAAACCAACTTGAACACTTCGTCCGCAGTGCCCTCAGCGCTGATCTGCGATGCAAACAAAAAACACCCACGTCTCACTTCTGGTATCTTATGATTATATTACAGGTTTTTTTTATTTCCCTTCATTCTCTATTTTAATTGCATTATTTTCCGGGTGTGTTTTTACAACACTTGTCTTTGTAAATGTTTGTTTTATCTTAACTCATGTGAAGTACCTTGAACCTTGTGATATGAAAGGTGCTACTTGAAGACTTATATAATGAACCCTTTCCCGTTCCGAGACCATTGCAAGTTGCAGGATGGAGTCTCATTCACCGCTGAATCTCCGAAAGTGCAAGCAGCTCCGCGTTCATTTTATTTAGAGAGGCGTAGCGCTGCTGTTTTTAAAGACATTGTACTCACCACAGAGAAATGGGATCAAAGTTGCTCATAATCCTAAACGATGGGAATGGAATCTTGGAGTGATAGTAAACCTTTACACTACAATACCTTCAATCTGTTATGTTATCCTTGAATAACAAAATACATCTCGGTGCCTACAAATCATACAATAGCATTTAATTCGACGAATTTATTTCATGCAAATGTATGACCATAGCCCGCACTGGCTTTCAGAACACTGTACAGTCTATACAACTTTAGAATTAGAATCTTTATCCTGGAGATAAACTTGTAATACATACTGAAAACTGTGAACTTGTCGTGATGCACCCTTCTCACGGTGGTTAAACAATGTCATGATTCTGAATCACAAGCCGATTCAGAATCATATTTCCGTCTTAAATTTGACCATCTCACTTGTTCCATATGTTTTGCTTTCTCCTCATTTTCATTCGCTTCATTTGTACATTTACACTTTGTTTACACTTCCACTTTCACCAATTAAATAACACTGTCACTTTAAATGGAGAAATATTCAAGGGCCAACATTGCCCTTCTTCCTAGCACATGAATCATTCCTTTTTGTTGTCTCAAGTGCCCAAAACGTCTCCTACTATTATTATTTTCCTTTTAAGGCCACTTTCTTGACAAAGGCATTGATTTTTTTTGTGGTTATTTGCACTTGTGCACCACTGCCAGTACAGCAGCAACAGTAGTGCTGCGTTACCAACTCATTTGTCCTGCAATCAATACCCGATCCAAACCGTGACGGATCACCCGTGACCTTCATCAAATAGAAAGTCACAATATTTGTTCCCGTGCAGCGTGAACATTGGGTAGTGCACGACGCACCTTCTTGACGAGCCCCTTGCTATCGTAGCGCTGCACCACGGGCTCCGTCGCCTCATAGTACGTCTGCAGTCGTGCCTTGAACGTCTCAGCCTTGTCGTCGGCCCGGCCGCTCGTCTTGGCGCGATTCATCAGCCTCTCCATCATCGTCTCCGACGACGCGTTGATGTAGAGCACCAACTTGGGAATGGCGATCTGTGTGCGAGCAGATCGCCATCGAATGTTACCCTCAGTGCCACGGTGAGTGGGAAAGTGCCCTCTCCACGGTGGTGAGATGTTAACTACCTCCCCTGCTGTATATTTGGAGTTGGTGTGTACGTCTCCCCAGTGAACGCGTGGATTTGTCTCCTGGTCCTCTGGAGAAAAATCATTGATGTTTATTTTACCAGTTAACGCCCACTGAGCTAGATAGCTCTTTTTCAGAAGCGACTTGGCCACAAATTCACAGCTCAACGAAGTGGCTTATCACGTGGAGATTTATAACAGCCAAATACTCTAAATGGATGTTGATTCTAAATGTGTAAGAAAAATCGGAGGACCCGGAGAAAAATCCACGTGATCACAGGGAGAGATACACGCAAACTTCATATGTACAGGCATCATGGTCACGATCAAACCCACGACCTCCAGTACATTAGGCGAGGTAGTTCATATCTTAACTTCGTATTCTTGGTTCTTTCGGTAAAGCCACGTAGATAGAAAATACAATAAAAATAATGAAGTAAAATTAAAAATAAACTAAAAATAGGTTCTTTCGGTGACTTTACCGAAAGAACCTACAATATGAATTCCTGCAGTCACGAAAGTTTTAAGTCAAAATCTTAACTTCGGTGAATAGCAAGAGTTTGACATCGGGCATGAGTGGTGGTAAAACAGTAAACGGAACGAACTGAATAGACAAAGAGGGCCCCCCCCCCAAAATGTAACAGCACCAGGGCCCCCCAGGAAACTGAACCCGGCCGTGACGACGCCACTGACCTTTTTCTCGAACGCCTCGGCCTGGCTGAGCTCTCGGGGGTATCCGTCGATGAGGAAGCCCTTCGCCGAATCCACCTTGAAGAGCATGGCGTCCTTCAGCATCTGCAGAACTGTCTCCTGCAGAGCAATGTCAGTTTAGGCCGAGTCAGTCAACCAGGCAAGATTAAGATATAAAATTGGCACCGGTAGTGTGCATCACAGTGGGGGGGGGGGGGGTCAAAACGGCATACCTGTCAACCCATATTCTTGGACAGGAAATTTTTGTTTTCAGCTCCATACAGCATACAGCCGTTTCAATACGGGCAAAAAAATGTCTATTTGTTTGTGTGTCTCCCTTGTAGGATGGACGTTGAGATTTATAAGGGCAAGGGGTGACCAATAAGGTCTGAATTTGTCTGTGATAAGGTAGGGCACTAATAAGGGGTTGACAGGTATGCAGCGGGCGTTCATCACTGCCGACACCGCTCCACACAATGTCAGGGCTGTGTGTCTTTTTAGTTTTTTTGAAGAGGGAGAAAAAAACCGACGAACATTTCTGTACGAACTGATGTAAGATTTTCACAATGCCGCAACCGAACCGTCAGTTAAGGAAGGAACAGCGGAGCAGAGTGGGGGGGTGGAGGCAGGAAGCGGGAAAACTCAACGCCCCAGGAGAGCGCACGGCTCATGAAACCGCGAATCTGATCGCTTTGCGGTCATGCACACGTGGCACAAGAGAGAACGAGAAGGAGAGAGGAAGAGCGTTCTCGTGCACAGACTCGCTCAGACAGTGGGAGGAGATGATACGTGGAGATGATACGTGAGATGGTATTTAGAGATGGTACGTGGAGATATTAGGTAGAAATTGCCAGTTTGCCCCAGGCCTCACACAAAAGAAGATCCCACAAAGGGCAATATTTTTTTTTTCCTCTCTCCCCTCCTTCCCCCTTCCCCATGCCTCCGGTCCCAGAACTTAAGAACCTCTGGCCGCAGCCCTACAATGGCAACCCCCTACCCACACCCCCTCCCCCGGATATGTGCGTGTCTCATGTGTGTGTTTTGTGTGTGTGTGTGTCTCGTGAGTGTGTGTCTCGTGAGTGTGTGTCTCTTGTGTGTGTCTCGTGTGTGTGTGTCTCGTCTGTGTGTGTCTCGTGTGTGTGTGTCTAGTGTGTGTGTCTCGTGTGTGTGTGTCTCGTGTGTGTGTGTCTCGTGTGTGTGTTTTGTGTGTGTGTCTCGTGTGTGTGTGTCTCGTGTGTGTGTGTGTGTCTCGTGTGTGTGTGTCTCGTGTGTGTGTGTCCCGTGTGTGTGTGTCTCGCGTGTGTGTGTCTCGTGTGTGTGTGTCTAGTGTGGGTGTGTCTTGTGTGTGTGTGTGTGTCTCGTGTGTGTGTGTCTCGCGTGTGTGTGTCTCGTGTTTGTGTGTCTCGTCTGTGTGTGTCTCGTGTGTGTGTGTCTAGTGTGTGTGTCTCGTGTGTGTGTGTCTCGTGTGTGTGTGTCTCGTGTGTGTGTGTCTCGTGTGTGTGTTTTGTGTGTGTGTCTCGTGTGTGTGTGTCTCGTGTGTGTGTGTCTCGTGTGTGTGTGTCTCGTGTGTGTGTGTCCCGTGTGTGTGTGTCTCGCGTGTGTGTGTCTCGTGTGTGTGTGTCTAGTGTGGGTGTGTCTTGTGTGTGTGTGTGTGTCTCGTGTGTGTGTGTCTCGCGTGTGTGTGTCTCGTGTTTGTGTGTGTGTCTAGTGTGTGTGTGTCTTGTGTGTGTGTGTGTCTCGTGTGTGTGTGTCTCGCGTGTGTGTGTCTCGCGTGTGTGTGTCTCGCGTGTGTGTGTCTCGCGTGTGTGTGTCTGTGTGTGTGTGTGTCTCGCGTGTGTGTGTCTCGCGTGTGTGTGTCTCGCGTGTGTGTGTCACGTGTGTGTGGATGTCTCGTGTGTGTATGTCACGTGTGTGTGTCTCGTGTGTGTGTGTCTCGCGTGTGTGTGTCTCGTGTGTGTGTGTGTTTTGTGTGTGTGTGTCCCGTGTGTGTGTGTCTCGCGTGTGTGTGTCTAGTGTGTGTGTGTCTGTGTGTGTGTCTCGTGTGTGTGTGTCTGTGTGTGTGTGTCTCGTGTGTGTGTATCTCGTGTGTGTGTGTCTCGCATGTGTGTCTCGTGTGTGTGTGTGTATCGCGTGTGTGTGTGTCTCGTGCGTGTGTTTGTGTCTTGTGTGTGTCTCGTGTGTGTGTGTCTGTGTGTGTGTCTCGTGTGTGTGTGTCTCGTGTGTGTGTGTGTGTCTCGTGTGTGTGTGTGTCTCGTGTGTGTGTGTGTCTCGTATGTGTGTGTCTCGTGTGTGTGTGTGTCTAGTGTGTGGGTGTATGTCTCGTGCGTGTGTGTGTGTCTTGTGTGTGTGTCTCGTGTGTGTGTGTCTCTTGTGTGTGTGTCTCGTGTGTGTGTGTCTAGTGTGTGTGTGTGTCTAGTGTGTGTGTGTGTGTCTGTGTGTGTGTCTCGTGTGTGTGTATGTGTGTGTGTATCATCTCCCCTGTAGTTGTTACATACTGTAAGAACTACAGAGGCATCTCACTCCTCAGTGTGCCGGGAAAGGTCCTGGCAAGGATTATTCAGCATCGCCTTGCCAGGCACGCTGAGGAGAGGCTTGCGGAGCCCCAATGCGGTTTCAGGAAAGGGCGGTCCTGCACAGATGCCATATTTTCTGTCCGTCTGCTACAGCAGAGGTGTAGGGAATTCCAACAAGACCTACATCTCTGCTTTATTGACCTGGTCAAGGCCTATGATACCATCAGTAGGCCTGGGCTCTGGGTCGTTCTAGGTGCTTTTGGAGTACCTGACCCTCTGCTCACGATCATTAAGGACCTTCATGATGGTGAGCGGGCCCGGGTAAAACTACGTGGCCGGGAGTCAGAGCCATTCCCTGTACACCTTGGGGTGCGACAGGGATGTCCTCTGGCTCCCACATTATTTAACATCTATTTTGACCACGTAGTTCGTGAAGCCTTCAATAGCTGTACCGGGGGAATCTCCATATGGTACAGATATAATGGGAGGCTAATCGATGCCCGGGTGCGGTCAAGGGATGGCTCCCTATTGCTCAACCACGTTATGTATGCTGATGATTTGGTAATAGCTGCTCAGTCAGAGGAGGAGTTGGAGACGCTGCTGCTGAGACTGGAGCGTGCCACTAAGAGGTGGGGCCTTACCATCAGCCCCACCAAAACTAAGCACCTGCCTGGGTATTTTGTACCATCGGACACTCCACCCCCACAACTCCCAATCGGTGATGGGGCAGTTGTGGAGAGAGTAGAGAGTTTCCCATACCTGGGCAGTGTGCTTATGACTGGCTCCAGTTTAACAGCAGAGGTCTCACTCCGAAGCAGTCGAGCGGAAATATCTTTTCATCGGTTGCGTAACGCTATGTGGAAGCTACCTGGTCTGTCGCTCCGCACTAAGCTTCAGGTCTTCTCGGCCACGGTCATTCCCTCCCTTCTCTACGCTTGCGAAACGTGGACCCCCCTAATGGAACATCTTCGCCGGTTAGAAACATTTAGGCTGGCCTGCCTACGATCCATCCTGGGTTTTACCAGACTGGATTGTGTGAGGAGCTCACAAATCCTTGAAAGATCTGGGCAGGGTCCCATCGGTGAGCTCCTCCGGCAGGCAAGGCTGCGATGGCTGGGTCATGTAGCCCGCATGCCCAGCCACCGCATGCCGAAACAGCTTTTGTTTGGCCGGATTGAGGGGGCTAAGCGGGCGCGGCACGGGCTAGAGAAGAGATGGAATGATGTGGTACAGGAGGACGTGGAGCTGAGTGGACTTGCCGATGACTGGTACCAGCGGTGTCAAGATCGGCCTCTGTGGAGGAGGCTCGTGAAGGATGCTACTGGGCAGTTGGAGGCAGTCACCCTCCAACAACAACGGAGGGCGGAGGAGCGACGCTCAGAACAACGAGCGGAGCGCCGGGTGGCTAAAGCACAGCAGGTTGGCACAGTAGGGGGCACAGGTGGTGCATCAGCCAGTCATCTCAGTCAGTCGACCCGTGGCACCTGGGTCTGCCCAGTGACCTCCTGCCAGCGGGCGTTCGACACTTCACGTGGCCTCACGGTGCACATAGCCTGGCACAAGCGTCGTGGTGACGTCACCGCCACTTAGTGGCGAATGGCGGTTGTTGTTGTTGTGTGTGTCTCTTGTGTGTATCTCGTGTGTGTGTGTCTCGTGTGTGTGTGTGTGTCTCGTGTGTGTGTGTCCCGTGTGTGTGTGTGTGTCTAGTGTGTGTCTGTGTGTGTGTGCCTGTGTGTGTGTCTGTGTGTCCCGTGTGTGTGTGTCCCGTGTGTCTGTGTCTCGTGTGTGTGTCTGTGTGTGTGTGTGTGTCTCGCGTGTGTGTGTGTGTCTGTGTGTGTGTCTGTGTCTGTGTGTGTGTCTGTGTGTGTGTGTGTGTCTGTGTGTGTGTGTCTGTGTGTGTGTCTCGTGTGTCTGTGTGTGTCTGTGTGTGTGTGTGTCTGTGTGTGTGTCTCGTGTGTGTCTGTGTGTGTGTCTGTGTCTCGTGTGTGTGTCTGTGTGTGTGTGTGTCTGTGTGTCTGTGTCTGTGTGTGTCTGTGTGTGTGTCTGTGTGTGTGTGTCTGTGTGTCTGTGTCTTGTGTGTGTGTGTCTCGCACCATGGGCACGAGCTCGCCACGGGACATGATGGCGTTGAGGCGCTGGCCGCGTTCCGTCCCGGACGTCACCTCCGCGCGGAGCAGGTCGCCCGTGGATAGGTGCGTGAAGCCATACTTCCCCACGATGCGCTCGCACTGCGTGCCCTTTCCCGAGCCGGGCCCGCCTATGAGAGGGGTGAGGTGCAACACGTTTCAGCCTAGTCTCTTTTACTCTTTGTGACAATAACACAGGAGGTTTTAAAATTGTTCAAACACCAAATAGCCAACACATATTGCAAGGCTCAGGTTCTGCATTAACCACACACGCTTGGGGCAAGACATGCAGAACACACGTGCTCTGGTAATATGTGTGTTGTCTTTGAAACTGATAAGCCTACACGAGAGACATCCTTCTGTATGGCCCGGTCTCACCAACGGCAAAGGCGAACAGTACAAAGGCAATGCAAGTATCAAAGGTGTTAATAGTTCTTGTTGTGCAGTTATATCTATGAGAACGTTTTGCCAGTACCAAAATGATGAAAATTACAAATAAGTTTTACCCTTTCTGGGAATAAAACAGGCTTGTTATTATCTTGACAACATGGACTTTCATCCAGCAGTGGATATCACGTGGCTAATGATGATAACTTCACCATCACAGCCCCGGGGTTATAGGCCAACTGCACAGCCGCTCCACCCCCTC
The DNA here is from genome assembly GCF_048934315.1 of Petromyzon marinus. Taxonomy (NCBI): domain Eukaryota; kingdom Metazoa; phylum Chordata; class Hyperoartia; order Petromyzontiformes; family Petromyzontidae; genus Petromyzon; species Petromyzon marinus. The sequence goes on along the minus strand of NC_133716.1, from coordinate 716,247 downwards.
GGGTGCGCGAGTCAACTCGGTATATTTAATTATTTACCAATATTCTGACAAAAAATCGTGAAAGAAAAAAAACATCCAACTTACCCACAACAAACACGATCTTGCTTTTCTTCAGCTTGTTATCTGCAATTAAATAATATTCCGTTTAAAATGATGATTGTAAAATAATGTTGTTAATAATATAATTTATAATACAAACATTTCACAGAGCCCGTTATAGGGATAATCTTGATGGCAAAAAACAATATTTATACTTTTGATTTAAAGCTTTCGTGACTGCAGTAATTCATATTCTTAGTTTTTTCGGTAAAGTCACGTTGAAGAGAAACAACAAAATAACAAAATATATATAAAACAATAAAAAAATTCTCACGACGTTTCGACCATAACTCAAACGGTCATCATCAGGTGTGTCGGTTTGCATAAATTTATTTTGAAAACGGCATATTTATTTATATATATATAAATAACGTTTGCGTCACGCGCAACGATTGGCTGTTTGCCAGGACTAGTCCATCTATTTTTTGAAAAGAGGAGGGGGGAGACGAAATTTGTTTTTATGTATGCTGTCTGAAAGGCACTGTAAGCGTGAACAATCAATCAAGAACTGAAATGATTTATCAAATCTTTCCAATGATTGCTAAGATAGAATCCATCTTCTCGGTTGAAATTGTCTCTGTGTTTGTATATGTGGATAGCCTCATGAACGAATCTCTCATGGAAGCCAGATGGCTTACAAAGAACCTCCGTCTTGGAAAAGTCAATGGCATGTGAGCCTACTGAATTAGAACAATGATCTGCTACGGCCGAGGTGTTGGTCCTACCGTGTTTAAGGTCTGCTTTATGTTCACGAATGCGGTCCGAGATATGGCGTTTGGTTTCTCCAATGTAACTACTACCACAGAGGCAACTTAGTTTGTAGACACCAGGGTATTGTATGTCCGGAATCACATCTTTTACAGACGGAACCAGATCACGGATTTTATGTAATGTGTTGAAACGGACCTGGATCTTGTGTTTATTCAAGATTTTGGAGATCTTTTTTGTGATCCCAGCAATGTAGGGTAAAGTGATGGTTTTGAAAGGATCCTCAAGAGGGTTCTTCTTCATGGTTTGAGTGATAGCTTTGCGGATTGTATAGTCGGAGTAACCATTAGCCCTAAGAGCCTGGTGTACGTGCTTGAGTTCACTGCTTATGTGTTCCTGGTCGGATATGCATTGGGCTCTATGATACAGAGTCTTGATGAGAGAATTCTTCTGTGATGGATGGTGGTGGGAATCCGGTTTCAGATAAGCATCCGTATGGGTAGCTTTCCTGTAGACAGAGTGGCTCATTGAACCATCAGGTCTCTTTTTAATTAGGACATCCAAAAAAGGTATCTTGCCATCTATTTCGACTTCCATGGTAAATCTGATGGCTGGGTGTATGGAATTGATGTGGTCGAAGAATTGGTCTAGAGCAGGCCGGCCATGTGGCCAGATGACAAAAGTGTCATCCACGTACCTCTTCCACAAGGTTGGGCGTAGAGTGGCAGTCTGGATGGCGTCAGTCTCAAATTTCTCCATGAAAATGTTAGCTATAACTGGAGAAAGGGGGGAGCCCATTGGGGTGCCCTCAGTTTGTTTGTAGAAAGTTCCATTCCAAGTGAAGTATGTATTGGTTAAACAGTGTCTCACCAGGGGGGGTACCTCAGCGTTTAGTCCTTGATGAACCAAGTCTTCAATGATTGCAATGGTGTCAGGTACAGGAACCTTGGTGAACAAGGAAACTACATCAAAACTGACAAGCAGGTCGTCTGGGGACAGGGAAATACCCTTGATTGTTGATACCAGGTGAGTAGAATTTTGTACCGCAGAGGTGGTCTTTCCACTGAAAGGACGCAGGATTTCAGACAAAAAACGAGCTAGTTTGTAGGTGGGGGAGCTGATAGTAGAGACTATGGGACGAAGAGGTGTATCAACTTTATGTATTTTTGGTAAGCCGTATAATCTTGGTGGCCTGGCAGCAGAAGGTTTCAACGAAAACCGTTTAGATTGATCAATTAATGCGGTTGAATCAGAAATTATTTTGTTGGTTTGTGTGACGAGGCTGTTGGTGGGATCTCTTTTTATTTTTGTATAACTACCATCGTCGAGTAATTCTTTAATTTTGTTGTTGTATTCTATTTTATCCATAATAACAGTAGCATTGCCTTTGTCAGCTGAGAGAACTACAATATCATTCCTCTTTTTTAATTTATATAATTCAAAACGCTCATCTTTGCTGAGGTTGCTAGCTGGCATCTTAGCGTTTTTGAGGGTTGCAGCGATTTCAGATCTTGCTACGTCTGCAGCGATGTGACCCAGGCCCCTGAGAGCAACGTCTACTTGGGCAATTATATCATTAACTGGTATGTGTTTAGGTGTGACTGCAAAGTTTAGACCTTTAGCTAAAACGGATTTCAGACCATCGGATGCCAGCTAGCAACCTCAGCAAAGATGAGCGTTTTGAATTATATAAATTAAAAAAGAGGAATGATATTGTAGTTCTCTCAGCTGACAAAGGCAATGCTACTGTTATTATGGATAAAATAGAATACAACAACAAAATTAAAGAATTACTCGACGATGGTAGTTATACAAAAATAAAAAGAGATCCCACCAACAGCCTCGTCACACAAACCAACAAAATAATTTCTGATTCAACCGCATTAATTGATCAATCTAAACGGTTTTCGTTGAAACCTTCTGCTGCCAGGCCACCAAGATTATACGGCTTACCAAAAATACATAAAGTTGATACACCTCTTCGTCCCATAGTCTCTACTATCAGCTCCCCCACCTACAAACTAGCTCGTTTTTTGTCTGAAATCCTGCGTCCTTTCAGTGGAAAGACCACCTCTGCGGTACAAAATTCTACTCACCTGGTATCAACAATCAAGGGTATTTCCCTGTCCCCAGACGACCTGCTTGTCAGTTTTGATGTAGTTTCCTTGTTCACCAAGGTTCCTGTACCTGACACCATTGCAATCATTGAAGACTTGGTTCATCAAGGACTAAACGCTGAGGTACCCCCCCTGGTGAGACACTGTTTAACCAATACATACTTCACTTGGAATGGAACTTTCTACAAACAAACTGAGGGCACCCCAATGGGCTCCCCCCTTTCTCCAGTTATAGCTAACATTTTCATGGAGAAATTTGAGACTGACGCCATCCAGACTGCCACTCTACGCCCAACCTTGTGGAAGAGGTACGTGGATGACACTTTTGTCATCTGGCCACATGGCCGGCCTGCTCTAGACCAATTCTTCGACCACATCAATTCCATACACCCAGCCATCAGATTTACCATGGAAGTCGAAATAGATGGCAAGATACCTTTTTTGGATGTCCTAATTAAAAAGAGACCTGATGGTTCAATGAGCCACTCTGTCTACAGGAAAGCTACCCATACGGATGCTTATCTGAAACCGGATTCCCACCACCATCCATCACAGAAGAATTCTCTCATCAAGACTCTGTATCATAGAGCCCAATGCATATCCGACCAGGAACACATAAGCAGTGAACTCAAGCACGTACACCAGGCTCTTAGGGCTAATGGTTACTCCGACTATACAATCCGCAAAGCTATCACTCAAACCATGAAGAAGAACCCTCTTGAGGATCCTTTCAAAACCATCACTTTACCCTACATTGCTGGGATCACAAAAAAGATCTCCAAAATCTTGAATAAACACAAGATCCAGGTCCGTTTCAACACATTACATAAAATCCGTGATCTGGTTCCGTCTGTAAAAGATGTGATTCCGGACATACAATACCCTGGTGTCTACAAACTAAGTTGCCTCTGTGGTAGTAGTTACATTGGAGAAACCAAACGCCATATCTCGGACCGCATTCGTGAACATAAAGCAGACCTTAAACACGGTAGGACCAACACCTCGGCCGTAGCAGATCATTGTTCTAATTCAGTAGGCTCACATGCCATTGACTTTTCCAAGACGGAGGTTCTTTGTAAGCCATCTGGCTTCCATGAGAGATTCGTTCATGAGGCTATCCACATATACAAACACAGAGACAATTTCAACCGAGAAGATGGATTCTATCTTAGCAATCATTGGAAAGATTTGATAAATCATTTCAGTTCTTGATTGATTGTTCACGCTTACAGTGCCTTTCAGACAGCATACATAAAAACAAATTTCGTCTCCCCCCTCCTCTTTTCAAAAAATAGATGGACTAGTCCTGGCAAACAGCCAATCGTTGCGCGTGACGCAAACGTTATTTTTATATATATAAATAAATATGCCGTTTTCAAAATAAATTTATGCAAACCGACACACCTGATGATGACCGTTTGAGTTATGGTCGAAACGTCGTGAGAATTTTTTTTATTTTTTTATATATATTTTGTTATTTTGTTGTTTCTCTTCAACGTGACTTTACCGAAAAAACTAAGAATATGAATATTTATACTGTAATGCAGGCAGCAGAACATCAAGTAGGTTGCTATTTGTGCAGAGCTAAGGGCGTTCTTGTGCGCACGTTTGTCCTCTGGGAAAACCCGAGTTTCCACAAATTGGGCTCATGTCTCAAACAGGATCCTCCCGAAAACAAACAAAAAATCTTCACAGTCTTAGAGGCAATCTAGATTTGAAGTTTTCGTGACTGCAGGGATCCATACTCTTTGGTTCTTTCGGTAAAGTCACGTAGGTATAAAATAGCCGCCTCTAAAAGTCTTAAAGGCGTTTATAATTTGCAGACAAATGTTTATTGTGTTCATTTAATCAGCAGTTTATATTTTAGTCTTAGTTTATTCGACATCAACTTGTTGTGAAACATTTATCAAGTCTCAGGGTCATATTTTTTCGAGGTAGGGCCTCTGGAGCGGCCAGGCGTTAGCAACCAACACAACAAGAGCAGACTTTTTTTTAAGAATTCGGTAAAAAAAACCCTCAATCGATCAAGAGCCGCAATGCAGTGGGAATAACGTCACGAAGCGGTCCTTAAAGAACCACACGTAGCTCCGGAGCGGCATCGCTCAGCTCAGGCTCAACCCGCTCGGCCGCTTCCTTCGAGCCACGAGAACAGCGACTTCGCCGTGGCTCGGCGCTCGCTTGGCTCAGCAGAAGCCTGAGCGTGGTGGATAGGGCCACGCTCATAGCCGGCTCAAGTTAAGCGTGGCTTTGAGCTAGCTCGCTTGACCTGACAGCCAAACCCTCTGTGTGTGTGGATTTAATTTAGTTCCCTTAGTAAGGTCGACGAAATAAATAATTGATGTAGCCCCACCCTTAGTTGTTTAATGGTTCTGGAAAGGGCGCACAATAATCCCCATCCTACCAAAAATTACACTTTCCCAACTAATTACTGTCATCACTAGTTTCATGAACAAAATACACACAGGATGACAACACTGTTAGGTGCTGGTGGGATTCGTCGACCAAAACTTTTACGACCAGCATCATTAGCTGGCGACCAGATCAGCTGGTGTCCAGGCCTGCTGCCCAAGTTCTACAAAGTTTACAAAGAGACAGCCGAAGCCAATAACCATTCACCTCGCACTGAATCGCTGCCACCGGCGCTTGAGATCGCTGCAGACTTTGAATTCCCGCACCCCATCGCCCACTGTAATTCTCTCCAAGTAAGTTTACTTAGAAACTTTCACTCTGCACGGGCCACTCTTGAGACCTAACCCCAGCTGTAACGTTGTCACGGTGGTAACTGTCAGTAAACATTTATTGCCTAGCAATGGGATAGTCCACTTCCAACGTTTAGTTGGGGGGGGGGGGGGCAAAGGAAACCTGGTGGGTTACAGAGGCCAAGAACATGGACTTTACCATTATATTTACCGACAAGCAGACTTTAAACACAATTAATTGATATTAGTTTGTTTCAGGAGGTAAAGATGTAGCCCTGCAATTACTTCCACACGCCACTGCTGGCAGACGGGTCTCCACTAGAGGGAGCTCGTGCAGGGAGCCCTCAAGAGGTCACACTCAGGACACACAAAGTGCTTGCCACATGAACCACAATACCATGCTGATTTCGTCAAGAAGCAGAAATCATCACGCGAACGCCAATCATTATCCTCGCAGCAGCAGCGGATTTTGGCTGGCCATCGAACAATGACGGTCATTGCATCTCACTTTCAGATGCTCGTCTGCGGCCGTCTGGAACGCACTTCCTTCCAATATTATGAAGCCACTGGAGCTATGCACTTTTAAACCTGGATTAAAAACCAATTTCTTTCGAACTATTTTTTGTGGTTAGCTTATTGTCCTACCCCTGCACCTCCGATTACCACAGTTTTCTACGTCCGCTGTGATAGTGGTTCAACATACATACAAGAGGGCATTGTTTTACCTCCTCTTCCACGCTGGTCAGACATCTTGGAAGAGATGGAAATACCCACATTTTACCCCACCCTACAACCTGTCGATTGACTAACTCTGGAGACACCCATGTATACTGCTGCTCGGTGTACAGAGACGGGGGAGAGGATGTAACCATGGTTTCCACTGCTGGCCAAGAGACGGAATTGAAATGGCGATCTCTGGATTGCAAGTCCAGTGTGTACTGATCATTACACCAGGCAGTAGATGAACTGTTAATTAAACTGTGACCTCTGGATTTGTTGGTTTAGTGCCAGAGATGATTGATCAGCCACACCAGTTTGTAGGTGAAGGGTTGGTAGTATTTAAGGTGCTTATCTGTACAGCTGCAATGGAACTGGCCAGTATCAATACACTCCTAAACGCCTCTGCGCAATATTTCTCACATGCCCTAGTTTAAACCTTTGCGCATTTGGTTTGGATACCTTTACACGCACAGGTAGAGTCGATCATTTTATTACGATGCTTGACCACATGGGATTCATGAACCAAGTACACTGCTGGTCAGGGCCTTCCCAAGCTGTGCGAGTTGAGGGTTACTTCACCATACTTCACCATGCTGGTCAGTGTGGGTTGATAATGGTGGGGAGCATATATGTATGTATGTTTAACTTATTTGGCACCATACATAGCCAACCGTGCTAATCGGAGGTGCGGGGAAGGACAGTAAACTAAACACAAAAAGCAGTTCTAAAGAAATGAGTTTTTAATCTACGTGGGTGAGCATTGAAGTACAGCGCCACGATGGATTTTGCTGTACTACACACCGCTGCCCCACTGCAGCCCAGTAAATGTGCAACGTTGGATCAACGTTCCGTTTTTACTGGGAACCTATAACATGCATTATGCATGGTGTGGGTTATCCATCCAAGCACTATCCAGCCTCAAGCCTGCTTAGCTTCACGGGATCTGATGAGATCAGGTGCATTGTGGGTGATGTGGCTGAACGCCTGTACCCATAGGGCACCCAGAAGGGGACAGAAGGTAAAGCTGTCCTCAACTGCTGTGCTTCTCCCACACCGCCGATTAGCACGGTTGACTAACGTACGGTGCAAAAGAAGTCCAACAGCATGCATGGACCTGCCTCCTTGTACCCCCAAAAATATAATAGAAAAGATCACTTACTTTATAAATAATTAATACTTATTAACACCTCCAACATTTTTCATCTGGGTGCGCCACTGCCTGTAACTATGTGTAATACAATCTTCTTGGTACGCCTGCGCCTATTAGAAAGCTCCTGGGAATTATGCACTTTTAAATCGAGATTGAAAACTCATTTTTTCAGAACTGCGATTTGTGTTTACTGTAGTTTGTTGTCCTTTGTCGCACCGCCGATTCAACATACATACGTACAATCGTGCAATGGGAGTGTTTGTAATGCACACTGTGACAGATATTTACAGTTGTCTATCAGTTGTCTATCACCACGCTTGTCCATCACCGTCTCACTGCTGCTGGCTCTCAGGCGGTCTGTCACATTTGCTCATGGTGACTGAAGACAAGAGGCTCACAATGGCACTTCTCCATGAACTGCTGCTGGCTTTTTGCATAATGCACTGTGTGCTTTCTACACATTTTTTGTGTGTTGTTGGAAACTTAACAGCAATTTTATGCTGGCCGGCATTGTGGGAAATACCCGCAATTCCGTGAAACTTCAACCACCCTGTGCCCGGGGCATGTACACGTCCGCAGTGATCCACGTGTTTTGCACTAAAAGGTAGAAAAGCGTAAAAGAACCCCTCTGAAAGTGAAACAGCAAAACCAACTGTGGTGGCGTCGTACCTGAAGAATCCATGCCTCCCCTGTCAAAGGACGCCCGGCGAACCTAGAGCATGGAGAGCGGCACACGGACGGACACGCGAGGGTTAACGATTGCCCCTTAGACCGAGTTTTGGTGAGAACTCCACAGCGTTGCCTCATCGATTGCTAACGGCAGGTGCTTATCAACAGTAGACTTAAGATGAACGATTGTGCAACTGTGTTACTGAATTGGGTCCGCACTTAGTTGATCCTTTTAAAATCTACACATTTGGTGAGACTGCTTGCGTTGGCAGTGGCGTTTTTGACAAAAACAACCTGGACAGACGAGTCAATAACACTATGGCCTTAACAGAGAAAATAGTACATACAGAAATATTTGACGTTCTTCATTGCAAACAGGAATGTTATTGACGAATGTGTTGAGTTATCTTTAAAATCTACAGTATGCTCTATGGGTTAGTACTCTCCAACTAGATACATACAGTACTGTACCCTGATGTGGATTCCAAGAATATAAATTACCGTTATTGAAATGTAATTGTATGACATTACTATTCTGCTGGGTGTAATACGTACTCATTTCACTAAGCCACTTAAATGTTTATTTTAAAACATTCTGCCCGAACAAACATCCTTAAGACATGAAAGCTGTTTTAAATTAACACTTTATTTTTGTTTGATGGATTTTTAGACCAACTAGTGTTGGTCATAGCTTACGTAAACATCTTACGTTCACATTACTTGATTGCGCCGCATATAGGGAGTCAAACAAAGGGGCCTTTTGAGTAACGTTAATCACAAAATCTCCATTGGGCTGGCACTGCAGAGCCTGGTAAAACTAAAAACCACACACCAGGCACGGACTCCAGTGCATATTTAAAATAAGAATGATACAATAAAGTGTTAAAGACAGCACGCTGCAGTATAAAACCCCGACAGATGTCTGGGTTAACACATCAAGACAGAGACTGAAAACCAGTTTAGTCGAGATGACGGAATAATAGGGTTTTTCCACTTTTTATGGCAACAAAACTGAAACCTTTTTATAAGGATTCATGTTGCTGCTTTAACCACAATACCTGCAGTCTTGACATGAATCCTTGTAAAAAGGTTTCAGTTTTGTTGCCAGAAAAAAGGGTAAAAACCCTATTATTGCATTTTGGTACTGGCAAAGGAGGTCTAATGATCGAGATGACGGAGCCACCACACCCGTGCCTGTAGGCGCACCGTCTCTGGCTCTGGTGGCACTGCATGTGACAATAAGCGCCTCTTTGTTCAAAACTTCAACTCCGACTCTTGTGTCGGACTTAATTAGACACGTCCGTCTCAACAACATAAATCTTTGCTCAGTTGTATTTGCACGATCAAACAGCGCACAAAGCTCCACTGATAAACGCTCACAAAAGCCACTTAAATACTAACCAAGTTCGCATTCGTACGGATTAATGTTGAGCTTCTTTTGCACCGTACGTATCCAACCGTGCTAATCGGTGGTGCTGGGGGGGGAGGTCACCAAACTGAAAACAAAAAGCAGTTCTAAAGAAATTCGTTTTCAATCTAGATGATTTTAAAGTGCATAGCTCTCAGTGAATTCCTAATATCGGAAGAACATTCCAGACGGTCGCGGAAGCGCATCTGCAAATGCGCAATGCAGTGACCGTCTTTGTCCGATGGCCAATCAAAAACACAATCGGGCACAACAGATACTGACCGGCCACTGACGATGGGTCGCTTTCTGCAGCTGGCGCGCAACGCGTTCGTGCAACTGAACACGTCTGTGCTGCGACTGTCACTTTCTGCTGCAGCGACGGCTCCAAGTGCTGTAACTTCTTCGCCGTTCCCCCCCTTGCCACTGAATTCCGGCTAAGGGCGTTTCCTCTCTTGCGAGCGCAGGCTGACGTCACAATCTCGCTTTTGTTGTTGCAAATTGGAGCAGTGTGGGAATGCGAATCTCTGTGACCGCGCGTGGAACAGGGCGTGTGGGCTGGGCGTGTGTGTGCGCGACACAGAGAGACAGACAGCGCGTGTCTGTGTGTGTGTGTGCACGTGTGTGTTGTGTTGGGGAGCGGTGGTGTAGCGCTGAGTACGCTACGCTGCGCTACGAACCCGGCGACGCAAGTTCGATTCCTGCTTACGGTCAACACCGGTGACGATTATCTGAATCGATCCTGGGCCTCGCCTAGGTCGACTCAGCCAAAGGTGGTCGAGTGTGGTGCTGGCCACCCACCCCCTCAAGTGCTGTGCCGGCCTTCATAGGTGCTCGTGAACAGCACTTGCCCCTACAATCTGTTAAAGGCTATACGAGCTTTTTGGGGGGGAGGGGAGTGTTTGCCTGTGTAAGTGTTTGGCAGTGGATGATACGATTTTGGAACATGCAACATGCACGGAGTGTTACGAGACGGTAGTGGCAGTGGTTGGCTGGGTTCTCCTCCTTGCCCAACTTCCCCCTAGTAGCCTGGTGCACGAGTCCCTCTGGCCCGTAAGCACCCACCCCGCCACCTCCTCCCCGTGCAATTGCGCTGATTGCAGCACCCCATAACTAAGGCCACTAGAGAGCGGCGTGGAGGCCTGACTGCTCCCCGTGAGTGGTCATTCAGTTGATACATTGACTCGACATTCCACTCTTGTGTTCCGCCGAGGGTTGCCACCTCCAATTCGCACGGTTGGCTACGTACGGTGCAAAAGAAGTTCAACATATGTCCATACAAACCAGGATATATCGTGGGAATAAGAATATCTCCCAATATCGGAAGAGTGACTCGATGTTAACTACCTCGCCTGGTATACAGGAGTCGTAGGTTCGACCCTGACCCTGACACCTGCTGCTGTTTCTCTCCCCGCGGTCGCTTTGATTTTTCTCCGAGGGCTCCGGTTTTTCCCTCCACATTGAGAAATATGCGTTTAAAGTAGCGACCTGTGGCCAGGTCGCTGTGGCCAGGTCGCTTCTGCAAAAAGAGCTATATAGCTCAGTAGGCCTTACCTGGTAAAATAAAAGGTTTAGTTTAGTTTTCAATGCATTGTCTTGAGCGGTGTATTATTGTATTTTTTGGGCAACTGACAGCAACGAGACTTTAATGTACCAGAACGACTTACAGATTTACCAGGACAGCACTTAGCAGATAAAGAGACCAATGCTGGGAAACATCAGGACAGGTGGGAACCGTAGGGTGAGCTGTGGAAGGCTCACCTGCTGCACGCTGTGTGTTGGGGAGCTGTGCAAGTCACCGCCATCGCCGATCAGACTCAAGTCCAGCTCGCTGGGCCCTGCACAGCACAGAAGACCGGACTGCGTCATCATTGCCAGCATCATCAGCCATGTTCAATCCGCTGCTGGATGAGAGCCTGCCAAAGCCGCCACCATCTCTCAGGATCTTGCAATGGGATAATCCACCTAGGACGTGAAGTAATTGTACTCTGCGCGTGTTCTCTAATCCACGAGTTTCTGTTTCTATATCTCCATACATTACAAGCACTCATATCTTTATGCTTATATGCACAATTTCCAGTTTTTTTTCCAGTTGTATTAATGTTTTTGTTTATGAATCATATGCCATCACAGGTAGTACGTGACGATCAAAACAAATGTTAGCCACATTGGTATGTTACTCTCTCATGTACACGTAGATGTGATTTCAGCAACTACATCATTGTCTCTATTGTCTCATTGTCTCTATTCTGAGATTGGATTGTTCCAGTAGAATTTTAAATTCATGGGAGATTTAGTTTAAAAGTGGAAATAAGTCAGTATGTTTAAAAAATTTAAATGTTCTCCCAATTGTGTTATGGGCACCATGTCAAGAAATTAGAGAAACACCCATTCTGAACTCTCACAGAAAGCAACACTATCATATCAACCATTGTTAGAGAACCCTGGAAGGAGGCATTATAGAACTAATTCTGAGGACCCTTCGATTTACTCGCATCCACCCCGACTCATTAGCCCTGAAAAAGGTTTGCTCGCATGGTGATCAAACCAAAATAAGTTTTAGCCCTCAGGAATTTTGCCAAATTAAATGAATAGCTAAATGTGAATTAAATTAAATTATTTTTTCTGCTTCGAGATGAAAGCTTAGTGACGGAAGTTCTGCAAGTCTGTTGGGAAAGAGGGCAAGAAAAATATAAAAATCTGCTTCACGATTTGAAGGAAGGGGAGGGGTGTGTAGAGTAAAATAAATAAGCAAGCTCAAGATGGGATGGAGGGATTTAGAGTCACAGACCTGCCATTTGGCAGTGGAATAAAGAGAGAGTCCGTCATTGGCGATTGGAATGCAGGATCTTCGTGCTGCCAGCTCAGCACTCGCACGTGATAGCAACTCTTTGAGCCACACGACTTCCGCCAATATCACTACAGTATATTTTATGCACAGACTGGAAATACTTGCCACGGCCGTGATTTACAAACGCTGCCTTATAACTAAGAAATAAATACGTGGTTTGAACCTGGTTTAAACAAAAGATAAACAATCAAAGTTTAAATCGACTGAGCCAACTTAGTTGTCTGCTTGTGACCAGGACTTGGTTCGAGGAGCAGTGCACAGCGGTTTCTGGTTCAGTAGAGGGCGCTCTCTTTACGCAGTATCGGGACGTCAGTCGATAGAGGGAGCAGTCGAGTAGCGGTGAAGATACGATGCCGTGTGGATGTAAACGGTGCCCAAATGCCGGGAGGTAGCCGTGGGTGGCCCAGAAGTCAGGGCGCTGAGCTGGCTCCAAGGGCGGAGCTAGAAACTTCCCGCGGTTCCATTTATTTCATAGTTCCATAGTTCCATTTACTTGGTATAGCCCTGTGAGCCATTCGGCTCTTGAATCGGGTGCAACCGCAACAAACACAAAATAAAAACATGAACAAGAAAACATCTTAAAGTGACTATGTGACTGTGCAAACAGAAAATCCAGGAAAAAAAACATCAAAATATTCCTGAAATAGCACCGTACACCAACGCTGTGTGCAAAAATCCCAGTGGGATGCAAGTCAAACAACAACAACAACCACAAAACAACTAAGATTAAGGCCATCAGTCTAACTCCGTACTACAATAAACAAAAACATGGCCATCTTCATTAGCAGCGGCATTGACATTGTCATCATCAGTTGTTGCAGTGTCATCAGCGGCATTGACATCACCATCGGCTGTATTAGCATTATCATCATCAACATCATCAGCGTCATTGGGCTTCTGGGGTGGGGGGAGGTCTCCGTCTGCGTCGTTGTATGAATGGGGAGCGGTGGCGCTACGATCCTGAAATTTCAAGCTTTTTTAAAAAGGGCCCCATATTAATAATACAAATAAGAGTATACTGCAACAAAACAACGTTTTAAAAAAAGACCCATAAATGTCAACAACAAAAAATGTGTTGGGTTTCAAGGGAGGCTTCTGCCTCCATCTCGCTCCCCGCCCCTCCCCCCGCTGCCTTTGGTTCCACAACCGACTGCCACCGCTGTGATCCTGGGCTTGAAGCCTGGCAGACTCCTGTGATGACGACAAGGGGCTCGAAAGTGCAGTCACTTGGTGGTCCCTCCCCGCTCTCTGCCCAGAAACAGTTGGAATATTTGGCTGCTACAAATGTCCACGTGATAAGCCACGTTGGCGAGCTATCACTTGTGGTCAGGTCGCTTCTGAAAAAGAGCTATACAGCTCAGTGGGCCTTACCCGGTAAAATAAAAAAAAGTTTGAATAGTTTAGTTTTTAATGACTGCACAAAAAAAACATCGAATAATATTTGGTCCCGCATGTAGACAGGGATTAGAGAAAGATGAGAGGAGATAGGTAGGCGAGTGCGTGTTGGGGAGTAGAGTGAGATGAGAGGGGAGAAGAAGAGTGTTTGGAAGGGAGGAGAGTGAGATGAGAGGATAGATCGGGGACGAGTAGTTGGGGGAAGTCTTAGAGGGTGAGTGCCACCTTGTCGTTGAAGCATTGAGAGGTAATGGAGGGGGCTAGGGGGACTGTGACTAGTCCAGTGCTCTTTATGAGGTCAAACTTCTCTGCCTTTCACCTGTGCTCATTCTCTTTCATGCTCAGGGCAGTGCTAGACCAGCCATGTCTGGCCCAGGCATTCCCACGGAATTCAGCCACCCAGGTCACCCTGTGTTACATTATTCATCAGCCACCATGACCGGGCAGAGCCCTAACCTCGTACAACCCACAGCACTGACAGAATTCCTGGGTGAGTCTTGTGAGGATAGCATCTCAACTGCTGGCCCTGAGGTGTTCACACCAGTTCGAAATGCCTCTGGCAAGACTCGATCTGACTGTCTCATCATGTTCTAGCAATGTGCTCCTATTGCACAAGCAGTGTTGGGCAGACGAGCTTTCATTCATGGCGTGTTGCTGCAATCGAATTACAAAAGGGCCAATATAGATATATGGATTAAAATATCGCTAAACATGTGAAGGATGGCGATGAAGTGGGGATGCCTTCACTCAGCAGTGGATTGAGCATGGCTGGCGATGGTGATGATGCTGATGATTGGGGCTGGGATGGAGACTGGCTGCATTGATTAGGGTTGCAAGGAAATGCGACCATTGTCAGGTCCTTTGTCATGCTAAACAAGCCTCACTTTGACTGGCAAGACCTGGTTAACCTCAGTTACATGGGTGACATCCGTTTACGTAATATAATACAGGTACTTTATTAATGATGTATAGGCCTTTGCAAATCCAATGTTGGAAGGAAGCCTTACGACGCCGTCGTTTGAGTCATGGGGCTCGTTTGAACATACTTCACCGCGCTAGTCAGTGCTGGTCGTGAATGGGATGGGGTCTGGGAGCAGCTCAGATGTCGCGACTGCTGGTAGTCGTAGCCGGGAGTCATATTCGGCTCGCAGGGTTCATAGTGCAGTTCGCAAACCACTGCGCAATATTATCCATTTTCAGTGTGTAAGCAGATTACTGTCACTTAGTATCTGCCACTAAATACGTTGATTTAAAACATATATCGTCTAAATTGATTATAAAAAATATACAAGTGGGGAAATGCGATTTCAGCAGCTATGGGTGAAAGTGAGGACAAGCAGGGCACGGTATCCAGCACCACGGTCACAGCAAGGCGCTGTTACGTCGACAAAATCATCACGCGTTCATTTGAATAAAGTATTTGTCAGATAAATCAAGAAATTAGAATACGTTACTTTTAGAATAATACATATGGGACTACGTTTATTGAATACATAAAGTAAAACGTAATCATACATTGATTACCTTCAAAAGCAACTCTCCCAACACTGCCCATTGAGCAGGCACTGTTCAATCTTGACTTGGCTTAATCACCTGATGACGGAAGCTTGTGTTGCGCCCGAAACGTCGTGATTTATTTTATTTTATTCCTACGTGACTTTACCGAAAGAACCAAAGAGTGTTGGCACTGTTCACTTCTCTGCTTCATATATAAAGATAAAGGTGCAGCACTGTAACTGCTTGCTGGAAATTGCTGGCGGAAGAATTGCCTCCACTCGAGGGATGTCTAGAGATGCCCCTCGAGAGAGAGAGTATTTGGCCTACTCTTCAACACTGGTCAGATTGTCTTTGAAGAAGTGGAAGTACCCACGCGTTACCCCACCACACGCGGTCTGCCTGACGACTCCATATGTATTAACGGTGAGCTTCTTTCGCACCGTGCGGAGGCAACCGTGCTAATGGGACGTGCAGGATTAACCGTGGCATACCCATCTATACTGCTGGCTGGACAGAGACGAAGGTCGAACTGGCGACCTCTGATTGCCAAGTGCAAGGTGAGAGCCATCATACCATGGCAGCGTCCCGTTCCCTTTGTGCCTCGTGGAAATATCCTGTCTTGTCACGCTATATCTCAACTTAAGCTTAACAAAATAGTCGCTTTAAAAACCGCAAAAACAGTGCAGACCAAACTTTATCTTTGTTTAAACCCCACTAATATCAACGGTTATAATTTAAAGACAATATACGATACTGTAAGTACAGTATTTACCAGGGTTCTGCAACCAAATAACAAAAAGAGGACATTTTTTGTCGAATTTGGGAAGTAAAAAAAATCCAAAATATTTCAAGAGCCACAATGCGTGTGAATACGAGACGGAGGGTCCTCGATAAACATCGTCGCGATGGAGCAGTCTTAAAGAGCCGGATTCAGCTCCGGATCCGCAGGTTGCCGACCTCTGGCACATTTTGTGTGCGACATGAATACTGGTCGTCGTCGTTATTGTTGTTGTTGTTGTATGGCTACGGTTTGTTTTGAAAGCCGCGCGACAACAGCGGCCCCGTGGCGGCTCAAGCGCCCTGCCAGGGCTCTGGCCGTGTGAGCGCCGCCTCCAGCGAGGCGCCACCGCTGAGCCACGAGCAACGAGCATCGCGGTGTACACCGCTTTCATCGTCACTCACGAGAATAGGAGAAGATCAGATTTGAATGACGTTTATTTCACAATGAAGGGGGAAGGCCGCGTTAAGTTGGCGTTCCCTTGTCGCGACATTGATGGTGGGATTCTCTGCTGAATTGCTGCTATACTGGCCGAGTTGCCCTTGAAGAAGATCCGCACGGCTCAATGGGCTTCACTCGGGCAATAAACTTCTGACCGAAAGACAGAGAAAAAAACGAATTGCTACACTTGATTCATTTCCACGTAATTTTTTTTAGCTTGTGTCAAAGATTTTGAGCAGTT
Source organism: Petromyzon marinus (assembly GCF_048934315.1). Classification (NCBI taxonomy): domain Eukaryota; kingdom Metazoa; phylum Chordata; class Hyperoartia; order Petromyzontiformes; family Petromyzontidae; genus Petromyzon; species Petromyzon marinus. Next base: position 699,477 of record NC_133716.1, on the reverse strand, counting down.
TGTGCTCAAAGCTGGCAAGCCACGCACATAGAGGAGGAACATATTGTTGAGTGTCAAGGCATTACACGAGGCAATTAGAAGCGAGACCATTGTTTGCTTGTTTTGGAGCTGTTGTTAATAAACTGACAAGTCACACAAACTCAACACGTTTATCAGTAACACTGTGGCCCTAAAAGGAAAATATAAATATATAATATGCAATTATTTTGGTAATGGCTCTGCTATGGAGGGCCATTGCCTGAAACGTCTCCTATTGTATAGGCGATGTGTGTTGAGTTGTTTTGTAATGTATGCCTTATGCACCACTGGCCAATGCAGCATCACTAAAAAAATGGTCAAGTCTTCAAAATGTGCTACTTAAAACTTTGGGCGGGAAACCTGAAAATGTAAATGCGGTGTTGTGTAGTGGTCATGGAATGGAAAGGGGTATAGACAAAAACCGTGGGGTATTTGTTGTATGGCTACCCCACGGCTCGACGCAATGTCGAGCCGTGGGGTATTTGTTTGTGTGTTAGCCATAACCGGGATTAAAACTCAGGTCGCCAGGTTCATAGCGCACCAATTACAAAGTATAGCTTTTACCATAAATAATTACTGAAACATTACATTCGCAATGTAAGACCCACGTACGCAAGGTTTGTAAATTTGGTGGTGGGTGCACGTACATTTATGTTGAACGTCTTTCGTACCGTACGCAGCCAACTGTGCTAATCAGAAGTGTGGGTGAAAGCGCTGTTACAGCAGAGCAGGAGGCAAATACAAAAATAAATCCACTCGGAGTGTCTCTGACGCCCGTTTCATTACCCGGTTTTGTTCACTCGTTGAGCACATTGCTTTGCTCACTCGTGAACAATGTTCACCAAAACACTAAATTCGGTCTCGGTTAAACCCATTCGCACTGACCCGACGGATCGCCTCTTGGCTTGGTGTTTTGCCTCTGTTTTATACATTCTGTGTAGCAGATGTCAAACTTGCCTCAATCAAATCACCCCGGAATGCACCCGACCTCATCAGATCTCGAAAGCTCAGCAGGCATTGTTGCCTTCATCGTCCTTGGATGGGCGCCGCCACGCGTAATAACAGGTGCTGTAGGCTCGCTGCGAGGCTAAGTTGTAGCAGCAGAAGGCAGTGCAGCAAACTCTATTGTTGTACTGTATCTCTAGGCTCCCACGTCGATGGTCCTCACATTCACCAATTGGCACTGGCCGGCGTGGTGAAGTATGGTTATATAGCGCACGAGACCTAATAATGAATAAGCATTTCTTGGCAAGCCCGTATGGCAAGCATCTTTCGGAGTTTTTAATGGGAATCACTTGTGTACTTAAACCTTCCTTTGACTTTCTTTCATCGGCTTCATTATCATTGGAGAGACTGCAAGAGAAGCCCTTGTCTCTGCCACGTTGGATTTAAATTACATTGTCGCCCAATTTTGAGTAAAGCAGCACCCCACAGACTATGCAGCAGCTCCAGATGCCCTACCGCAGTGCACGCAATGTCGAGCCAATTACAGCACATCACAAATTTAATCATCGCTCCCAGAATTAAACAACCGTACCGCGAGCAAGCGAGAAAACGTTTAAAAATGTGTAGAAGATGATTAAAACTCTGCTTTAAAAAATATTTGACCACTCGCGTTTTTACGTTCGCTTACAATTTGAACAATTTCAGGACATTTATTTCAGCGGGGGATTGTTGTTGTAGTTGTAGTCGTTTAAACTCACCAGCCTTCGCCAACGGAGAAAATAATCGCACCCCGCGGGGTGAGATCACTCGGAGCAGCAGCGAGCCCCTCATTGTCGAGTCTTGGCCTCAAAGCGGACGGGCTCCAAGGAGTGATTTTTTTAACCCACAAACCTACGTCCCACGAGACTGTCAGCAAAAACTCGTCTCTCCACGTCTCCCGTGAGCTTGGTCTTCTTGAAGCCACTCTTTCATGCCCCCCACGCCCCCGCTCCCCACCACGAGCACACCTTATGCTGGCTTTTTAAAATAAAATCTAGTTGTCCCTAGCATTGGCAGTCCCGTGGAATGCTAACGGGGGGGGGGGGGGGTCATTTGGTGTCAGAGTCTCATTCGGTTCACCGCTTGGTCACAGCGGAAATGTTTGCGAGCTTTCTTGGTGGCACGCGCATAGCGGCAAGGCCTGAAGAAACCAGCCGCATCTCAGGTAGAGGAAACTTTTAAAACACAAAAAACCGGACCGCACAACCGTTGCTGGTGCCTTGGCTACATATGTCAGGGGCGGGTGGGGGGTAAAGTTGACAGCCGGAGGAATTTGGTTCGTGAGACCTCGAGTCGCTGTCTTAATGGTCACGTTTCATAAATTAATTATCCAGCATCAATATCTAATCAAACATCATAACAGCTGACAATTGCTTTAACTGACTTACAATAAACGTGCGAATAGGGGTCTGCGTTTTTGGTTTCTTTCAGTGCCTCCACAACTTGAGTATCTTCTAAATGTATAATTATTAAATAATGATACATATGGGTTAACTACATCGCAAATATTCTAGATTTGAAGCTTTCGTGACTGCAAGGATTCATACTCTTTGGTTTTTCGGTAAAGTCACGTAGGTAACATAAAATGAAAACTAAAGTAAATCACGACGTTTCGGAGGCAACGCAAGCTTCCGTCTTCCACGACGGAAGCTTGTGTTGCCTCCGACGTATACATCGCAAATACTTTAACCAGCATTTTGCATAATTCTAATAACTGAAAACTACTTTAAGCACAGCAACGATGTTCCAGTGGAGCAGTGGCGCAGCAGTTGGTGCCCTTCGCTATGAACCCGCAAACCTGAGTTCAACTCCTAGCACACCTGAGGTCAACCCCAGCATACCTGAGTTCAACTCCCAGCACACCTGAGTTCAACTCCCAGCACACCTGAGTTCAACTCCCAGCCCTGTTAGGGCAATTTGCTATGAATCTATCAATTGAAGTTTGAACCCCGGTCACAATGAACGCAGGTGGTGAGTGATATCAAAACGTGGCCTGGATCCCCCGTTCAACAACCCGCACTAACCCACGTGATGAAGTATGGTGGGACAACTCACTTCCTGCACAGTCTGGTTAGGCCTTCATGCAACGGTAGATTGACAAAAGGGTTGTACATTATTATTATAGTGATCCCTAACAATGTTCCATGTGTTGGTAATATATCACGATGGCTGTTGTGTGTTTGCCTATGATGCCACTCTAAAGTGAGTGTAGTATCTGGGTAGATCCGGAGAAAATCCAGACACACAATGGGAGAACATTCAAACTCTGCACCGATTTAAAAACCTAATTGCTGTGCTGCCTCCGTTATCCTTAATCGCAACAAATATGACAGAGACTGCACCTTTGAAACCGGACAAATCTGAAATATTGAGAAACAATCTTATCGACCGATGCTAGAATGCGCGTCTGTGTTTGGGCTGCCATTATGTATGGCACGGTTCATGATCCACGATTCTCGTGCAGGTCCGTTTCTACGCAACACTGTCGTCTCGTGATTATCATTGGCCATTTCGTTTTTTACGAATTTTTTTGGCGGACACAATGTTTTTTTTTTTTAAATACACACTCAAATAATTAAAGTTGTAATTAAATAGCTGTTTATCTTTAAATTAATCCTTTAGAAAATGTGTTTATTTTTTCGGGAGTAATGGGTGGCATGGCGGGGGTCTATGAAAGCACCGTCATTGTCGAAGTCGCGCGCATGGTTTAATTATTTTCCTTGCAACCGACAGCGTGTGCGTCAACAAGCGCCGTAGACCAGAAAGTTGTAATGATCAAAGACTTGCGGCAGGCTTACGTCGAGTGCATCGCAGTTGAAGAACCTTTTTTGAGTACTCTCCATTCGCACCGCAAATACAAAATTCAAAAACTAGTATCTTGCACTAAAGACGCATTACCTAAACTATCAACAGAAGGTGTATATCGGATTAATTGTTCATGTGGCAGCTGCTACATTGGGCAGACGGGACGTTACATCAGTGTAAGACTAAAAGAACATCAGAGAAATATTAAATTATCTCAAACACAACTGTCGGCAGTGGCAGAACATGCTTGTCAACAAGGACACTCAATTGATTTTGACAATGTTGCAGTGGTGTGTAAAACTAATTATTACTGGCAAAGACTAATTAGAGAATCCATTGAAATTGAGAGGAACAAGAATAACTTTAATCACTCTGACAGCTACCGGCTTAGTGCGGCCTGGAAGCGTATTATTAAATAATACACATTACATTTTGATTTAAAGAATTACTATCTACAACTCATTACTAATCATAACCAATGACTGATTACTAATCGATTATATAATTACAATACCCCCCTCCTCCTCTAATCACTGCACCTGATATGAGTTAAGTGATGACGTCACCCTGCTGCTCTATATAAAACCGGGAGCAAGCGAGGGCTTTACCATTCTGGCGAATTGCTTGATGATGCTGGAAGTATTTACCAGCGAAACGTCGTACTCAAACTGTAAATGTGGATTCACTCTTCAACACACCGGTGGGCTAAAGTAGTGAATTATTTGTCTTCTGTCAACGTGACACCTTTTTTTGCTGATTGGCCGTGTCGGGTGGTGGAGGGTTACGACACATTTATAAATAAACGCGATCTAACCCAAAAACCGTTATTATGAATAATATTGGTCGCGAAAGCCTACGTGTTAAACTAAGCACAAAACAATGCGAAAACGATGCGAATTGAAATCACAAAGTGAGAACGACGACAATAACAAATGCGACGTGAAGCGTGCCATTGGCACACGCCAGTCGCCCACTGTGAAAGGACGAGAGAGCGAGAGAGAGAATGACCCAGAGGTGCGAGGAGAAACCACGGGAAAGGAAGCAGTCAGGCGGAGGGCCGGGGCCAAATTCCGTTACCCCCCACCCACCCAAGCTCTGCGGTCCTCTATATATGAAGGCGTTATCAGTCAATTGATGATTGTTTACATTAGGGAGGAAACTGAAGCACCAAGAGACAGAACAGATGGAGTCGATGTTTTCTGCACTGATAGCTCCCGGCGAGCCAGATTATTTGGTGACCCACCAACGCCCCCCCTCTCCTCCATAGTGTTGGATTACAGGTGCACATTGCCACCACCGCCCAGCTTTATGGGAAACTGATATCGCGATAATCGCCACATCATGGCGAGACGTCATCTCCCTTACCTGGTATGCAGGAGGTCGTAGCTTCAGCCCGACCCTGACCATGCATGCTGTATATTTAGAATTTGCATGTCCCCTCTCTCTCCCCGTGGTCATGTATCTTTTTATCCCGGTCCTCCGGTTGTTCTCTCCAGATTTAGAATCAACGTCATGCGTTTGGATCATCTGGCCGCTGCTTTAAATTCCCACATTTGATGATATCAGCCACTTCGATGAGCTATCATATGTGGCCAGGTCGCTCAAAGCTGAACTGGCTTAACTTGGTAAATGAAAGTCAAAATAAAAGTTTAGTATCATGGAAAATGACATTGCGGCAAAACCAATGCATACTGGCAAGAACCCTTGAATAGACACCTGCGCTGCAAGAAAGAACCGCAAAGAAAAATACTTTTCCAGTGTCAACATGGGGAGAGTGGAAGTACAGGATGTTTTTTTTTCCTTCAGATAATTTTGTCCCTTTCATTGGATAATTTTTATTTCCACGTGAAATGAGTGGTGTAGAATGTTGATGTTTTCCCTCCACAGATTTCGCACAGTGGTCATAGTTGGTTGGTCACTGGAACATTTGTCCTGTGAGGCCGACACTAACTAACTACGAACTATGTTTTTTATTTTATCAGGTAAGGCCCACTGGGCTATGTGGCTCCTTTTCAGAAGCGACCTGACCACAAATGATAGCTCAACGAAGTGACTTGTCATGTGGAAATGTACAGCAGGCAAATACTGGAAAGGCATGTTTCTAAATGTGGACGGAAAAACTGGAGGACCAGGAGAAAAATCCACACGACCACGAGGATTACATGCAAATTCCAAATATACAAGTGTCAGGGTCTCGATTTAACCCATGACCTCCTGTATACCAGTCGAGGTAGTTAACATCTCGCCACCCTGGCGACCATAGAGAAAAATAATTGCCGGACGATTCGAGTTTCGCGTGTGATGGCTCGGTCCAACCGTGATAACGGCCTTGATGGGTCGACAATTGTACAAGTGCGGAACTTTGCTGAGCTGAACTGACCTCAGAAACGCCTGTCTACGTCACACTGCACATATCACACCGAATAGAAACTAGTTGCTCCTAGACGCGTGCAGACTCGCGGAATGAGACCTTACATCACCTGCATGCCTGTCCCCCGAGTGTGACTATGCAAGTCTTGGTACAGAGCGCTCACGCACTGGCTCAGATGATGCCACTTAAAAGGGACATGACCGCGGCGCTGACGTCACGACATTTTTCCCTCCCAGGACCGCCGGTTCGAGCTCGTCCGAGCATTCCTCCGCTGCGTGATAACGCATTGGAGGACATTCTCACCCCAGCTGATGACCGCCAGACGTGAGGAAATGCCAAGCCCTGCTCGCTGGTGTCGAGGCCAGACTTGTGCTGAAAGTTCAGGTCAGTGTCCTCTATTTAGGCAGGCGAAGGAGCACAGAGACACTTTGAACCGGTTTTTTTTTCTCTTGACTTAAAGCTTTCGTGACTGCAGGAATTCATATTCTTTGGGTGTGATCGAAACGTCGTAGTTTTTTGCTATTTTCTTTGAACCATCGACGTGACTTTACCGAAAGACCCAAAGAATAGTCTTTTTTTACCAGGTAAGGCCCCACTGAGCTCTATAACTATTTTATCAGAAGCGAGCTGGCCACAAATTATCGCTCAACAAAGTGGCTTATCACGTGGAAATGTATAGCAATCCAAAGGCGTGTATTCGAAATGTGGAGGAAAAAGATTGGAGTACCCGGAGAAAAATCCACGTGATCGCGGGGAGAACATGTAAACTCCAAATATACAGGCGTCAGGGTCGGGATCAAACCTTTGACCTCCTGTATACCAAGCGAGGTAGTTAACATCTCGCCACTGTGGCACCCAAATATATGATCTGGTGGAGGTGGCTAACACGCGTATAGCCTGGGTTAAAATCCTGGTTTCAGCCGCTGCCTGTGATTATACCGGGTTCTTTAGTGTTGTGAGTTCATTGTTCTCAGCCTGGTCACCAATCATCCCCACAGAGATCCACAGATTCACAAAGAGACCCAAGGACTCACACAGATTGCGCTGTGAGTTAATCAGCATCTCAAGTTTCGTGATTTGATGGTCTCAGCATTCGCGCAGGATCCACGGCCAGGGTGGAAGGTAGGGGGCGGGGGGTTTACGTCACCACAGCGCACTTGGCAGCATCGCCCTAGCAATCAAGCCAGGCAGACATGAATCCAGCCAGCAAAACTTTTTCTCATATAGTAAGATAATAATTACAATTATAAAGCACCCCTCATCGAGTATACACAATATAATGCACTGATATTATCAGATCTCTGATGCTAAACATCATAAGTACTTGGATCGGTGCAAAAAATGCAGTTTTAATGATTAGCCGCCACATTGCCAGCCGAGGGTGATGCGGCACATTCACTGTTGTGCTGTACGAGACCCCAACATGTGTGCCGTCTTGACCAACTCGCACAGGCCATGCATTGTATGGTTAAATACCGCCCATGTCTTCGATGGTGTAGGGAGGTCCTCATCCAGCAGTGGATTGACACAAGGATGTAATATTAATATACCATCTGATTTCGTGCAGGTGCTGGGTGGATTATCACGTCACAGGATCATAAGCGGTGAAGGTGGCTTGTGGAGGCATTCATCCAACGGTGGACTGATCGTGGCTAATTGAGGATGTTTATAATCGGTATGTAACGCTACATATTAATTGGCAAATTAGTTATGCTCACCAAACTTGAACTTAACCGTGCGTGTCAGAACACATTATTTCGTGCAAATGAAAATCACATGCAAATGTGATGTTAATACTACATGCTGCTAATGGCACGGACAAAACTGTCCAAAGATTAATTAAATATATAAAAATATAGTTCGTAAATAGAAAAAAAACGTGTAAGATACAAACAAGGCAAAATAAGGTTCGTTATTGAATTTAATGATAACCAAGAATCAGGAGAGTTTACCGAATCACTTGGGGGGAGACCAGGATTGTGCATCAGTAAACGCCTTATCTATTATCAGCTTGCTTTGCAATACGGACTATCACCTATTATATTTATTTCAAGGCCACATAGTGTTATATTATTGACGAATGTGTCGCGCTTATTTTCTGTTATCTTATCTTACTTTCGCAACAACAACTAAACGTCGCCAATCGAGAAAAGTGACTGGAACATGCACGATTTATCCTTGCTCATGTTGCCATGATCTCTATTGCTGTTCGACGCTTTCACGTGGCGAATGTATTGTCACTGTGTCCCCGCTGCTAACCGGGGCACGCGGAATAATTCCCACCGTGGAAAATGGCACCGGTGCCGTCTTGATGAGACGATACACAGGAGGTCGTGGGTTCTATCTCGACCCTGACGCCTATATGTTTGGAGTTTGCATGTTCTCACCGTACTCTTTGGTTCTATTCGGTAAAATCACCTACGTGACTTTACCGAATAGAACCAAAGAGTATGGATCCTTGCAGTCACGAAAGCTTCAAATCTAGAATGCTCTCACCGTGGCCGCGTCGATATTTCTCTGGGTCCTCCGGTTTTACCCTCCACATAAAAAAAATGTGCGTTTAGAGTATTTAGCTGCTATAAATGTCCACGCGATATGCCACTTCGTTGAGCTATCATTTGTGGCCAGGTCGCTTCTGAAAAAGAGCTACATAGCTCAGTGTGCCTTGCCTGGTAACACTTCGATTTCCTCGTTTGTCTACATATGGTGCGAAAGAAGTTCAACATTCATAAAAATAGTTTAATCGTTATTTTTGTACAGTTTATAGTTTACAATGTGTTGACACAATTAAACCTAACCCGGCCCCATGAGAGGAGAGGCGCTCTGGGCTTAGATCACAGGCACGGCTGTGCTGGCTGTACGCCATCATTGCCATTCCTTGCGACGCGGTAAAGTCTCTTAATGAGCACAACTGCAGGCAGGATCACGAGTTCACCCTTCCTCGTTTCTGTTTCAGAACCCCAAGCAATCTTTTCGACTAAAAGCAAAATGCACATGTTGTTGGCGCGCGCGTTCATATTGTCGAGCTCCAGCGCCAACGAGCAACCCAACGAGCCACGGAGGCTATCTTCGTTTGTTCATTACACTTTTAAACGATGACGTTGGAAGACGTGTGACATTTTTCACGGAATTTTATTTCTCGCAAATACAAAGCAATGACAATAGTCGACCGAATTCTTATTCCGAACCGGATCCATCGATTTTACTTAGAGGGCCCGAGTCTTATCACAACTGGAAAGTTCGCCAGCAATTCTTCCAGCAAGCCTGACTACTGATGAGACACTGTATGTCAAAACCGGTGCAGAGATTGGTTGTAAATTAACCGATCCAATTATGCTGAAATGGTGCACTTCCAGAAGGCCTGGTGGCTGTGAGGATGTGCGATTATTTTTTATGGGTAGCGATAGATATACGAGGAATATGTTTCATCTGCTTATTTATTCTGTTCCTTATATTCTCCCCATTGACGATAATCATAATTTTATTCCGTGTGTAGTGACGTAAATGGTGTTTAGCGCCAGCTAATGTCACAAGAGTGGAACTGTGCGTCTTGAACCTCTCTCTGGCACCAGAGTATGTATGGCATGGAAGCAGGCCCTAGGGGGCATGGTTCTGGTGGCAGAGAGAGGGCAAGTCAGGACATGACAGTCTGGGTGAACCCGAGAGGGCACGTGACCGGGACAGGGTAGCGAGGGGGCCCAAAGGGTGTCTTGAGGGACACGTGATGCTTGGTCGAGAACCTTCTGGTGAGATACAGAAGGGGGCGTGGCCGAGGGCGGAGCGAGGCCACGCTTGGGAGCATAAAGGAGAGGTCCCGAGAGCGATCGCGGCTGTCTGCTGGAATAGAACCCTCGGCGATACGTCCCTTCGGTCTTCGGTCAAGTCTCGGCATCGTGGATCAAGCAGTGTGTTACTGACCTGACCCGTGTATGTCGTTACCCTGTTGGGGCCTAGTAACAGTGTACGTGTATGTAGAAACCCTGTTGGGGTATCATAACAAACGTGTTTCCTCCAAAGCCAAGTGTGTGCCTCCGTGGAACCCACTACGCGTGTAATAACTAAATATACGGTTTTGTGTAACATTCTAGGTTTTTAAGTAAATAATACAATATTTTTTACTATTACCATCTGTCGGCCTTCAATAACTTTGCTAACGTCTAGACTTGGGTTGTTGAGAAGGCCAATAGCCCGACAATAAAAATTCTCTCTTCTAAAATTGTACCTGTTTGCATGGAAATTCAGAACCAAGGTGGTTTTATATTCTTAGCGAATTATAAATGTCCAATTTGCGTCTGTGCTGCACATCCCTCTGGTGTATGTTTGGGTTGTGCGGCTCAAAAGCCCGGACACACGTCAGGAGAACCGAGTCGACATTGTTCCCATGTGTCTCGGCAGTGACATTACATATTTATCTGGAATTATTAAAAAATGAAAGTGTCACGCTTCTCAAAATATATTATGGTTTCGGACATGGTGGTGAATGCCTGCAATCCAACTCTTTGCAGTCGGCTTGTGATAGTTTGCCCAGCCACAATTCATTGGCCAGGAGGCTGCAGTACAGAAAGCAGGCTTGTCACCTGTCTGCACGGTTTTCTTTTCGAGTGTGCAAGGTTTTTTTGTTTGTCCTGGAAACGAACTTCCTTTTTTTCTTATCCACCAGGGACGCTGCCGTGGTGTGATCGTTAGCCCACTGCACTTGCAACCCAGACGTTCGATTCCATCTGCCTGCACGGCCATTGAAACGACAATGCAAGCCTGTTAAATCCCACCCACTGCCTCTGTCCACCCAGTGGATAAAATGGATTCACCAGCACAGTTATTTGATCGGCAAGTCGCGTGTGGTGGGGAAAAGGGTGGCTACCCCCACCTCTTCCAAAATCTCTGGCTAAATGGGGAAGAGCGGGCAAAATACCCTCCAGATGGGGCTCTCTACAGCTCTCTCGAAGTGCAGCAGTGGCGTGAGCAAGCATTTACAGACCTGCACCTTTGTCTTTGCCCAATATTTTTCCCACGTAAAACACTCGCAAATGGAATCGGCCAAAAAATTCCAATGCGAGATCCTCCTGAACAAGGTGTTTTCGGACTCAGTGCGTTTTTTCTGCATAAACAATGGGCATTGCTAGGCTTATATGATTATATTCATCGTTATTGGGTGTAAATTGGCGTTTCTTGAGAAAACCCATAAGCATAAGAGAGGCTCTTATCTTTGGGACTCTTTTGCCACTATCAAGATATTGAATGATAAAAGGCTTTACCATTTCTCGCATAAATACAGGTGTTAAAATGTTCAAACACCACATAGACATCTATTACAAGGCATCAAGTCTGCATCAACCACACATACTTGTGGAAAAAAAATCACAAATGTTTGGCTATGTATATATGTTGAACTTCCTTCGCATGGTACGTAGCCAACCGTGCTAATCGGAGGTGTAATAAATGTACATTTGGTGTTTGAACATCTAATAATACCTTTGTTTATGCGCGGAATGGTTAATAATTTTTTGGGTCGCCATGGTGGTGAGATGTTAACTTACCACGCCTGGCATAACGGAGGTCGTGGGGTTTGCATGTTCTCTCCATTGTCGTCTGGATATTTCTCCGGGTCCTCTGGTTTTTCGCTCCAGATTTAGAATCAAGAGTATTTGGCTACTATACATTCCCACATGATAAGCCACTTCATTGAGCAATGTTTTGTGGCCAGGTCGCTTCAACAGACGCTCTTGTTTATTTACCAGTGTATTATCCACAATTCTACATGACAGCGTGGCGTCAGTTTCACCAGTTAACCCAGCAGCATTCGCAAATGCAACTCAGATTGCTCTGTATCCCTGTAGCTTGAAACATCACCAATTGGTAGTTCCCCTCTTTACAATTTAAATACAAAATTCTCTAGAGTTTTTACCAAAACGTTTGAATTTTTTTAAAATAAAATACTTCAAAGCTCTATAAGAGGCCACGCGCTGCTTATGAGTCTTATTTTCAACTGCTCCAGGGTTTTCCAGTTTGACCAAATTTTACAGGAAAACATTGGTCCAGCCCCATAGGCTGATGGTCTACATTTTATTTGATCATTATGCAGAGGTGGACAGCCTCCTGCCCGTTTATTTTGTAGGCTTGTGATAGTTCGAACAAAGACGGTCACTGCATCGCTTTCAGATGCGCTTCTGCGGCCGTCTGGAACGCTGCTCTTTCCGATATTAGTAATCCACTGGAGCTATGCACTTTTAAATCTGGACTGAAAACTCATTACTTTAGAACTGATTTTTGTTTTTATTTTGTTGTCCTTTCCCTGCACCTCCGATTCTCACGGTTGGCTATGTACGGTGCAAAAGAAGTTCAACATACATACATTTACATGTGCTTCATTCTCAATCCTCTGTGATAGCGCGTAATAAAAAAAAATGTACAATATAGATATTACAATTGCGTCTTCTGTAATTGGTGAATAAAATAAATAATCTTTAGTGGTGGCTGGGCGGCTTAGAGGTCAGAGCGCTGAGCTGGCACCGCTGAGATGTTGGTGATTAAACCGGGTTCTCAAGTGACGTAAGTCTCTGCCTTGGTCACAGATGACTGCACAAAAAAAGCCATCGCATTACATTTTGTTTAGCACATAATTTAGCTAAAGTCCACGTGGATAAACATTACTCCGTGTGGCAGAACAGGGGGGAAATTGCTGTGCTCTACTGTGTGAACCAGAACTCGCTTGAAGGGATCTTAGCGGTAGTTCTGTGATAGCTGCTTTAGTTGGCCATTCTCAAACAACTGCTTTCTATGCCAGTTGCGAATGGGTTCTCTTTCCCAAGATATGCAACCGATGGCACAATGGGGATAACATTTGTAAAATAACAACAAAAATGTAAGTCTTGGACAAAAAAAATAATCTATTTTTCTTGCTGCCCCTTTCCCCACGTTTACGCTGCCACTTGCGAGCGCGTCTCACCAGCCGCAGGAGTCGTGCTGCAGAAGAGACGCGATTCCACCGCCGCGCCGATGTCGCCAAACAGCTCCCCTTCCTCCCGGTCGGCGTCGAACTTCCACGGTGAGACGTGGGGGTGGGGGGCGGGTGGGTGAGAACACCGAGGTCAGAGCAAATCGTTACGAGACAGGCAATCCGCCCAGCACAAGCGGCTGAGGGCGCGAGTCTTAACGATGACTCCGGTCCAATTTGCGTGCTCCACCTAAGCCTGAATGACAGCGACATCAAGCCACAAGGCTCCGCAGGCAATCTCGCCAACATGTTTTACATATTTCTTTCATATGTTTTTTTTAATGTATAGCATACGTCCACGTATTCAGTTCATGTAGGTATATATTTAATTGGAACAAGACCTTTCATGCTAGCTATCGCTCATTAAAATCCGAGCTGTGGTTTAAAAAAAGGAAAATTCAGACAAAATGTTAAATGTGGAGTCACATGAGCAGCAGCATCGGTAATCAATCCACTGCTGGAAGCCATTGCCATCTCTTCACACAATCCTGCGATGTAACAATCAATCTAACACCAGCACACGAACTGATTTCATTGTTTCATCTCCTTGGCAGACGTCCCATCGAGCACATTGCCTCCCTTGGATGCAATTCTGTTCCTAACTTCTCGCCCATTGGCCGTCATCCTCACCTAGTTTTCTCAAGAATAACATTTAAAAGACTTTCGCGGTCACTGTAAACTGCCAACGTAATGGCCCACTGGCAGTGGCGTGTGTCAGCGGCGTAGCGATCCGGTGAGCAGGCGGCGCAACTGCACCAGAAGGGCCCAAGTGCCGGGCTGTGACAAGGGCGGCGACTGGGCAGGGACGAGGGCCACATTGAATTCATGAGGGCCCATGCAAAGCAACACCACGGTGGCTAGGAGATGTTAACTACCTCGCCGGGTATACAGGATGTCGTGGGTTTGATCCCGACCCTGATGCCTGCTGCTGTATATTTGGAGTTTGGGTGTCTCTCTCTCCCCATTGTCGTGTGGATTTCTCTCCGGGTCCTCCAGTTTTTTTCCGTTCACATTTTGAAACGTGCATTTACAGTATTTGGCTGTTATAAATTTCCACGTGATAAGCCACTTCGTTGAGCTATCATATGTGGCCAGGTCACTTCTGAAAAAGAGCTACTGTATATTGCGCAGTGGGCCTTACCTGGTAAAACGCTGATGAGTGTGTTTGGCTACGTACGGTGCGAAAGAAGTTCAACATATATATACATAAATATTTTTTTAATAGTTTAAAATACAACTAACCCTAATCCAGCCCCGTGAGGTGCTGTGGGCACTGAGCACAGCCGCCGCTCTGCTGCCTGCACACCAGTCATTGCCATTCCTTGCGATGCGGTAAAGTCTCTTAATGAGCACGAATGCAGGCAGGATCACGAGCTCACCCTTCTTCGTTTATAGCAGGGGTCGGGAACCTATGGCTCGCGAGCCAGATGTGGCTCTTTTGATGATTGCATATGGCTCGCAGATAAAACAAAATATTCTCACTTGTTTTAATCCATCCATCGATTTTTCACTGCGCATGTCCTGTTCAGGGCTGCAGGAGCAATTGTCCATTATTTTAATTGGATGATACTGGCCTACGTTTGCCGTTGCTGGGTAAAACAGGTAAACGCCCCCTTTTGAATCAGTCTGAGACTGCGTCTGCTCGGTCATTAGCTCAAAGCTAACCCTTCGACGAAGAAGATGGCGAAAAGAAAAAAAGACGACGAGTATCGTACATTTCAGGACGAATGGACAGAAGAATTCGCCTTTGTGGAGAGAGCGGGTTCTGCGGTGTGTCTAATTTGCAATGACAAAATTACATCGTTGAAACAGTCGAATGTAAAGCGGCACTTCGACACGCGCCACGCTACCTTTGCATCAAAATACCCTGCGGGAGACAGCAGAAAGAAAGCGTGCCAAGAGCTTCTGAGCAGGGTGCAAGCTAGCCAGCAGCAACTCCGCGTATGGACCCGGCAAGGTGACTATAATTCGGCTAGCTTTGCTGGTTCTTTAGCAATAGTGAGGAACGGAAAACCATTCACAGATGGCGAGTATGCTAAAACGTTCATGCTGGATGTAGCCAATGAACTTTTTGATGATCTTCCGAACAAAGACAAGATAATCAAACGGATACAAGACATGCCTCTGTCGGCAAGAACTGTTCATGATCGTACCATCGTGATGGCAAACAAAGTGGAGGAAACGCAAGTGAAGGACATAAATGCAGCGCCGTTCTTTTCTCTGGCTTTGGATGAGTCAACATACGTGAGCCATTTGTCGCAGTTCAGCGTGATTGCAAGATATGCTGTTGGTGACACACTGCGCGAAGAAAGTCTTGCTGTTCTGCCATTAAAAGGGTCCACAAGAGGTGAGGATTTATTCAAGTCTTTCATGGAGTTTGCTCAAGAAAAAAGTCTACCTATGGATAAACTTCTCTCAGTGTGTACTGATGGTGCTCCGTGTATGGTGGGGAAAAACAAAGGATTTGTGGCGCTTCTCCGTGAACATGAAAATAGACCCATCCTAAGTTTCCATTGCATTATACACCAGGAGGCACTTTGTGCTCAGATGTGTGACAGGCAGTTTGGCGAAGTGATGTCGCTGGTCATTCGTGTGATCAACTTTATTGTTGCCCGAGCCTTAAATGATCGCCAGTTTAAAACACTGCTGGATGAAGTTGTAAATAACTATCCTGGTCTGCTTTTGCACAGCAATGTGCGTTGGTTGTCAAGAGGGAAGGTGCTTAGCCGTTTTGCGGCTTGCCTGAACGAAATCCGGACTTTCCTTGAAATGAAAGGCGTCGGGCATCCTGAGCTAGCCGACACCGAGTGGCTCCTCAAGTTTTACTATCTCGTAGATCTGACTGAACATCTGAACCAGCTCAACGTGAAAATGCAAGGCATTGGAAATACAGTGTTATCCCTTCAACAAGCTGTATTTGCTTTTGAAAACAAGCTGGAGCTTTTCATCACGGATCTTGAAACAGGTCGTTTACTACATTTTGAAAAACTGAGCCAATTTAAAGATGCATGCACAGCAAGTGAGCCCATTCAAAACCTTGATCTCCACCAGCTAGCTGGCTGCACATCCAGTCTCCTACAGTCCTTCAAAGCACGCTTTGGAGAATTTCGTGAGCACACTCGTCTTTTTAAGTTCATCACCCATCCAAACGAGTGTTCACTGAACACAGCCGACCTGAATTACATCCCTGGTGTCTCCGTCAGAGATTTTGAAGCAGAAGTGGCTGACCTGAAGGCCTCAGACATGTGGGTGAATAAGTTCAAGTCACTGAATGAAGATTTGGAAAGAATCACACGACAGAAAGCGGAGTTGGCGAGCAAGCACATGTGGACAGAAATGAAAAAACTCCAACCCGAAGACCAGCTGATTCTCAAAACTTGGAACGCGCTTCCTGTCACATACCACACACTGCAGCGTGTGAGTATTGCTGTATTGACCATGTTTGGATCTACGTATGCATGTGAGCAGTCATTCTCACATCTTAAAAACATCAAGTCCAACCTACGATCACGTTTAACAGATGAAAGCCTCAACGCTTGCATGAAGCTTAACCTCACCAAGTACCAACCCGACTACAAAGACATCAGCAAATCCATGCAGCACCAGAAGTCGCATTAATGGTGAGTGTTATAACAACATTATTTAAAAGAATAAATTCAGAGGCTTATTATACTGACATTTAGTTGAATTCACTTTTAAAATATATTATATGGCTCTCACTGAAATAAATTTCCAAATTTTTTGCTTTCATGGCTCTCTTAGTCAAAAAGGTTCCCGACCCCTGGTTTATAGTTTTGATTCACTGGCATGCATTGCAATGGAAAAAAGCTGAACCACCACCCCAAGGCACCTCTCCTCCCCCCACCCCCCTTGCCAGCCTCCCCTGCTCACGGTGAGGAGCAGGCCGCGCTCCTGGTAGTGCTGGACCAGTGGCACGGTGTGCTGGCGGAAGGTGGCGAGGCGGCGCTCCACGGCGCGAGGGTTGTCGTCCGGGCGACCGTGCCGGTCGGCGCGCTCGCCCAGGCGCTGGCGGAGACGCTCGCTGGCGCACGCCAACAAGATCACCGCGTCCGGGGCTCCCACCTCGCCGTGTGGGTGGTGGGCGGGGGGGGGGGGGGCGTGGGGGGGGTGTGGAGGTCAAGGGGTCAGCTTTAGAGGGCGGCTCGCAGAAGGTCAGAATCGCGGTGTTGGTTGTTTTAACGTCAATAGTGAAGCAAGAGGCAGATTGCGCAGAAGGTCGTCGTGCAAGACTCCCGTGCTGTCGTTGTGAATGTTATTTTTTTTATGGTTTCATTTCTATTAATGCATTCTATGCATAAATTACTACGCAAACATGAGCAGTCACCGTCCACATACAAACACCGCTTCATGGAATAGAACACAGAGCCAGATGAGTTTTGCCCCAGCTCTTAGAACAAGACGAAGGCACATTCAGGATTCACGGGGCTCTCATTGCCATCGCCCAAATATCAATCGTGGCCTTGTCACGGGAATGCACCGAGGAGCACGTGAAATATTTTGCTTTGTTGGTCTGAAACTGAAAAATGCTCCCAATGTGCAAGTCTGCTGCCAAATGCATGAGATCTGAGAGTTCTTAAGAGAGGGATCTCCACACACACGCACAGGGATAATTAAAGAGACGGTGCAGCCACACACTGGGTTCCAAGGACTTGAATCCATTGTATTCAAATGCCAGGCAGCTATGTCACGGTGAAGTTTCTGGAGTGCTATAATTGTGCACTTAACCATAACTGTAAAGTTTATGGTCCTCCTAAGTCTACGTAAGCATATACATCGCAAGTAGGCATACAAATATATAATTCGGGACCTTCCAACTGTTCAGTGAGAATAAATTATGATCTTGATGATGAATGCTGCTTTTGCAGCTACTGATAATGGTTTCATGATAACGATGATGCTGATTATAATGCTGGTAACGAATTATATATTTATTTAAATGCTCCCGCTATTTATTGTTTCTCCAAATGATGATGATGATGATGCTTACGATGATTGTGACGATGATGATGATGCCACTTCTGTTGAACATGATGGCTTTACCGTTGTTGTTGTTGTTGATGAGCGTTGGGATGACGATACAACTCGACTTGTATGAAGAAGACGCGAGGCCGGTGGCCACTCACCTGCTCCTCAAAGGCCAGAGCTTGTGAAATCTCTCGGGGGAAGCCGTCGATAACGAAGCCGGGGGCGTCCGGGTTCTGCAGAAAGTGTTGCTTCAGTTCCCAAATTGCCGTCTCCTGGACGACCAAAGGAACGGCAGAGCGGTGAAAGTCGTGGACCGTCCGAGAGGGAACGGGACCGACCGAGAGCGGCGTTACCAAATGAGCATGACACCTGTAACGTAACCACACTCTGAACAGTCCTAAATGTAATCTGTCCGATGCAACTCATATTACACGATTTTTTTTACAATGTTGATTTATGTTCACTAAACACATTTTTTTTTATTTTACCAGGTAAGGCCCACTGAGCTATAAAGCTCTTTTTCAGAAGCGACCTGGTCACAAATTATTGCGCAACGAATTGGCTTATCCTGTCGAAATGCATAGCAGCCAAATACCCTAAACGCATGTTTCTAAATGTGGAGGGAAAACCAGAGAACCTGGAGTAAAATCCACACGACCATAGGGAGAACATACCAACTACAAATATGCAGCAGGCATCAGGGTCGGAATAAAACTCGCGACCTCCTGTATACCAGGCCACGGTAATTAACATCTCACCACCACGGCACGGGATCTTATTTTAGATGTCTCCTGTGATGCGGTGGTTTTTACGCTACTTTCCATTTAGTTGTTTTTGCTCTGATTTGCTTGTAATTGTGTTGACCCGCACCTCCGATTAGCGTGGCTGGATACGTGCGGTGCGAAAGAAGTTCAACATACATACACACCCAGGCCACTCTTGAAAATGAGAGTTACCACTTGGTAAAACAAATACACTTTAACGTGAACTTGTGCTAATGACATGGACGATTCGGATTGAAAGAATGACTGTCATTGGAATGTACTCGTCATAAGAACGTGGAATCACTGATCCATTATTATGAGTTGTTTTGAGAATTATAATCCGTCTGGGAATATCTCAATTCCGATATCTCCTCCCGGTCACCTGTGGAGCGAGCTCCCCCTTGGATATGATCTGGGCGATGAGCCTCCACTTGCGGTTGCTGGGCGCTCTTTGCAGCACGTGTTGGCGCAGCACCTCCCCAAGCGACACGCACACCAGCCCGTAGCTCTCGCTCAGCTTGCGGCTCTGCGTGCCCTTGCCGCTGCCCGGTCCACCTGGCGGTGCGGGGGACGGGGTCATCAACACCGATACCAATGAGCGACGTCACCTTGAGCCCACGTGAAGTGTCGAAGGCTCGCTGCTGGCAGGAGATCACAGGACAGACCCAGGTGCCATGGGTTGATTGACTGAGATCACTGGCAAACGCACGTTGTGCAGCCTACTGTCCCAACTTGCTGCACTGTATCCGTCCGCGCTCCTCTCGTTGTTGCGAGCGTCACTCTTCTGCCCTTCGTTACTGTTGGAGGGCAACTGCCTCCAACTGACCAGTAGCATCCTTCACAAGCCTCATTGTCACACACACACACACGTGTACGATACCGCCAATAACAATACTTTCATAGCTCCCCATAATGCTGTACAAGAATTATATATATATTGACCAAATCCCATATACAACCACTACCAAGCAAATGAAAACCCGATTACCAAGCAAAATATTAAATTAATGAACAAATTCAGAAATGACACCAAAACAAAAAGCACAAACAATAAACCAAGTTATCACAACAAAGCTAAATATAAAAATATATTCTGATAATAATAAACTCACAACATTCATCAATACTAGCCTTAAAAGTAAAACATACGGTAGTAGGTGACGTTTCAGGCGTTGGTCCTTCTTCAGGGCTTAGTAGTCTCCAAGGTAGGTTGCACCTCTGCCAGTTTGAACCTTGCCAGTTCTCGACAGTGCACTTGGCTAGACGGCATGCATGCTGGTCCGGCCCAGACAGCCCCGGTGATTTCAAAAAAGCTGTCCCAGTGTCCCGCCCCCCACTCTCTTTCCCCGAGAAGAGCTTTGGTGAAAATCGTGGCCTCTGGATTGCAAGTCCAGTCAGTGTGCTCCCCATTATACCGCTGCAGCATCAGTGGCATAATGCTCGTTGAAGGATCGCTCCACATTTAAAACGTCCCGACCCTAATTCCTCAACTGGGGAGGCGGGGTCTACAGACCCACGCTCTACAGCCGATGTAGTATCGGAGTGGACCGCACAGGCTGAGTTTAATCTGGGTAACTTCTGAAATTAAATCAGTGCATATGTATGATGAAATTCTTTCACGCCATACGTAGCCAACCGTGCTAATCGGAGGTATGGGAGAAGGACAAAAATCTTAACACAAAATGCAGTTTTCAGTCTAGCTAGATGTAAAAGTGCATAGCTCCAGTGGCTCCCTAATATTGGAAGGAAGAGCTTTCCAGACGGCCACAAAAGCGCAACTGAAAGCGCGTGATGCAGTGACTGCCAGCCAAAAGGCGCTGCTCCGGGATGACTGGAGTTCGTGTGACGATGGTTGATGTTCCTTAACGAGATCAGCGAAGTATTGTGGTTCATTTGTGGCGAGCACTTTGTGTAATGCCATCGAGAAGACGACAGTGGGGCAATCATTAGCACTCTGGGCCATGAACGACGCAGTGACCCGAGTTAGATTCCTGACCACAGCAAACAAGAGCGGCGAGTGGTGTCTGATCCGGTATGAGCCCTTGCACTTCACCGACCCGTAGTGACGAGCATGGGGAAGCATGTTCACGGTGGTGTGAGGAGGCCTTCATCCAGCAGTGGATTGGCGCTGGAAGTTATTGTTTTTGTTATGCCATGATGCAGCAAGTGATTGGTGGCTGGCAAGACACTGGGCAGTTACCACTGCTCTGCCAGTGTTTGTGGATGCCACTGAAATTAATAAAATGAAGGTTAAAAAAATATATAAATTATATAAAAGGTCAACAGTAAGCTCTGAACAAGCAGATAGCTGCTGGAATGTGTATATTGCCTGTCCGGCAATGAGTTTAAACAACAACAACAAGATGAAGTTCAAGTAACTGCTGTCGTGTCTAAACTGCACTCGCATATCAATATGCTCTACAAAAATGAGACCGTGCAAGACGATGATTTGTGTGTGGTGATGGAAACAGGCAGGCGGCCTCGTGCTCCCCTGGGGGACTGGTGGTCATGCCCTGTGCTCTGATTACATATCAACGTCTAGCAGCCGCAACAGGAGTCGTAAGTAATCGGATGTCCAAGTGGATCAACAAAACACGCAACGCATGCATTCATGTATAACAGTGTGGCCTTAAAAGTTAACATATGTTACAGGCGACGTTTCGGACAATGGCCCTTCTTCATAGCACATTAAAATGGTTGGCAAGCATGTTACCAGGTTTAGTTTGAGCAGGAAATAATTTTGACTGAACTAAACTATTTTTTATTTTTCCAGGTAAGGCCCACTGAGCTGTATAGCTCTTTTTCAGAAGCGACCTGGCCACAATTGATAGGTCAACAAAGTGGCTTATCGTGCGGAAATTTATAGCAGCCAAATACTCTAAACGCACGTTTATAAATCTGGAGGGAAAAACTGGAACCAGAGAAAAACCCATACGACCACGTAGAGAATATCCAAACTCCAAATATACAGCAGCAGACGTCAGGGTAGGGCTCGGACCCACGTCCTCGGGCATACCAGGCGAGGAAGTTAACATCCTCCTAGCCACCACTGAATTTGAGTTTGAGTGCACAAGTAAGACGCTGAGTATGACGAGTGAGCATCAGCTAGGCCAGCATTAGATAGGATGATAATGGAACTCAGCTGCTCAAGATTTGCAGTTGCAGTCAGATCATTATCTGCAGCAACTCGATTCGGACAGAAAAATCCATGGATAATGACATGGATATCTCCAGATATTTAAACGCTTAGAGAATACATTTCTCGGGAACAACACAGGCCGTATATTTTAACGACCCAGCTTTACAGAGCTGTATTGTAGTTCTCATATCCTTCAATTAACCAGGAGATTAAATATAGAAGACCAAACTAAGGCATATTTAATATTCTTCGGTATCTCTGTCGTGGCATCTGAAAGTGAGCACATCAATGACATATCAAGGTCTGCCCAATTAGCAGTAAAACTGATATGTGCTGGCGCTTCCATAGATACCTTAATACAAAGCAGTATTCTCGTTCACATTCTCACATTGCCCTGTTTTTACATCCTCCAGGTGGATTTTAACTTCTTGAAAGCGTACAAATCTACACAGCATGCCCTGGAGGGTTCGCAATTGGCGGCCACGACATTTGCACGTCTAAATAAATACGATGCTCACGATGATAATATATTCCTCATGAATGATGTATGTCACATTAATGGTTGAGTGTCTAGTCACGAGGGTCCATGCCACACCAGTCATCTCACAAGCACAATGACGCAAGTTTAATGCCTGCTGCTGACGTTTTGTTGTCCAGACTATTTTCGCGTTATACGACTAGCCGAGTAATCAATCTGATTATCGATAGTCGACCACGTATACAATCAATTTATTTGGCGATTTATTTTACGTCACTGCATCGTGCGCTTTCAGATGCACTTTTGCGGCCATCTGGAACGCTCTTCCTTCCCATATTAGGAAGCCACTAGAGCTATGCATTTTAAAATCTAGATTGAAAACGTATTTCGTTAGAACTGACTTTTATGTTTAGTTTGTTTTCCTTCCCCTGCACCTCCGATTATTATGGTTGGCTACGTACGGTGCGAAATAAGTTCAGCATACATACTGTACGTGCTGTGTTCATACTTTTGTGCCATATTGATGTTCTATGCAGACGGGCAAATTGTCCAACGTGTTGTATGTATTATATATTTTTAGTTTGAAGGATCAGACCGGGTCTGAAGGAAATCATTAATTCTATCCCAGTTCCGGACCGGGGCTCGAACCCAGGGATTGAGACACTGGCCTGAGAATCAGATTCCATAGAGACACTCACCCCAGGACTCGAACCCAGGGATTGAGACACTGGCCTGGGATTCAGATTCCATAGAGACACCCACCCCAGCACTCGAACCCAGGGATTGAGATACTGGCCTGGGAATCAGATTCCATAGAGACACCCACCCCAGCACTCGAACCTAGGGATTTAGATACTGACCTGGGATTCAGATTCCATAGAGACACCCACCCCAGCACTCGAACCCAGTAATTGAGACACTGGCCTGGGAATCAGATTCCATAGAGACACTCACCCCAGGACTCGAACCCAGGGATTGAGACACTGGCCTGGGATTCAGATTCCATAGAGACACCCACCCCAGCACTCGAACCCAGGGATTGAGATACTTGGCTGGGATTCAGATTCCATAGAGACACCCACCCCAGCACTCGAACCCAGGGATTGAGATACTTGGCTGGGATTCAGATTCCATAGAGACACCCACCCCAGCACTCGAACCCAGGGATTGAGATACTGGCCTGGGAATCAGATTCCATAGAGACACCCACCCCAGGACTCAAACCCAGGGATTGAGACACTGGCCTGGGATTCCATAGAGCCCCCCCCCCCCCCCCCCAGAACTCGAACCTCACCCGGACTCCAGGATTGCAACTTTGCTGGTGCCAGTCCATTAAATGATAATTAAATACCAAAAGCTGAAATTATGTTTGGGTTAAATGCTTGAATAGAAACATGACATGTTTGATAAGCTACATAATAATTATGCCACAGATGCCTGAAGTAATTAAGTTAATATAATAATTTCAATTAACATAATTTTATTACTTTAGTGCTAATTAGAATGTAGTGCCAATTAAAATGATGCGCTTTGTTATGTTTACCCATATTATGTTTTGTGTCGATTCATTGGTGACTGGGCTGTAACCCCCCCCCCCCCCCGTCTCTCTATACTGCCGGGAGCTCACGCAACACAGAATCTCAGTGAGGCCAGCGACATGCATGACAGCCTCTTGTACCACTCACTTCAGATTCTGCTTTAGAATCAGAAGATGTATTTATCATGGAGGAATCCGATGGGCTATAAAGCTCTTTTTTTACAGATGAGCACTGCGCCGCTCGCCACAAACGTGAGGAGCACCTAGCCTGGCACGGGAGCCCTGGTGCATCACCGCCACTCGCGTGCCAAAATAGTTGTTGTTGTGAGTATGTTCGTGAGTTCGTTTGCACCTCTCATTCCCGCACCTCCAATAAGCACGGTTGGCTATGTACGGTGCGAAAGAAGGTTCAACATTCATGCATACAAAAAGAGTCTTCGGAGTCAGTGGGGCTTTCTTGATATTCATGTTAAGTTGTCATATTACTAATAATTGTTATCACGTGACCTAGAACTGCCTCGCCTGGGGGGAATTGAGCCCAGGACTTACGAGGCACCACCACCACAGGGGGTGGTGGTGGTGGTGGTGCATCAGTTGAGGGACAGCTGATGCACCACCACCACAGGGGGTGGTGGTGGTGCATCAGTTGAGGGACAGCTGATGCACCACCACCACAACCACCACAGGGGGTGGTGGTGGTGGCGCTTCAGTAGAGGGACAGCTGATGCACCACCACCACCACAGGGGGTGGTGGTGGTGCATCAGTTGAGGGGCAGCTGATGCACCACCACCACCACAGGGGGTGGTGGTGGTGCATCAGTTGAGGGACAGCTGATGCACCACCACCACAGGGGGTGGTGGTGGTGGTGGCACTTCAGTTGAGAGACAGCTGATGCACCACCACCACCACAGGGGGTGGTGGTGGTGCATCAGTTGAGGAACAGCTGATGCACCACCACCAGCACAGGGGGTGGTGGTGGCGCTTCAGTTGAGGGACAGCTGAACCCGGACTGGAAGCCCCCGGGCTGTGGCGAGCTCGCGGCGTCCCCCTCACCGATGACGAAGACGACCTTCGGGCGCGGGTGGCCGGGCTCGAAGACGTCGAGCTCCTGCGAGAGTTCGCTCGTCTCCGTGAGCCCCGTGTCGCTCTCGATGGAGAACTGCTGCTGGATCGGGGGCAGCCGGCGGTAGCCACGCAGCCCGGCCACGGGGGCCTCTGAGAGGGTGGGGGGGGGGGCACCGCGTAGTCATCAATACATCGTCATCAATACATCTCAATCATCAATACATCGTCATCAGAACAACGTCATCAGATCAACGTCATCAACGCTCGGCCCCGTCTTCAGGGGCTCTGAGAGCGTGAATGGCATCTTCGTCATCATGCACCTCCGATTAGCCCGGTTGGCGGCGTACGGTGTGAAAGAAGTTCAACATACACACATCATCATCATCATCATCACGCAGCAGGCACGACATCATCATCGTTACCACCATCACTACCGTGAATCGTCACTATTACCGGTGCCACCGACCCATCGTCACAGTTATCATCATCATGAGTAAAACATCATCACTCTTGCCACCATCACGCACACATGATCACCACCATCACTGCCAGTTTTTAAACATGGCTGTTACCATCATCACCACCACTATTCCCATCATTATTTTCATCATGACGCCTATCGCATCGGCGCTTTGATTTTTACAATAATAATACAAATGAACAACCAGAGTGCTGCATTAAAAAAAACATGTCATACATTGCTATGATAATATTATGCCGTAAACTTGGGAAAGATCACAAGAATCACTAGCGATGCATGAGGGCACTGCTAACACAGCAGCAGCATGCACATTCAGAGCACTCTGGCATTGCTGCGTGATTTACAATTCATCTGAAGCATGAAGGCCATGTGAGCCATTGCTTTTAAAACACATGCACTGTCGGTCATCACGCTTTCAAACATATTTTAGAATCTAAAATATATTTTAATGCGTGTAAAGACCACTGCACATAATTGTTAGACCATCACTGAATCGTACAGCTCAGCTGGGCCATTGAAAACTTCCCATTATATTTCTCCCCACTTTGTCTTAAGTCCCCCGACTCGTCTCGTCAAAACTGACCGATGAAAACACATCCCCTGCATTAATCTGCTCCATGCTGAGCTCGAACTCCTCCTTACAGCCCTACACCCGCCAAGGTCTCATCATCGAAGCCTACACCCCACACACGCCAAGGTCTCATCATCGAAGCCTACACCCCACACACCCCAAGATCTCATCATCGAAGCCTACACCCCACACACGCCAAGATCTTATAATCGAAGCCTACACCCCACACACGCCAAGGTCTCATCATCGAAGCCTACACCCCACACACGCCAAGATCTCATAATCGAAGCCTACACCCCACATACGCCAAGATCTCATAATCGAAGCCTACACCCCACATACGCCAAGGTCTCATCATCGAAGCCTATACCCTACACACGCCAAGATCTCATCATCGAAGCCTACACCCCACACACGCCAAGATCTCATAATCGAAGCCTACACCTTACACACGCCAAGATCTCATCATCGAAGCCTACACCCTACACACGCCAAGATCTCATCATCGAAGCCTACACCCTACAAACGCCAAGATCTCATCATCGAAGCCTACACCCCACACATGCCAAGATCTCATCATCGAAGCCTACACCCTACACACGCCAAGGTCTCATCATCGAAGCCTACACCCTACACACGCCAAGATCTCATCATTGAACCCTACACACGCCAAGGTCTCATCATCGAAGCCTACACCCTATACCCGCCAAGGTCTCATCTTCGAACCAGTGGGAAGGGCTTCCTCCTGTCGAACTTACAAACGCATCTCTCTGACGCAGCAGCTCAGGCGACTGCCGTGTGGCCAACCCCACTCCGCGTCCCGCTCACTGTGAAAACAGACGCGGCTCCCCGCAGCGGCGTCGAAGAGGCCCTTTGTATCCTCATCTCTCCTCACCCATTTGCCCTGTATTGTCCATTACTTTTCCTCTTATTTCTCAGTCTTTCCCTTCTCTCTTCCTTTCCCAAGTCCTCCTCCTGTTGCCATTCATTACATCATTGGCTCTTGACCCCCTTCCCGTGGAGTGCCAGTGGTATATGTATTTATACTGGAGGAACCCGATGAGCTATAAAGCTCTTTTCCACATATGTCCAGTAGGGGCGGGTCATAAAGTTACAACAACAAGCAATACAAAAACACGATCGGAGTGCAAAGTATAGGAAAAGTAAGCAAATCATATTAAAATATATGTTTATTTTACCAGATAAATTCCACTGAGTTACGAGCTTCTTTTCCAGAAGCAACCTGGCCATTAAGGATAACGCAGTAGCTCCAGGCTGAACCGTAATGACGCGTCGCTGGAGCCCGCTACGGTGCGTGCCGAGGTCTCATCATCGCCATCGTCCAAGCGAACGATCGCGCCGCTTGCCGTTGCGTAGGAAGGGCTTCCTGGGCGCTTGGCTGCCGTGCAGAGGGGGCAGACAGCGCTTCTCCGGGGCCTCCTGGCCGCCGATGGCCCCGGGGCTTCCACCGCCACCGCCGGAACTCGCTCCGCCCTGCGCCGTGCTCCCGCTCGCCTCTCGCGCACGCCGCAGGTAGCTCTCCAGGTAACCCACGGGGTCGTCGGGCCGGGCTTGAATGAGACCCGTCAGCATGCTCTGAGCACGGCCACGGGGGGCGGTGGGGGGGGGTTACTGAGAGAGAGAGGCCGCGGTCGTTCCACCGCGAGACGCGATTCGTAGGTGAGCACAGGTATGAGGTCAAAGTGTTGATGATGAATGATGATCAAAAGAGTGTTGTTGGGCTTCGTTCATTCCCGTTGGCAGTCCCAAATCAAGGGTAGAAATGTCACATAGGAGAAGCACAATAATACGAATAACGTACGACATAGCCTGTCAATTCACTATGGTCAGTGCCAGATATCCTTCCCTGCTGCTGATGATAACCATGAACAGAAATCCAACTTAGGTCACTGGCATCATCATGCAGTGCACTAAACTACTATGCCTCGTGTTGATTACATTAAATGCAAATAAATAAAAATCGTAATTTCCTCTAAAATTTAGACGGTGGGCAATATTAAAATGTTTAAGAGTGACATAGATACCGCACCTGTGTTCAATGGAGTTAAAGCCACAGTGAATTAAAGCCACAGTGATTTCCAGCTGCTCAATGAGCATTGAGCCATTGATGCTCATCTCCCATTTACAACCCTCAGCCAGTGGTGGAAATTCAACATTATTATGGCGGGGGCGTGTCTGTCTATTGGACGACCACTGTTGACTTACTCGCAAATTGGTGCTTATTTTATCGACCCCAGAAGGATGATGGGCCGAGTCAACCGCCCCAATCAGGATTTGAACTCACAACCTTCCGGCTGCGAGCCGCTCGTTTATACCGTCAATCCACTCAGCCACGATGGAGGGTAAGGCTTTAACGTATGAAATAAATACATTAACAGAATTAAATAAAAACCAATATGAAACTGCGTTTTCCATTCTTCCCACTGTGACACATACAGAGCGCGCCTTGAGCATCGATCCCACCTGTTAATCAGCGCTAACCATACACATACATACAGTTGCTCCCCAGTGGCACTGAATTAATGAATGGAGCTTTGCAGCCAGCGGGAGACCCCCTGACACCGAGTGCATCGTTAGTAAGGAAAACCTGGGAATAATACAGAAGCACATGTTAACGCAGCACTGAAATCGCACCGGCGTAAGGACACGGACTACTATTGCCGAGTTCAAAATGTATTGCTCATTGCTATTGTGGGAAGATGCATGTTGTTGTACAACCCTCCAACCCTCGGTAAAAAAGCGAGGCATCGAACCCACAAACCCCTTCTGAAAATGCCTTTGGCGAAGAAGGGGGACGGGGGGGGTAGCCACAGAGATTAAACGGAAAACGACAGAGGTAGGCACAGACGATCTTCCTGAGCAGATCGCAAATTGCTCAGCTCGCAATGAGCAAGAGCGCTGCAGAGTCGCAAACGCTCACCTCGAAGAGCTGTGGGATCTGACGCTGGGCCAGATAATCCCTGGCGTCTCCACCTGCCATCGCCACGGCCACCGCCGCCTCCTCTCGCCGCTCGTCGACTCGGAGCGAGGTTTCGCCGAGTCCGCTGCGCGCGACTACGCTCGCTGCGCGCGGACGGCGCTGTGAATTTTTTATTCCTTCAGATTTTTTCCTCCCTCTCTCTCGCTTTTCGCACCCGCCTCTGCTGCGCCGACGTCTTTGGTTGCGTTGCTCTGCGGTACCATCCCCGGCAAGGCTGCTGTGAGAGTCTCTATATCTGGCTGGCAGGCTATTTCACCGCGCGAAGAATCTTGCTAATTGGCTGTCTGGCTGCGTTGATCTCTAATTGCCTTACGCATTTTTCCGTACCCTATTCTTAACCGGTCTGCGTTTAGGTCTTTATATCCGACTGCCTTAGCTATTCCACTCTGGAATGTCTAAGTAATTGGCTGCCCTGCTAAACTGAAGCCGACGTGTCTTGATAATTGACTCTGCCGATATCACATTCTAAACATCCTCTTAATTTCCGGTTCCCCTTTTTCACCACCCGGTCACAGTTAAGGTTTATACGTTTGGCTGTCAAGCTATTTCACGAAGAGGATGTTATTCCAATTGCTCGCCCGGTTACGTCCCCGTTCCAGATGTCACGCAGCCCCAGGACCAGCGACGAGTCCAGGTAACCTCCAGCCCACGTGGGTGTGCATCTGACAACAACCCTCTTCTCTCCTCGCGCCCTCCCCGCTCCTGGCCGGCTCGAATGTTTGGCCGCGTGCCCGGTAACTGTTGGATCCCCGCTTATGTTTTGCTATTTTATATAACTGTTTTATCTTGGGAGGGTGTGTGTGTGAGATGTTTGTGTGTGTGTGTTTATTATCTATTTGTGTATACCTTCCCCATTTGCCTCCACAACTCGGTGCTGTGGCCAGCTCACCTCGTCTCATCTCCAGCCTGGACGAAAGTTAAAAAAGAGCACGTGGGATGGGGGGGGGCGACGGCGTGAGCTCTCTATTAGCGACGTACGCGGCCAAGCCACGGGAAGCCACAGATCAGACGGGGGATGAACTTCAAAGTTGCTGAAAGGTCGGCGGAGCAATGGCGAGGCACGTGTCCCACATCATTACGCTGATCCGTACCCAGTCACGAAACCTCGCGGTGAATTCGCGAAGTGTTCCTCCCTTCCACAAGAATCTTTCCCATTTTCCCTCGGCAGATACAAATGCACACCATGACACGACAGCCCACCTCAAAGAGGCATCGTCATGGTAAAAAGGGCACCGATTGATTAATTGCACGATTGATTTAGCAGATCAGTGCCCTCACAGTCAAAGCATTATCACTAAAGGTTATACTGTATTTTTAAATTACACATTTTGCAAGATGCCTCGTTAATTCCCCTGTAAATTTCTGTCTTTTATGTCCACACCCCAGCGTGGACTTAAAGTCCCTGTGCTCCCCATTTCAACAGCAGATTAATTCCAAGGCCTATATCTTAAATTGGAAATTCACCAACATAACCTAATAATCATACGATGTAAACCAAATTCAGTTGCTAAAGAAAGCCCTAGTACATGGAGCAAAACGTCAGACATCATGCCGAACAACAAGCTGTATGACCCCAAAAAACAAGCAAGAGAGCTGTACAGCGCAACCAAACAATAGAAATAAAACTACTTTTGTTAATGAACTGTGATTTAACATACTTAGAGACCACATAAAATAATGATTCTCAAACCCGACTTCACAGACGATTAAGGATTTTGTGAAAACATCACGTTTTACCTTGGTGGATGTATTAAAAGCCTGAACAACCTTTAACCGCACAATTCAAAGCTCCAATGTGAAATACCACGGATTTTTTTCCCTTCCTTTCCTCAATTCGTTTAATTTCTGGCAAGAGGCGGTGTGGCCAAATGAAACGTGCCGAGAGATGCGAAGATGATTCTCGAGTCCAGAGGGACCCGTGTGTGGCGTGGGCTGTGTCAGAATAAATTTTGAAATAAAATTTCATGAAATTCCACGGATAGATTATTGGTTCTCTAAAGTACACACTGAAGACCAGAGAGAAGGCATTTTCAGAACTAATTTATCCAATAATGTGGTATTTTTATTAATGTTTCATCTGTTCCCTCTCTCTCAATACCCTTTCTGCCTGCGTCCAATGTTAATGTTGGAATTATCGAATCATAATTTACAGCCCTTTGTCAATCCGCTGCTATGTAATTTCAAGGGGATTGTTTGGATATGCTTCGGCACACTTGGTCAGTGCAGGGATTTGTGAACAGGGGAACCCCAGGGCCAGTTGAGATATCACTCACGCGCGTTTGATTTGTAGGAATCC
The DNA here is from genome assembly GCF_048934315.1 of Petromyzon marinus. NCBI lineage: Eukaryota > Metazoa > Chordata > Hyperoartia > Petromyzontiformes > Petromyzontidae > Petromyzon > Petromyzon marinus. Next base: position 667,986 of record NC_133716.1, on the reverse strand, counting down.
GACCACATCTGTGTCGTTAAGACCCACCACATGGCAATAGTCACATTACATCTTCTTGTTTACAAGGATTTATCGCACAGATTATTTTGGATTCCGCTAACCGGCAAAATGAAGACCAATTATCGCGACAAAATTTGTATCTAATTGCAAAAATTTTGTTGTGGTCATTGTACTTCAACTCATGTAACCTAACCCAAAACAAATTATGCAAACACCTACGCGTTCAATCGTAGCAATGAAGCCAGGCAATGATGCTCTGTGCCAGCTGGTGCAATGCTTTCACTTGCATGACGCACATCGAGAGGGTTGCAAGTTCAAAATCCATTTGGGGACAACTCGGCCAATTCATCCCCTTGGGGCTCATACAAAAGAGTTGCCACCCTTGCGAGAAAGTCATCAGTGGTTGTCGCATGGATTTACTTACCTCTGCAAGAGGAATGGGGAATTTCCACCACTGTCTCAAGGTGTCTGAATAGAAGACGACAACAATACCCGCCAATCGCCACAAAGCGGCGGTGACGTCACCACGGCGCTTGTGCCTGGCTAGGTGCACTCCGAGGCCACGTGAAGTGTCAAAGGCTCGCTGACAGGAGGTCACGGGACAGACCCAGGTGCCATGGGTTGACTGAGATGACTGGCTGATGAATATGACATAATCACTGCCGCACACACGTGTGTAATCGACAACCCATGTTTTACCTTGTTTTTAACAAGGTCAAATAAAACATTGAAGAAAAACACAAGCACATTACACGTCCAGATCTTTGACTCAAATTCAAATGCGTGCCAGAGCAATGAGCTGGAGTGAAAAAAATGAATACAGAATGTGATTTCGCCATTTTTATTCAGAACAGCCAACACTGACGGAGCAGCGGTGAACATGAACCACACAACAACCCGTCCTAAATCATAATCCCCCCCCGCCTCCTACATTTGTGAGAGGCGCTTTTAGCATCTGTTAAAGTCAGCAATTACGAGCACTTTTACGACCGCGATGGCGGTTAAATTTGTTTTCAAATTAGCTGTAAAATTAATTACGAATATGATGATAACAATGATGATAACTGCTGGCTTTCCTCAGCCACACGCGTGTTGTATATTTCTCGGCGTAAGCAGCGCCCCACGGTAGATTCCTCTCCACGGTGTCGATGATGCTGCTGCTGCTGCTGCTTTGGTAGTGGTGCACAACCACGGACAACCACGACAAGACTCAACCCGCTCGTCAAGAACACCGTGGCAGCCTGAATGAAGAGACAAATATACTTTCATATAGAATTATAAAAGGGCCAATTGCCTGAAACGTCATCTTGGATAAAGAGATGTTAACTACCTCGCTTGGTATACAGGAAGTCGTGGGTTCGATTCCGACCATGACGCCTGTATATTTGGAGTTTGCATGTTCTCCCCTTGGTCGCATGGATTTTTCTCCGGGTCCTCTGGTTTTCCCTCCATATTTAGAAGCATGAGTTGAGTATTTAGCTGCTATACATTCCCACACGAGAACCCACTTCGTTGAGCTAATAACTGTGGCCAGGTCGCTTCTGAAAAAGAGCTACAGTGAGGGAAAAAAAGTATTTGATCCCCTGCTGATTTTGTACGTTTCCCCACTGACAAAGAAATGATCAGTCTATAATTTTTATGGTAGGTCTATTTGAACAGTGAGAGACAGAATAACAACAACAAAAGCCAGAAATACGCATGTCAAAAATGTTATCAATTGAATTACATTTTAATGAGATATGCAGCTCAGTGGGCCATACTTGGTCAATAAAAAAAAGTTTCATTTACTTAAGCTTTTATTTTTAGGGCCCCAGTGTGACTGACGCGTATGTTGAGATTTTCCACCTGAAAAAGATGCCGCGGCCACCACCGGCCTCCAGCCATTCTCTCTCCGCTGCCGGATAAAATAATGCACCTGGTCCTGCTATTACCCTCCAGTTGTCCCGACACATTGCATCGTGTTTGATTGACATTTTCCTGATTGACATATATGTGCATCTTATTTGATGTCCATACATATGCCCAGTTTCCGTACTGGCGTCTTGAGATGCAGTCGCGTCTCGACGCCGCGACACACATCCACACTGCAGTATTGCGGAAGCGAATTATTTTGAGGGCTGGTGCTTTGGCCGGCCGATGATTGTATCCCACCTTGTTGGATGTTTGTGCTCAGCGGTGTTCATTAAAACCGTGCAGACAACTCCCAGGAATCACAATGAATCATTCGCACCCAAGAGACTCTGAGCGTGCGGATGACGCAGGTTTGCGAGCTAAGGCCTTGGCTGGGGGAGGGGGCATGGCAGCTTTTGGCAGTTTTCAGGGACTTTTGAGGCTGGACACCGCGACCTTAGCGAGATTTACATTCACGAAACCAACGGCAGTTGCTAGGAAGTGGGTTCCTGAACCTACATCACAGGCGTCAGCAGCAAGCGATCGTTTAGGAGATTCAGAATTATATGTATATTTTTTTTAAGTTGCGCTCAGTTTGACGTGTGCAGGATGGGAGGAGGGCCTGCTGAGGCAACAGCGGGAATGGTTTATCTGGGTCCGGTGACCGTGGGGATTCGGTGGAGGGCACAAAGCGACGGTGCGGTGGTGGCACCAACGACTCTGGCCACAATGACGTCTTGATCTTGGAGCTCAATGTCGAGGTGATTATGACCAATGCCACCACACCCCATCCTTCTGCCAGATCCAACAGCTGTTGCAAAATTGACACCAAACCTCCACGATCAGCACTTGTGAAATCCCAAAATCGGGTTTTCGGGCCTTCCCTTCCTTCCTGGCCAACAGGTGACACCCCAATACCCGACTGAGTGGTTGTGGACCTCTCAAGCGGAGTCTCTTAATCTTGGGCATTCTTTGGTCTCTGTGCTGCCTGCCGTTCTGTATAACGACACTCTGAGCGAGCTGCTGGACGGTGTTTGTGGGGCCGGCACTTGAAGCGAGGCGTGGGAACGCACGGGCAAATGCCAGCGTCTGGAAGATGGGGGTTATAAGGTCACGCAGAGACATTCTGTGCGTGGTGCCAGTACAGCAAGCAGGTTTGTGACAGGTGAAGAGGGCAGAGTATGAGTGTTCACCTCTCGCAGTTGAAGTTTCTCCACCCACCCCAAGCTATTCCAGTGTATTCCTGCACATAAAATTAACTCGGCGATGGAAACCGTCATCGAAATAATTATCGAGTAATTAACACACCTGCAAGCACGCGTACACAACAGCTTCCAAACTCCAACTCGGCCGTGGCACCCCCTCCCTAAGCCCTGCAATTGACAATTCACGTGGGTATCTGCAAGGGTACCCGCAGACCGATATCTGGAATGTGGTGGGCTCTGAAGTAGTTTTGGAAGTTGGGCTGTACACATTGAATGGACGGGAGTGGCAGCCGAGGAATGGAACGCCTCCGAGTACTCGGCCAGCGAGGAGATGGAGCGATGGATAATCACTCTGGTGAGTAGGCGCTGAGTGCATTGTTACATCGCAGAATGGTGAGAGATGGCGACGGCTTGGAGATGACTTCATCCAGCAGTGGATTTATCGTGGCTGATGATGACTATGTAAATGTCGACCACGTTCCTTTTCCCTTGACGGGTTCTGTGCCATATTAATCGCATTTGCGACGGTGGGGAAATGTTTTGCCGGGTGACGACTTTGATTTCCTCACTGGCTCTTGGAAGACGTGTCTTGTCGAGTCAGAGGCTTGTGTATCCTGACTTGTCGCATTTAACCTTCATACTCAAATGTGTGCTCATCCGAAGCAATACATGCCTGGGAAAATAAGTTATAATTACTGCATTAAAAAAATAAACACACAAGTGCAATTATTCAATGACATTTTATTTAAATACAGTAAATAAGCACACTTACAGCCGGATACATTGATTGTTGCAGTTTTCTTAAACCCGACACACGAACAAAACTGCCTCCACTTGATACAAAAGCAATTATAGAGGCAACTTAACGCATCACAGCCAAATCTAAACCCGTAAATTTTTAAAAGAACCTTTATTCACCGCTTGGGGGAGACAGATGTATGTGCCACTAGAGGGACTGCGGTCACACTTATTTTATAATAACATCATAAATAATGCACAGCCTCACACTTTAATTCCCCCAAAGCATTCATCTCGCCCGCTCATTAACAACCAGAATCAAGCCGTGCATCCCACTGCTCTGTGAACCCCACTGCTCCACACTGCTCTGTGAACCCCACTGCTCTCCGTGCTCCACACTGCTCCCCACTGCTCTCCGTGCACCACACTGCTCCCCACTGCTCTCCGTGCTCCACACTGCTCTGTGAACCCCACTGCTCCACACTGCTCTCCGTGCTCCACACTGCTCTGTGAACCCCACTGCTCCCCACTGCTCTCCGTGCTCCCCACTGCTCTCCGTGCACCACACTGCTCCCCACTGCTCTCCGTGCTCCACACTGCTCTGTGAACCCCACTGCTCCACACTGCTCTCCGTGCTCCACACTGCTCTGTGAACCCCACTGCTCCCCACTGCTCTCCGTGCTCCCCACTGCTCTCCGTGCTCCCCACTGTTCTCTGTGAACCCCACTGCTCTCCGTGCACCACACTGCTCCCCACTGCTGTGAACCCCACTGCTCTCCGCGCCTCTCTTCACCGTACAACTTAAATTTCCCCCCCCAACCTTGAAAAAAAGGGTGGTGAGTATACCCACGCTTTACCCCACCACAAACAATCCACCGACTAGCTCACGCCTCTGTGCACGTCGAACTTAAAGCCGGATGGAAGGAGGGAGAGGTTTGACGGTGGAGACATTTGAAGGCAACGACTTGGAACTTATTGGCTTGACCGGCAACAATTCGTCCCTTTAGGAGGTGGATTTCACAACGATGCCCTTACCCAGTGGCTCAGCCTGCTTGGCATGGGCCCTGGTGGAAAAACTCGAGTTACAAGGGACCCACCCCCCTTGCCCTCTTTGCAGTCTGGCCACCCGGACAACCTCGGGCCGTGTGCCCCATGTGCAGCTGCACCGCCTGCACACTCGACCGCTACCGCCACGGCCCTATCAGCCGCGTGTATCGATGTCGCCACGATGAGCCCACTGCATTCCTTGAATGTCACCAGCGACAAGGCAGCTGCCGCGTGCTCTTGATCGCCACTGATCTCAATCGTGGCTCTCAGCTCCAGCCACGTGTTGCGACAATCGGGCTCTAAGCTGAAGCAGCTCACTCCGACATTACAGCTTTACAGTCTCATACCACCAGTGTTGCGTTTTCCAACATCAGAGGCTCTGACTTAACAATATTTAAAGATAACACACATTACTCGTACTGTACGTGTATAAAATTACAATTACTTATATCATTATCAATAACATGTGATTATCCTAATGCAAATAAAAAATAAAATTCCCCAAACACTAAGGAACATTGGATGTTGCTCATCTCGTTTGGTGGTCACGGGCTAAGTGGTGGAAATTCCACGTTAAGGCAGTGCCCAGCCTGCTGGACATACGAACCTACGTTGATTTTCCCCAAAAAAGTAGAATCTTAAACAGATTCTGCTCATTTTATAAACCATAGAATGAATGAAGGTGAATGATTACGTTTGCGATCATGATGGTGATAATCATGACGACATTGATGATGGCAACGATGATGACGATGCTGGGACCGAGTTGACCATGACGAGGATTCAAACTCAACGCTGTGGTACAACGAACCTCGCCGACTTAACCAAATGAGCTGCCCCAATCAGCTGATGCAGATAATGACGATACAAGCCACCAAAGCAGGCAAAATCAGTTTGATCAATTTGTAAAAACGTTCATAATGCACACCGAGGTTATGAGAGTACAATGTTTAAGGGCATTGTGAGGACAAGTGCGAACGTGTGACTACAAATTTACGTTTTGGTCTTCGTATCTCAATCAAACGGTCGCGTTTGAAGGGGCCGATTCTCGTGGCCGCTTGAATTCCAAGCGCGGCGTTCCAGTCTGCGTTGAGCATTTCTTCTCGTAAGCTTTTTCCACGTACTACTGTGGGCATCTTCATCCATTCAATTCAACTCAACTCCTGAAGATGCCCGCAGTAGTGGTGAGGTTGCCCGCAGTGGTGGTGAGGATGCCTGTAGTAGTGGTGAGGATGCCTGTAGTAGTGGTGAGGATGTCTGTAGTAGTGGTGAGGATGCCTGTAGTAGTGAGGATGTCTGTAGTAGTGGTGAGGATGTCTGCAGTAGTGGTGAGGATGTCTGTAGTAGTGGTGAGGATGTCTGTAGTAGTGGTGAGGATGCCTGTAGTAGTGGTGAGGATGCCTGTAGTAGTGGTGAGGATGTCTGTAGTAGTGGTGAGGATGTCTGTAGTAGTGGTGAGGATGCCTGTAGTAGTGGTGAGGATGTCTGTAGTAGTGGTGAGGATGTCTGTAGTAGTGGTGAGGATGTCTGTAGTAGTGGTGAGGATGTCTGTAGTAGTGGTGAGGATGCCTGTAGTAGTGGTGAGGATGTTTGTAGTAGTGGTGAGGATGCCTGTAGTAGTGGTGAGGATGTTTGTAGTAGTGGTGAGGATGTCTGCAGTAGTGGTGAGGATGTCTGTAGTAGTGGTGAGGATGTCTGCAGTGGTGGTGAGGATGTCTGTAGTAGTGGTGAGGATGCCTGTAGTAGTGGTGAGGATGTCTGTAGTAGTGGTGAGGATGTCTGCAGTGGTGGTGAGGATGTTTGTAGTAGTGGTGAGGATGTCTGTAGTAGTGGTGAGGATGTCTGTAGTAGTGGTGAGGATGTCTGTAGTAGTGGTGAGGATGCCTGTTGTAGTGGTGAGGATGTCTGTAGTAGTGGTGAGGATGTCTGTAGTAGTAGTGAGGATGCCTGTAGTAGTAGTGAGGATGTCTGTAGTAGTGGTGAGGATGCCTGTAGTGGTGAGGATGTCTGTAGTAGTGGTGAGGATGCCTGTAGTAGTGGTGAGGATGTCTGTAGTAGTGGTGAGGATGCCTGTAGTAGTGGTGAGGATGTCTGTAGTAGTGGTGAGGATGTCTGTAGTAGTGGTGAGGATGTCTGTAGTAGTGGTGAGGATGCCTGTAGTAGTGGTGAGGATGTCTGTAGTAGTGGTGAGGATGTCTGTAGTAGTGGTGAGGATGTCTGTAGTAGTGGTGAGGATGTCTGTAGTAGTGGTGAGGATGTCTGTAGTAGTGGTGAGGATGTCTGTAGTAGTGGTGAGGATGCCTGTAGTAGTGGTGAGGATGCCTGTAGTAGTGGTGAGGATGCCTGTAGTAGTGGTGAGGATGCCTGTAGTAGTGGTGAGGATGCCTGTAGTAGTGGTGAGGATGTCTGTAGTAGTGGTGAGGATGCCTGTAGTAGTGGTGAGGATGTCTGTAGTAGTGGTGAGGATGTCTGTAGTAGTGGTGAGGATGCCTGTAGTAGTGGTGAGGATGTCTGTAGTAGTGGTGAGGATGTCTGTAGTAGTGGTGAGGATGCCTGTAGTAGTGGTGAGGATGCCTGTAGTAGTGGTGAGGATGTCTGTAGTAGTGGTGAGGATGTCTGTAGTAGTGGTGAGGATGTCTGTAGTAGTGGTGAGGATGCCTGTAGTAGTGGCGAGGATGCCTGTAGTAGTGGTGAGGATGTCTGTAGTAGTGGTGAGGATGTTTGTAGTAGTGGTGAGGATGTCTGTAGTAGTGGTGAGGATGTCTGTAGTAGTGGTGAGGATGTTTGTAGTAGTGGTGAGGATGTCTGTAGTAGTGGTGAGGATGTTTGTAGTAGTGGTGAGGATGTCTGTAGTAGTGGTGAGGATGTCTGTAGTAGTGGTGAGGATGTCTGTAGTAGTAGTGAGGATGTCTGTAGTAGTGGTGAGGATGCCTGTAGTAGTGGTGAGGATGTCTGTAGTAGTGGTGAGGATGTCTGTAGCAGTGGTGAGGATGCCTGTAGTAGTGGTGAGGATGTCTGTAGTAGTGGTGAGGATGTCTGTAGTAGTGGTGAGGATGTTTGTAGTAGTGGTGAGGATGTCTGTAGTAGTGGTGAGGATGTCTGTAGTAGTGGTGAGGATGCCTGTAGTAGTGGTGAGGATGCCTGTAGTAGTGGTGAGGATGTCTGTAGTAGTGGTGAGGATGTCTGTAGTAGTGGTGAGGATGCCTGTAGTAGTGGTGAGGATGCCTGTAGTAGTGGTGAGGATGTCTGTAGTAGTGGTGAGGATGCCTGTTGTAGTGGTGAGGATGTTTGTAGTAGTGGTGAGGATGTCTGCAGTGGTGGTGAGGATGCCTGTAGTAGTGGTGAGGATGTTTGTAGTAGTGGTGAGGATGTCTGTAGTAGTGGTGAGGATGTTTGTAGTAGTGGTGAGGATGTCTGCAGTAGTGGTGAGGATGTCTGTAGTAGTGGTGAGGATGTCTGCAGTGGTGGTGAGGATGCCTGTAGTAGTGGTGAGGATGTCTGTAGTAGTGGTGAGGATGTCTGTAGTAGTGGTGAGGATGCCTGTAGTAGTGGTGAGGATGTCTGTAGTAGTGGTGAGGATGCCTGTAGTAGTGGTGAGGATGTTCGCAGGAGTGGTGAGGATGTCTGTAGTAGTGGTGAGGATGCCTGTAGTAGTGGTGAGGATGTCTGTAGTAGTGGTGAGGATGTCTGTAGTAGTGGTGAGGATGCCTGTTGTAGGTAGTGGTGAGGATGTCTGTAGTAGTGGTGAGGATGCCTGTAGTAGTGGTGAGGATGTCTGCAGTGGTGCATGGCAAAAGCTTGCAAGAAGACAATCCACATGCTGAGCTCAGCCCAAAACACCGCGCTTAGAACGCAAGAGCATATTTAAGAGAGAAAAACGCACAACCACTTCAACGTTTTGATTACCAAGGCTACTGTGGTTTCATTAAGCAAGGATAATTCAGGCTCAGTGATGGTATTTTCAAAATAAAAATTTCAGAGTCAATAATCTACCATTCAATATGCTAACATATCAATGAATAACACAAGTGTGTCCAAGTTTGGCTAATGAGGATAATTACTATGTTAATTAAAAATAAAACACTGCATACACTTTACATTGTGCTTCCAAATAATTTTAAGCCATATACCTGCATATATATTACCTAATTTAATGGAATCGTTTTGTTTTATCAAGAATACATTTACGTAACAATTATGATTAACATCATGGTGGTGCTCATCTTCTCGATGCGGACATCACTGGAGCTCAGGAAGCTAAGCAGCAGGGATTGGCCCTGGCCAGCCACTGCTGCTTGGGATGTGAGAATGGTGGTAAATGGAGCTTGGTTGCTCAATGGGAGCCAAGAGGGAGGTAGAGCAGCAGCCCCGAGGGATGCTTCCCTTTGGATGTCGAGGCGAACCGACGTCTCGTGTTCCAGGTCCTACAACGACAGCTCGATACATTGAACTGGCCCGGGGTAATTTTTTTTTTTAAACCCCCATAGGTGTTTGGTCAGAAAACTCTGTGAAGAATGAGATGGCCGTGTGCAATATGTATGCACCTCGTTGTAAAATATCATTCAGCATCAAGTGGCTCTTTGTACAACTTCTGTTCTACCAGAACAAAAGAGCCAACCCATTGAAAACCGGTTAATTATTCCAAACGTAAAATCTCATTCACGCATGCTAAAACGCAGGGGGGGATATACCAGCGTGTAAGTGCACTAACAACGTATATATTAACACAACTACTACTTCTAGGCCACGTGTGCAAACTCGTACTGTTTACAATCTCGCAATTAAAAGGCACAACGACGCGGCGTTCCCTGCACGAGGAGACGCCGTGGAGCGTCGCTGCGCGAAGCAGCAACAGAAGCAGTCCACCGTGGGGGAAGACAAACAACAGTGAAGTCCTCGAAAAAAATCTGTCAATTGTCGAGCAAGATGGGTCACTAAGACAGTCTACTATATACGTGTGTGTGTATGCTGTGTGTATGCTGTATGTATGCTGTGTGTATGCTGTATGTATGCTGTGTATGTATATTTAACTTTTTCGTCCCGTAGGTAACCAACCGCGCTAATCGGCTGTGTGGTGGGCGGTGCGGTGGGCTGTGTGGTGGGCTGTGGTGGGCTGTGTGGTGGGCGGTGCGGTGGGCTGTGTGGTGGGCGGTTCGGTGGGCTGTGCGGTGGGCGGTGCAGTGGGCTGTGCGGTGGGCTGTGTGGTGGGCTGTGTGGTGGGCGGTTCGGTGGGCTGTTGGGTGGGCGGTGTGGTGAGCTGTGAGGTGGGCGGTGTGGTGGGCTGTGTGGTGGGCGGTGCGGTGGGCTGTGTGGTGGGCGGTGTGGTGGGCGGTGTGGTGGACTGTACTAGACACAAGACCCTCTTAGCACCATTCCCCCCCCCTCCTACTGACCCACCCCCCCATGCCTTCCCTTTGTCACTGTAGACCCATCCACTATAAACGAAGGACACTCAGTCTGCAGTGTTGGGCATGGCGATCACAGAAACTCAATTGAATGTAATGCCTTTTAACATACATGTGTAATTAATTTTACTGTAACAACAATAAACACAGTGCTCTGCTGGATACAGGTCTCCTTTAAGGCATATCATTCACGGAAGATTGTTTAACCCTACTTCACCACGCTCGTCGGCACAGGATGGTGGGTAGGCGGGGTTGAGGAACAGCTCAGAATATAACTTGCCACCATCGTTGTTGCCTGTGACCGGGAATCGAGCTCAGGTTTTGTGGGTTCATAGTGCAGTTTGCATCACTCACTTCCAACCAAATTCCCAATTGTGGAAGGTAATTTATTCTTTAAATGTCGCATGTGGGGTAATTGGCACACAATGGCCTACGGCTGCCGCTGCTGCTGGTGATGAGACGGGTTCCTGAACGTGATTTTGTTTCTCACAGCACACGGCAAGCTCCGGCGAAACAGCCCCCAGCAGGGATCGGCCAGCGACAAGAGATAGAATTAGCGGTGCGCACGAGCGGCCGGGAGCCTCTGGGGAGGCTAATACTGAAGAGTGCGCGCCAGTACCACCGAGATCCTGTAGATGTCACAAAGAGAAACTTATTTTCCCTCCTTTATAAAACCAAATTTAAATAAGCTACGAGAAAATTCCACCAAAGTTGTTTCATGCACCCGTGATTAAACCAGGTTTTCACAAATACCGAATTTATAGTCACAGTTAAGTAAATCCTGGCTACACACGCAATTTTGTATTCACCTTGTCGCTTAATTTAACTTATTTTAGCTCTTTGGAAAGCGCATTTTTGGTGTGACTGACATTTGACAAACACTCTTAACAGGACATCTAAAATGTGCAACGCTCATTGAGCTTAACAGGTTCACAAGCGAAGAGACTTCAGAAGTAGTTCTGTGATACTATCTTCCTGGGGCCATTCACTGACATTAAGTGGATGTCGTGCTGCTCTCTGAGAGTTCCAAAATGATAATGTTTCTGTTTCGAACAATGATGGCAGCTTTTAGTATGAATTCAATATAAAAATCAATAACGACGACAAAATGGAAACACATGATGTCCATCGTGCCAATAGGACAGCTTGTCCAGGCGAACTGGTTCAGTGGCAATGACCACTGCAGGGCCACCTGGGTGCGCCCAGCACCTCAAGCAGGCAGCATTCAATCTCAATCTCTGTTGAGCCCCTGTGCTTTTTTTTCATTTGCATAAATATAATGCCCGCACGCGCACACACACGCACGCACACACACGCACGCACACACACACCACACTCACACACCACACACACACACTCACACACACCACACACACTCACACACACCACCACACACACACGCACGCACACACACGCGCTACTGTTGCTGCCCCGTCCAGTCTGGGGAGCTCCCTCCTTGCAGGCCGAGACAGGAAAAATACATTCACGTTACAAATTACTGGAGTACTTTAGGTGATATGGATTTTTTTTAAATACCAATTGCTTTAAGTTGCGTGAAATTTCGGAGCATTACTTGCAAATGACAAATATCAAATGTTATACTCTAACTACATGTACTGTAGATACTGGCCATCTCTGCTTAAGGGGCTGTAAGCACTGCAGAGATTTCTCCCGTCCAGGTTCAAGGCTGTCCTCTCTCTCTGCCTCCCGATGACTTCGCGCCTTCAGTCCAGCCGTCTCTGTCTGTACCCCATAGCCATCTTCCATCCCCCCACCTCACTCCGATTCACCTCTGAAAAAATCCTCAAAACGAATTCCTCTTGCTGGCAATGCACTTCCCTGTTTGGACAGCATCATGAGCTGCAGTGGCATTTAGATCCGTTCTAAGATAACTCAATCCTGTCAAAGCGTTTTCCACCTCTGGGGACCCAATTGGCTTAGCCCTGTGGGTTTCTGCATATTCTCTTAATTGCCAACAAACTAAGGAAGAGTCCGACAACAGCGAACTCCTGCTACACTCTTCACCAGAAGGGACACAAGGCCAATAACTCTGGTCCAATAGCTTATAAGGCAAACACTGGTAATTTTCTCATCCGAAAATAATGTAAATGTCCATAAACATGTTCACGTATAGTCCACTCTGTCTATTCACTTCTAGATGCGGGCTTACCACGCCTCTGTGGACAGTGAAGGATAATTGACCATACTTCACCACTCTGGTCAGTGCGCGTTGGTGAAGGTGCAGGAGGCGTAGAGGACAACAAGAGATGTTGCTGCACCGCCCTCTCCTGCCCACAACACCGATTGAACCCGTCCTTTGCAAATGGGAGTCACCCACCCAAGCGCTATCCAGGCTGAACCCTGCTAAGATTCTGAGACCTATCAATAATCAGGGGCAACTTCGGCTAGTTTGTTAACAGGCTGTGAGAAACATGAATTGGGATATATTAGCAGAGGGGTGATAAGGAAGGCAAGGCTTCTTGCACTGTTCTCTCCGTCTCCACGAATAAGGCACAGCGCTGATATGTAAGCACGCACGCACACACACAGAGCTCGTAGAAGGAGCAGCTAAAAACAATCTCCATAAAAGAGGTTTTTGGGTTAGATCGCGTAAATATGTGTCGTTAAAACCCGTCACCACGTGACACAGCCAACTAGTAAGGTTTGTCACGTAAACAGACCATGCCAATTCGTCACTAGT